>NC_054711.1:30727680-30882680 GCF_016097555.1 Gigantopelta aegis
TGGACCCCAAGACAGGAACGGCTCACAAAAATTATGTATATATGTTTGACTGTGTTAATTTGATCAATGTGCTTGAATGTGTTAACTTGTTTCATGTGTTTTCTTGTTTTGTGGTAACTGTATGTGGTGTCGTTTTGTGTGAAACTGTGTGCGCCTCGTCAAACGTATGTACAACGTACAAACCCATACAAACTGTGTTCACCATAGACCCAGGCCACCACCCCACCCTGCGGCCTGTTAGGCCAGGGCGAGCCATAGACTTGGTGTGTCCAGGGTCAGCGACTGCTTCAAACACGCACGAACGTTGTGTATATATGTGTAACCATGTTTTACGTCTCCATGTAATTGTCTACCACTTTAATTATTTATTTTATTTTGTTCGTTACATGTTAAATAGCTGGCAGAAAAAGTAGATATAATTTGTTTACAGGAAACCCACTTTAATGACAAAGATAATATAAAAGAACTATTAAAAGATTTCAAAGGGACGTATTTCATAAACTCATGTAATGTTGGGCGCAAATGGGGTGTTGCAATTTTATTCAGAAAAGGGCTAGACATTGAAGTAATTAATTCTCTTAAAGATGCAGAAGGGCGAGTTCTTAGTTTACTTTGCCAATTTAATAGTTAGGTATTTAACGTAGTTAATTTGTATTGTCCAGTGAACCCATGCCAAAGGGCTGAGTTCATTGCAAGCTGTGTCAACTACTTTATTACGACAGATGACCAACGTACCGTGACTAGCCGCATTCTTTGTGGCGACTTTAATTGTGTGGACAATGTAACGCTCGACCGGACAGGCTCTAAGAAGCAAGAGCTTAGGGGCACTGTAGGGGTTAAAGAATTAAATAACATTATAAACGAACACGCACTACAAGATGCATACAGATATATATACCCAAACAGAACCTCCTTTACATACCACAACAAGGCTTACAGAACTCACTCGCGCATTGACCGAATTTTAATCTCAGGGCAGTTTCTTGCTGGCCTGAAAGAAGCGGGTGTAACTCAGTGCGTTTACACTGATCACAAGCTTGTCTGGGCACAATTTATTTTCGACAAAAACAACAAAGGACCAGGACTATGGGCATTTAACAATAGTGTTTTGAAAGACAAAAACTACGTAAACTTAATCAACGACTTTTGGCTGACGTGGAAAACAAAAAAGGGAAATTATAATTATCTTTTATTATGGTGGGATCTGGGTAAAGTTAAAATCAAAACACTAACCACAGACTATTGTAAACAAAAACGAAGGACTGAAAGGACATATATATAAAACTTAAAACAAGACGAAATTTTCTTAACACAATTAGACGAACTTGGACACTTAGACGACTACGCAGAATTAATTAACGTACAAAATAAAATTAAAAACTACGAACAAATACAATTACAAGGGGCAAGAATTAGGGCCAAAGTGGACGAAATTGAACAAGGTGAACGATGCACGGCTTATTTTGTAAATCTCGAAAAACAAAAAGCTAACAATAAACACATGAATTCTTTAATAACCGAAGATGGAAACTTAATTGAAAATCAAAATGAAATCTTAAATGAAACAACAAAATTTTATAAAAAAACTCTACACATCAGAAAAGACAGACGTTTCGGCACAAAATTATTTATTAAACAAAATGACAAAGACATTAAATGATGAAGACAGAGACGCGTGTGAAGGGGAAATAACTCTTGACGAAGTATCATCGGCTGTTAAATCTTTTGCCAATGATAAGTCACCAGGCTGTGATGGCTTGACTGCAGAATTCTACCGGAACTTTTTTGGTTTAATTGGTAGTGATCTGGTAGAAGTAATTAACGATGCCTTTGATAAAGAAAAATTAACTTTCACCATGCGCCGTGGTGTTATTGTTTTAATCTGGAAAGGCAATGAAAAACAACTTTTAAAAAACTGGCGAACAATCTCTTTATTAAATTGTGATTACAAAAGTATTACAAAAGTTTTGGCAAGTAGAATCAGAGATTTTCTACCAAAAATAATACATCCAAATCAGAAATGTTCAGTAAAAGGCAAATCAATCCATGACGGAGCGTCATTGATAAGAGACTTAATAGAATATGTAAATCGTAAGGAATTACCGGGCTTAATTTTGTCCTTAGACCAAACAAAAGCATATGATAGGGTGGAATGGGATTTTCTGTTTAAAGTTCTACAAAAATTTAATTTTGGGCCAAACTTTATTAAAATGATTAAAACCTGTTACACGGATATTCAATCCGCTGTTAAAGTAAATGGGTATGTTTCAAAATATTTCAACCTCTCTAGGGGAATTAGACAGGGCTGCCCGATCAGCACAGTATTATATATTTTAGTAGCAGAAACTTTGGCAGAGGCTGTTCGGGAAGATTCCAAAATTAATGGGATAACTTTACCAGATGGCTTCGTTAGTAAGTGGGTAGGGTATTCAGACGACGGTAACGCGACCGTATCAGACTTAGTAAAACAATTATTTAAAATCCTAAAGATCTATGAACGTGCATCAGGTGCTAAAGTCAATCTTCAGAAAACTAACGGTTTCCTAATGGGAAAACTTAGGTACGAGAAAGATACGCCTCTTGATATAAGATGGACAAACGATAAAATTAAAATCTTAGGCTTTTATTTCGGAAATGTTGACGTCTCAGCTGATAACTGGGAACCCAAAATTCAAAAAATCAAAACAATCTTAAATATATGGAGCAATCGAAATTTAACTCTACATGGTAAAGTAGTTGCAGTAAATTCTTTAGCAACTAGTGGCATATGGTATTTATCAAACGTTTTGGAACTTCCGGAAAAATATGCCAAACAAATTGATAAAATGATTTTCGATTTCATTTGGAGTTACAGGAAACATTTTATATCAAAAGAGTAAATTCAACTACCCAATGATTTAGGCGGGTTGGGTGTTGTAAATATTCGGCTAAAAATTAAAGCACAAAGAATTAAATTTGTAAGTAGACTATTAAGTCTAGAAGGGGAAGGTAATTGGAAAGCCCTAGCGGATTATTTTTTAGGCCAATACAAAGACTTAAATATCGAAAGACACATTCTAAAATGTAAGATTATAAATAATACAGCTAACTTTAAATCAATGCCGAATATATACAAGGATATTCTTTTAATTTGGAATGACCTTGACATTACTCGAGACACTGACAGCTACCAACAAATAATCTATGAACCGCTTCACGACAATCCGACCATATCATACAAACAGCACAATGTTATACTTAGAGAAAGACTAAATTTAGTCAAAGACATCTGGGACATGGGAACGAACGACTTTTTGGACTTCGCTGGTTGCTCAACTAGCGCGGCATTTTACCGCCAATTAAAAGACCTACAAGACAACATACCGCCGACCTTATTATGGACACTACGAAATGAAGACCCCTTTGATGGTGACTTAGACGCCATCTTTTGTATCAACGTAGGTGATACGAAAAAGGACGTGACAGTCGCAAAAACGAAGGACATATACGCAGTCTTGCTATTAAGAACTTACAAAGATGCATCATTTAAAACCAGGTGGGAAACAGCCTTTAATGAAACCATAAACTGGCAAAGTATTTGGAAAATCTTAAACTCCGGCTTTATTGAAAATCCCGATTTTGACTTAATTTATAAAATGATTAGAAATGTTATTGCAGTTAGAAAACATCTATATGACTGGAAGATCGAGCCCACTCCGGAGTGCCTTGTGTGCGACGGAGTGGACTCAGTCTTGCATGCCTTTTTTCACTGCAAAAAAAACCCCAAACTTTTTATTAAACAAATTGAACCTATCTTTAAAAAACTCTTAGGCAATAAATTCCGTTTAAACCCATATGCCATGATTTTTGGCATTAAATACAAACTTGGTAATTATGCATCGCAGCTAGGAATTTTTCTCTGGAGCAAAGCAATAAGGGTAATATGGACAACTAGAAAACTACTAGAGGGAAATAAGCCATGTAATGAAATGGCACTTTTTAAACACTTGGTTTACTCAAGGGTGGAAACAGAATACTTTGCCGCCTTAGAGCGGCCAGACAGAAAAGAAAAATTCCTTAAACACTGGTGTTTCGAAGAGGTCATTGCTTCGTGCAATGACGCCTTCGACATTACTTATAAACTATGAGAAATAATGACTAATTGCACAAAAATGTAGAAAAACAGACTTGGACCCCCCGGCTTGTAGCTTTGGGGGCTAAGTCCGCAAACCAGGTTAATTTCTTGTAAATAACTATTAAAGCAATACACACTAAGTATAGTAAAAGATACAAAAAACACAAGCAAGCACTAAATAAACTGTATTTATTATAATACAAGCAGAAATATATCTATGTACATCCTTTTTTAACATTCAAAGAGAACCTGGTTGATTGTAAATAGGTAGGAATTTGACAAATAAATGGGGTACCCGGCATGTCCGGTGTTGCCTGAAACTGAAAAAAAAAAAAAAAAAAAAAAAAAAAAAACTTTCCACTTGTATATGTCCTTCCTTGACGACGTCGCTATACATTAATTTTCATTGGCTAATAGAATAGGGACACTAAACCCAGAAATATTTTACCTATGTCCGTTTACATATTTATTTGCTACTTCTCGATTTTTAATTGCACGTACTTTTCTTTAAAATATCACCTTTGAAATGTTTGTGAAGCAAAATGCGTGTTCCTCTAAATTTTGACATGATGTAAGAATACTAAACGAGATCCCGTGAGAGACCATTTGTATTACAATGAGTTTGCTAGTTATCCCCAAACTCTAGAGTAGATCTTGAGATCATTAAAGCTCATAAAAGGATAGTGAGAAAAGTGGGTAATATAACAGTTTACACAAATCATCAAAATCGTTCTATCATGGAATGTCGTGCTCTCGCCAAACTACGAAAACAACCCGGAAAATTGTTATAAAACCTGCAGATAAGGGGTCAGCCGCTGTTATTCTATCAAGGGAGAACTACATCCAGGAAGTACACACAGGTACTACAAAACTTTAGACAAAGCTGTTCAATATCTAAAAGAACAGGGACATATTATTAAAAAAAAAAAAAAGTAAAATATTTAGAATCACAAACCCGGAACTTTTATCTTCTTCCAAAAATCTACAAGTCAGTCGATACATGGACCGATATTAACAACACCACCCGGTCGTCCAATCATTTCAGACTGTGGATCAGAATCACACAATATTTCAGAATATATAGACTTTCACTTAAAACCAATTGCAAATAGACATGAAAGTTTTGTGGAAAAAAACACTGAAGATCTTCTATCAAAATTGTAAAAAAAAAAAAAAAAAAAAAGATTATTTTTTTAGTTACCCTTGGTATAGACTGCATGTACACCAACATAGGTACTGATGAAAGCATTGATTCAGTTAACAGAGCGTAAGTACCCCAAAACAGACCAGATAAAAGCATTATTGAGCTGTTAGAATTAAAGGAACTGATTTTGAGTTTGATGGAAGGAAGGAATAGTCCAGTTAATTTATGAAATAATCCATATTTGTATTTCCTAAGTTCAAGGGCCATTACTCTGTCAAAAATGGGCACATCGCCATGTATTAATCTGTGACTATTTTATCAATATTTGACCAATGGGCCTACAAGTTTCATTGCATATGGCAAATATCCATTTTGTAATCAGTCCCAATATGTGTTATACAATTTCACAGCCCTTGACCTTAAGTTTTTTCAGTGGTAGCCCATTGGGCTACCAGGTTATAAAATCTAATAAACCTCAGTGTGTAACCCCATAACTTAAAAAAGGAGGAAAAAAGCACAAAATTATTTATTTTATTTATTTATTTATTTTATTTAAACGTTGTTTTAGGGTGGTTGTTTTTTAAAATTATGAGCAATATACTGGGAAATATATATAAAATAAAATTAAAAAATTTCTACCTACCCACATTTGAAACTACTGTTCGGAAATGGACAAAACAAACTCTTTTTAAGGATGGCCTCAAAGGTGGAGTAAATATGGTATGAATTTAGTTTTTTTTTAATCTAACAACCACCAATAAAATCCCGACCTATCTTACCTACAGTAACTTGTTTGGTACGATTCCACTCAGGGTTTGGAGTCGGTATCTGGATTAAAAATCCCATGACTCGACTTGGATCCGAACCCAGTACCTACCAGCCTGTAGACCGATGGCCTAACCACGACGCCACCGAGGCCGATGCCATGTTACAAGTGACTTGCACAAGGGAAATGGCTTGCACACTGAGGCACACAAACCAGTAAATATTTAGAAAACGAAACAGCGCCAAAAAAAAACCCATCACCCAGATATAATAGCAGTTGGGAGAACACCATAAGCTGCTTATAAGGGGATACGCTGGATTTTCTTGAACTACAATAATTCCTTTACCAGAAGGTAACTGCCCCGGGCTGGGTCCCTGCCTTTCCGGAGATCGAACATCGAACTCCGGGATGGACTAGACATGCTCGAAACCTCTCTGGTATATGAGCATGGTAAACACTTACGCAACGCAACCAAAACGTAGGCGGAAGTACATCATGGCATTGTGTGAAGCCAGCCGTGCCCCCCCCCCCCCCCCCCCCCCCCCCAACACCAAATCCCAGGAACTGTCATATCCATAGCATGCGCGTCTAACTAAATCTGCAGTAGCGGATGACACACGGTAAAGTAAAGTTTGTTTTATTTAACGACGCCACTAGAGCACATTGATTTTTTTATCTTTATCATCGGCTATTGGACGTAAAACATATGGTCATTCTGACACTGTTTTTTAGAGGAAACCCGCTATCGCCACATAGGCTACTCTTTTACGACAGGCAGCAATGGATCTTTTATTTGCGCTTCCCACAGGCAGGATAGCACAAACCATGGCCTTTGTTGAACCAGTAATGGATCACTGGTCGGTGCAAGTGGTTTACACCTACCCGTTGAGCCTTGCGGAGCACTCACTCAGGGCTTGGAGTCGGTATCTGGATTAAAAATTCCATGCCTCGACTGGGATCCGAACCCAGTACCTACCAGCCTGTAGACCGATGGCCTAACCACGACGCCACCGAGGCCGGTGATGACACACGGATATCGCATGAATCCAGCGGACTGGGAATTGTGGGAAGAAGTGCCTATCAGTCTTAAAGGGACATTCCTGAGTTTGTTGCATTGTAAGATGTTTCCGACTAATAAAATAGTTCTACAATTAAACTTACATATTAAATATATTTTCATGTTTAGAGTATCAGTGTCTGTATATTCAATGTGTTTCTGGTCGTCTTAACATTTGTAAGAAGCCCAAACTGGATTTTGTCTTCAAATAATTTCGTACGTATGAAAAAACTAAACATTTTTAGGAAATAAAACGAAATTTAACGTAGTACAAATATTAGAACGATCACAAACACGTTTAATATACAGCCACTAATATGTTATGTAATTACAATCGTTGAAAAGTCTCTGTTAGTCGATAACATCTTAAAGATTGCAGCAAACTCAGAAATGTCCCTTTAACAAAGAGCCCCCCCTCCCCCAAAAAGGCTGTTACGTGCAATTGCAAAATGAGGTGTAAATTATACTTGGATAACAATTATTCCAAAATGCCTTAAAGGGACATTCCCGAGATTGTTGCAATTTTAAAGATATTATCGACTAAGAGAGACTTCTTAACGATTGTATATACGTAGTTAACTATAATACGAAATCCAAGTGTTTTAATGTTTCCAAACATAAAATTGATTATATATGTCTATAATTTTAAAAAAGGAAGTATTCTACAAATATATACCACTTTTATTTATTTATATTATATTGAAATATATGGTGTAATACCTTCTATCATGTCACAGAAATTAAATGTGCAAAATATTAAAAGATTGAAAATTAAGAGAAAAATACTATATGTTAAAAGTATTAAAATTGGGATATTGTGACAGTCATTTTGAATTTTTTTACTGCAAGTTGTTTCTATTTGTTTCTGTTTTATATTACATATGTTACAATATTTAAACATTGAAATTAGTCTGGTTAAAAGTGAACATTTATAAAATAAAAAAAATAAAAGAAGAAGCATAATTACTAATATTGTGGCGGCCATATTGGATTTACGCAAATTAGGCACTTTTTATATGTTTCTTTTGGAGCTTTTCTGTAGTGAATGGTGAAGAAATAAATTCTGTTGCAATTTGTTGTGGGTTGATCCTCTTTTTTGCATAAATTGAGTGGGCAAAAAGGGAATATTTTATTTAAACACTCACTCAACACATTTTATTTACGGTTATATAGCGTCAGAAATATGGTTAAGGACCACACAGATATATAGAGGGAACCCGCTGTCCACACCTCATGAGCTACTCTTTTCGATTAGCAGCAAGGGATTTTTTATATGCACCACCCCACAGACAGAATAGCACATACCGTGGCCTTAATATACAAGTCGTGGTACGCTGGCTGGAACGAGAAATAGCCCAAATGGCCTCACATACGGCGACATAGAAAGATGCAAAAGTTTGACTACAACGTTGGCCCGTTCCACAGGCACACACCTCCTAATAAATTTCTCCATTAAATTTGGGGCTGGACATAGCCCAGTGGTAAACCGCTTCATGCGCGGTCGATTTACGATCGATCCCCGTTGATGGTTTCCTCTCATTATATGTGTGGTCCGACGCCATATAACTGTAAATAATTAAAATGTATTGAGTGCGTCATTAAATGAAACATTTCCTTTCTTCCTTCCTTCCTATCTATGTCGCCAAAGAAATCTAGTAAAACACCTCTTTTGTACGTCAGATATCTTGAGAAAAAACGTATCATTACGTAACATTCTAAACAAGATGATGCAGTAGAGGCGGGGTGTAGTTCAGTGTAGAGTGTTTGACTAGTATGACGTGGTAGGTGAGGGATGTAGCTCAGTGGTAGAGTGCTTGACTGTGGTATGATGTGGTAGGTGAGAGATGTAGCTCAGTGGTAGAGTGCTTGACTGAGGTATGACGTGGTAAGGGAGGGATGTAGCTCAGTGGTAGAGTGTTTGACTGAGGTATGATATGGTAAGGGAGGGATGTAGTTCCGTGGTAGAGTGCTTGACTGAGGTATGACGTGGTAAGGGAGGGATGTAGCTCCGTGGTAGAGTGCTTGACTGTGGTATGATGTGGTAAGGGAGGGATGTAGCTCAGTGGTAGAGTGTTTGACTGTGGTATGATGTGGTAAGGGAGGGATGTAGTTCAGTGGTAGAGTGTTTGACTGTGGTATGATATGGTAAGTGAGGGATGTAGCTCAGTGGTAGAGTGTTTAGCTGAGATATGATGTGGTAGGGAAGACTGATTGACTATTCGATTAATAAATTATGAGAAAACAAATTGTGTTACCTTTATCTTGTTTCTTGCAAATTTGATATGGGAACTGAACGGAGGAAATGTGAAACAAAGTATAAGCTACCACAAGCAGTTGTTTAAAGCACTCCTTAGATCAACTTTAGATAGATTTCATAGACTCCACATGCAAAAACAAAACTTATCCTGATTATATACGAACTTGTTGTCACGTTGTCAGTAGACTAGAATAGTTAAGCAATAATGGAAGTAAGATGTTTCTACAGAAATTGCTGTTTCAAGTCTGGCATCAGATAAACTAGTAAACAATAAAGCAATAAAATTAACACCGCCACACCCTGGAGAAATGGACAAATGGATCACTGATATGTGGATTTCCTAAATATGGTCCACTTCCAACGTACCGAAAACAGTTTTCCAGTTCCTATTATGCTGTTTTGTTTTTAATAGCCACAACTTTGACAAAAACAAGCCTTATATCTGTGAAGAGATGAGAAATATTCAAAATCTCAGAATCCCTGCTGTTTATTAGCGTCTCTTGGACGAAAGGTTTTAATGGATCCCTTCGTGGTGAAAACCACACTAAAATATCACTGGATCAGATTCTTTGGCTACATTCAATATTTCGAGAAAGGCACAAAGGCAACGGGTTACTGAACTTGGTGTAAAGTGCATGCAGAAAAATGCGAATAACGAAGAATATCACTTCTGAACCCTAACAACCATCTGTAACTACTTCAGAAACAGATACCACAAATACAGCGATCATGTTACGAAATAACAAATCACATTTTACAAATTAACAGGAACAAAAAAGACAAAGGGATAATTGTTTGTTGCGATTCTTGCTAATTTTGATGAGAAAGATATTGGATGAGATGTAATATGGCGTGACTGATCACAGAAAGCCATTTGCTACTTATAATAAGCGAGGTGTCAGCAGGGCATCATCAAAGTCTTTGTTAAAAAACAATATCCAGCTTCTGTCCTCACAACCACCAACATCGGTTCCATCCAGGGAAAGACAATACAGTATTGCAGATGCTATGCGAGTGGTATGCATAATTCCTATGACTGATCTTGGCCCTCCAACTTTCAAATCCTAGGTACACCTGATTGTGAAGTACCTTAAGTTACTGCCAAATACTACTCTTCATCTTGTTTGTGGTGGTTGCCGCCCAGAAAGTGTACAGCTAAATTTGTCCAAATATAGCCAGACAAAAGTAGAGAGCAGATAATATTTAATATCAATCACATTTTTCTAAAGCTTTGGGAATGGGATGATTTTTGTTTTACAAACGATACTAACAAACAACCGAAAACAAGACAGAACTCCTTCATGACTACTTGTTGTCTGGTAATTTTGCATATCGACAGTATATCTACATCACAAAAGATACCCAGTATATATAAGCGTAGGAGACAGAGGGACACGGTGGAAGATTGCCCCCTAATGCTAAACCAAATCTCAAATTCCGGCAAAAATGACAGGAGATATTCAGGAAAATGTGCTAACCTGAGACCTTTTTACAATGCATTTCCATCATTCTACCCTCAAACTTAGTTGTAATCCATGTAATAATCCGTAGTGATTCGTTTGCAACCCTATATAGTCTGGTTTAGCCTTGGCAATTTTTTGGCATGACCTTAAAATGTAAATGGTAGATGACTTATGATTTATCAGACAAATCTTAATTTTTGTCAGATAACAATATACAAGACACACAAAATCATTGGATAAAAGTTCCATAAGATAAAGTTTTGACTATAAATTAATTATAGTCCATACTCTGTTGTTAACACTTACTAGTTATAATTTTCACATATGAAACCTGTAAACTAAAGAAGGCAGCCATATCCTTTGCCCTAGTATCACCAATTCGATCATAAATCAGTCCAAAACACATAACGCCTTCAAATAAATTGTATTAATATGCATCTTATTCTATGAGCTCAACAT
This sequence comes from Gigantopelta aegis, assembly GCF_016097555.1. Lineage (NCBI taxonomy): Eukaryota > Metazoa > Mollusca > Gastropoda > Neomphalida > Peltospiridae > Gigantopelta > Gigantopelta aegis. Next base: position 30,738,941 of record NC_054711.1, read on the forward strand.
CACACTGTAAATGTTAAAAAACTGGCAAGTACTGTAAAGTGCATACACTATTAATTTGGATAAGAGTCTGCATAGTTTGGAGTATAGAACGAAAGAAATGTTTTATTTAACGACGCACTCAGCACATTTTATTTACGGATATATGGTGTCAGACATATGGTTAAGGACTATAGCGTATCTTTCCCCGAGACCGGCCTCGGTGGCGTCGTGGTTAGGCCATCGGTCTACAGGCTGGTAGGTACTGGGTTCGGATCGCAGTCGAGGCATGGGATTTTTAATCCAGATACCGACTCCAAACCCTGAGTGAGCGCTCCGCAAGGCTCAATGGGTAGGTGTAAACCACTTACACCGACCAGTGATCCATAACTGGTTCAACAAAGGCCATGGTTTGTGCTATTCTGCCTGTGTGAAGCGCAAATAAAAGATCCCTTGCTGCTAATCGGAAAGAGTAGCCCATGTAATGGCGACAGCGGGTTTCCTCTCAAAATCTGTGTGGTCCTTAACCATATGTCTGACGCCATATAACCGTAAATAAAATGTGTTGAGTGCGTCGTTAACTAAAACATTTCTTTCTTTTTTTCCACGTCACGAACTTGCTGACACAACTTGTTTTTTTAGATGATGAAAAGAGACTTTGACATCTGTTCAAATCATCCATTGACTAATGATTAAATTAGACCTGGTTATTTCACTTTGTATACTCCTGTGCAATCGAAAATCGTATGTTATTCTCAGATGTGCCACTAATGATAGCAAGACCACAACGCTGAGCGTCTGTAGGTGAAAGCAGTTTTAGTAATAAACTTGATTTTTAATTTCATTTTATTTCAAATTATTTTCGTGCTTATATCCAATTAAGGTTCAAGCACGCTGTGCTGGGCACACACCTCAGCTATCTGGGCTGTCTGTCCAGGACAGTGGGCTAGTTGTTAGTTGGTTAGTGGTTAGTGAGAGAGAAGAGGGTGTAGTGGCCATACACCTACCCATTGAGCCCTTAAGAACTCGCTCTGGGTTGGAGCCGGTACTGGGCTGCGAACCCTGTACCTACCAGCCTGTAGTCCGATGGCTTAACCACTGCGCCACCGAGGCCGGTTTTCAATGAGGACAATGTCTTCATGTTAGCAATGACCAAGGATTATGTCTTACTATAGGCTTGCACTGACCTCTGATGCATAGCAGCATTACCTAAGAGTCTACATCTTGAGTGAGTTCTTTGCTATGCTCGCCAAGGATTTTATGATTGATGTCTTGAAACCACACCTTTTTTCCAAAGATAATTAAAGGCATATTGTCACAGACCACTGACCTATTTAATTGTCTAACAAAATATTACCTGAACAATAATCATTTGATTTGCCCCTAAACGTACTTTATTCAGTCATCTTCATAACCACCATACTCCATTTATTAATGATATTTTGTAAAAATAATTGAATTATGGCAATGGTCCATAATTCAAAAACTAAAATTGCCAAGAGGGTTGACATGGATTTCACTCCATCATGGTTCAGTTAAGGTGATGCGATAGCTAGATTTCGTTTCTAACAATTATGTAATGTTTATATATATTATCCATTTTTAGAGAAATAAGGTCCTTAAATCCGTGACAGTATGCCTTTCATACCTTCTGCTGAGATTGTAGAAAAAATGGAAGTATGTAAACAGTGACAGTCCCACATTTGTATCAACTCATGCAGACTTGCTAGTCGGTGTTTGTATATAATATATGCTTAGTACAGTTATTACTATATGTCATTGGTATGAATGACCACACGTTGTCATCCATTGTACATGATATGGATTGTATAAAATAAGCTGATTATAACGTCTTCGTTAACTTCAGTACAGGAATGGATAATACCTGATTGTTGCATTTTTTGTCACTTCTTGGAATCTTCCCTAGATAAAACGGTTATACTTTGGAGTGTTCTTGAGTTTTGCTAACCAATTAGCAGCTTCGTTATTATTGATGGACAACAAAAGTTATCTGCCTCTGGAACAGAATAATGTGTGTTGATTCCACAATCTAATTAAAATTAGCTCCACTATTACGTGTGGATCTAACACCAGCCAGTTGGAGCTCATGTCCACCAATCAAAACCTTACTTGCAGAATCCTGCCAGTGATTTAAAACTAACAACACTGCGTAGTCCCCAATGTCCAGGCAACATTTCGTCTGTAAATAATAATTTAAATATTGACCACTCACACTTCGCTTTTTATAACGTTATTTGGGAGCATACAAATTCTAAAAATATCGGGCGAGTCTATTTTAGTGGCCGCAGTACAGCGAACCATACCAATACGTACGGGGTGGGTTATCAGTCTTCAATTTTACATTATAAATTATTTATTTATTTATATATAAAAAAAAACTAAATCAGTCTTCAGTTTTACATTACAAATTATTTATTTTATAAAATAAAACATGTTTTAAGGCATTCGTAATTCACACGAAACATGTCGTATACCCTCAGGATAATTCGGAATGTTTTCAAATTATTTTTAAATCACTGGCAGGATTCTGCAAGTAAGGTTTTGATTGGTGGACATGAGCTCCAACTGGCTGGTGTTAGATCCACATGTAATAGTGGAGCTAATTTTAATTAGATTGCTGATTCCATACTCTTTGTTCCGTATTGTACTTCTGGGTAGTACACGTAAATGATCTGAGCCCATCTCTGACTTAGGAGCGACCTCTCTACTTGTGACAGCAGAAGTACGAAGGACCATCACAACCTTCGAAGTCAACAATTTGCTATTGAACTCATGTTTTCACATTTGGTCAAATACTACTTCCTGGTAGAATGCATAGTGTTAACAACCAGAGGAAGGGTTGGCACAGGTTAACGTTCATATCTTTCGATAGCACTTTCATGTAATTAGCTTGCATCCCTTTCATATTCGCGGTGCCATGTTCATTCATAGTCACCTCATTAGGAACGCTTACAGACAATCCAATACCCAGGGGGTGGGGGTGGGGGGTGGGGGTGGATAGTGTAAATTCAGCAAATATTATTATTCCAGGGACAGATGTCTTCATAAAACCACCTGAAAACATCAAAGTACATCTCTATCCAGAGAGGATTCCAAGAAGAGATTTAAATGTTACCAGTTGTCCCTACTTAATTATAAATTATAACGCACCCATCATGGAAACAAACCTGCTATGCATGCATACAGCAAACACAGGTGTGGTGTTTAATTACATAAGGGTGAAGGCTCACATATCTTTCAAGCACAAATCCTCTTTGCACCTGAAATGCTAATATTTCTGATAAATGAATTGGCAGTCATATTGGATTTACATTTCGTGCCATGATAAAAGAATGCCAGGGTTATACAAGGCTATATTATTACTAGGGTCCAATCGAAAGTACCCACATGGTCATGCTAATAATAGCACATCTGGTCCACCTATATGTGCCCTCTGGGTATCTTTGAAGAAAAAATATTCCCGTGATGTCTATAATGATGGAGATAAGTGAATAGTGTCTGTAGCCTTCGTTGTTGTTGTTTTTTAAGGTGACGAAAGATAGTACAGATTAAAATGATTCAAACAAATTGAATATCAGAAGCATAGACATATATTCGTAAAGAAACAACTGAAACGAATAATACATTTAAAATATATATTAATAATGCAATTAGTTAATTGACAAGCTAATTAAACTGGATATTGATAAGACATGGGATCGACTAATGTCTGTGATATAGTAGAGTGATTTGGATACAGAACAAGGTGCATTTGTACTTGCTTATAGTCTTCGATTGATATTATAATGCTGGTAGCTGGTGCCTGTGTTTCGTGGACACATTGCAGTGTCTTTTAAAAAGGTATATTCTGGTCGTATTATAATAATCAGGAGGAGGTTCAACATAGTTTTAAATATATAAAACAACACTGACATGATGAAAGTCTGAAAACTGTATTAATGTTAATAATGGGCATTTTGAAAATTGGTCTCCATTTTACAATGTTAAGTGAATCATTGATGAGAATTTAAGAACTCTCTAATGAGATAATTTATGCAAAGGTCCGTGCTTATATCACCATTTGAAAGGTGATTTGTATTATCTGCTCTGTCAATAGTGTTAAATGCAGGTGACCATGTTTTATGGAGGTTGCCATTAGTAAGACAGTATGACGGCCATCTTGAAAAATGGCTGCCATATTGAAAATCCAATTGGTTTATTGATTGGACTTGCAGAACGCCCCAGGGATATCATCTCTGTGTGTTTGATAATAAAGTGGTTAGGTGATGGAACAAGATATAATGGTACCAGCTTAAGTTCTTCTATTGTAGATGGTGACTATGTTTTCTGGAAACATGGTAGCCATTTTGAATAAAAACGTTATTTCTGACAGTATTTTAAATATCAGAATTGCTTTCAACATGCCTTTAAATACTAGTACATAAAAAGTCACTGAGATGGCTAAAATCATAAAAAGTTGTTATTATACATGCCAATAACCAGACAATGGTTGGAAAATATGGCGGCCATCTTGAAAAATTACCGCAATATTGACATTTGAAGTTGCTCATTGATTGGATTTGGAGACCGCCCCCCCCCCCCCCCCCCAACCCCGAGATCATCTGTGCAAAGTTTCATGATTGTATTACCATTTGAAACGTCATTTCCGTTATCTGCTCTGCCAATCGTCGTAGTAGTAGTTGTCCATGTTTTGGTGAGGTTGTCATATAGTGACCCCCAATATATTTACCACTCCCACCATCAGAAGCCTTTTTTTACATACCAGACGTTAGGTTCAGCATGTTTTTAAACATACAAAATAATATGAAATGACTAATATCGAAAAACTCTATTAGAATGCATATAAATAATGAACATTTGTAGGACAGTATGGTGGCCATCTTGAAAAATCGCCGCCATATTAAAAATTCAAGTGTTTCATTGATTGGATGTGGCGAATGTTCTATGGAGATCATCTGTGCCAAGTTTCATGTTTCTATCATCATTTGAAAGGTTCTCCCAGTTATCTGCTCTCCCCTATTGGGACTATTACAATTTGAGCCTGTTTTGGGGACGGGGACCCTACTTTGACCCCCATAGTTGCCACACCCACCACCAGAAGCCCGTTTACCAAAACCTTTTTGTTAACATATATGATGCGGAATACAAAAAACAAGCCCAGCTATACATAATGTCCTCTCCGGGTGGCGCTTAGCTCATTCTGAAGCCGGTCTATATATGGGACTGTCACGTTTAAACGGTATCGTTTCATTTAGGCCAACTAAACGTTTATTAAATTTGTAAACGTTTAAACGAAAAGATCACGTGTTATATATATATATATATATATATATATATATATATATGTGTGTGTGTGTGTGTGTGTGTGTGTGTGTGTGTGCGTGCGTGCGTGCGTGCGTGTGTGTGTGTGCGTGCGTGCGTGCGTGCGTGTATGACTCGTTATTAATATGTTTGTTAATAAGTAAACAATATATGCATTGTGTAGTTGTTTTATAAAGAAAGTCTTTAGTTCTTTTAGTTCTAAAATAATTCCAATATATATATATATATATATATATATATATATACAATTTCTATTATTATATATGTTTTAAACGTAATCTTCCTTTTCCTTTTGAAGTATTGCTGGGTGGGTTTTTTTACACAGAATTATTTAGATATGGTATCACAACTAGATGGTTGTTACTGTTCATAATCGTTATATTTCATCTTGTCACTGCTTGTATTGGCATATGATGACAGATTAAAGTAAGGTGATAAACGGGCATTAGTCACATGAAGTAGGCCCTGCGTATCAATTGAATTAATTTAGGTCTACTTTAGGCGTAAAAAAAAAATTGTGTGTTTCCGGTTTCCCGACCGACCCTAATTTTACGCTACGACCCTAAAATAAATTGACTACCAACCCCCCCCCCCAAAAAAAAAAAAAACCACACACAAAAAACCCACCAAAAACCCCAACATCTACCGCGATTTTTGCAGTCCGCAAACTAGGTTCGTAACACCTCGGTTTAAAAAAAAAAAAAAAAAAGGTTCCTACCTACCTACCCTATTTTTTCCAGAGATGAAACCTGAAACACAAATAATAATTTTTTTGGTCTTACTTAATCGTATAATATAGTGAGTTAATAAATAATAAAATATTACAGTGGTCTCTCCAGTATTCAGGAAAGTGATGGAGGGAATCGGTAGAGCTTGTTCCACTTATAGGAAGGGATGGTACCTAAGATTTGCAGGGTACAAGTACTTCGAAAATGTCTTGTAAACGACGATGAACCTGATTACTCTGGTAGTTCAAGACGATGGCATGACTTGTGATTTTTGATGGCGGATATTAATTACTATCGCTGCCCACGGATGGCGTGCGTATTGGAAATTAGTCTTAAGACATGTTTATGACATGCAGCGAGACCCCTGTATTATTTCCCCTCAGTTATAGATGCATTGTAAGATAAAGTTTACAGCCAGTTGAGAAAACAGAATATCGGTTTTATCCTCTTCTGGCTGAAAGGGAATTTTTCATTCTTGTCTCCACATGATAAAACTGATACCCTGCGTCAGTAACTATTTTTCAAGTATCTATGTCATATCGTAAAAAATGCATTTGAGGTAGCCGCAGTTACATTAATTATTATTCGGGAAAACTCAAGACTGTTGGCACATTCAGATAGTCATATAGCTCGTGTGTACTCATATAATAGAATAACGCTAGAGGACACTCGAGCTAATAGTAATTGAATTCAGTAATATTTTCGACTCGCGATTGACAATTTTATGCTGAACTATGGTGTATTCAGTTTAATTGGCGATATAATCAGCCTAGTCCAAAAACGAAAAATAAAGACATAAATAAAAGAAAAAGGAAGAAAGAAAAGAAAAGATAGGAAAGGAAGAAAGCTTGTTGTTTTCTAATGGGACGTCAATATACTTCACCATTCAAGAAAGAAAGAAATGTTTTATTTAACGACGCACTCAACACATTTTATTAACGATTATATGGCGTCAGACATAATATTATTGTTAAGGACCACACAGATTTGGAGAGGAAACTCGCTGTCGCCACTACATGGGCTACTCTTTCCGATTATCAGCAAGGGATCTTTTATTTGCGCTTCCCACAGGCAGGATAGCACAAACCATGGCCTTTGTTGAACCAGTTATGGATCACTGGTCGGTGCAAGTGGTTTATACCTACCCATTGAGCCTTGCGGAGCACTCACTCACAGTTTGGAGTCGGTATCTGGATTAAAAACCCAATGCCTCGACTGGGATCCGAACCCAGTACCTACCAGCCTGTAGACCGATGGCCTAACCACGACGCCACCGAGGCCGGTCTTTCACCATTCAAGTATACACGATTTCTGTAAAGTTGAAGAATGGTATATATATTTAAGACACAGTTATCGTGTGTGGCTACTGTATTAGTTCTAGTAATTTTGTTATAACTATTTTCCATCAAGTGTTGTGTTTATAAAGATCGCACGTAGTTACTAGATAGTTAAATATTTGACCGTTTAAACGGTATCGTTTTGTTTTCTAGGTTCTGTTTTAAAAACGTTTACAAAATTTAGTAAACGTAACAACCCTAGTCATATATATAGGCCTATAACCAGTGCCTGACTTATAAGGGGGCAAAGGGGGCAATTGCCCCGGGACCCCAGACTAAGGACTTCCTTTATATATATATAAAAAATATTAATTATAAAATTAGTTCATTTTTTTTATTTGTCATGTAATTTAATTTCTATGTTGAGGGGCCCCTGAACCTGAAGTGCCCCGGGCCCCTGCTCCTGGCCCCCAAGGTCTATAACACGTGCTATTTTCGTTTAATCGTTTAAAAATTTAATAAACGTCTTGATGGCCAAAACGAAATGATACCGTTTAAACGTGATAGCCCTACAAAAAAAAAGAAAAAAAAGAAAAGAAAAGACAACAAACAAACAAAACAATAACAACACAAAACACACACACACACACACACACACACACACATACGCACACACCTACACACACACATACGCACACACCTACACACACACACACACACAAACAACATTTGATCGTATTATTATTTCAGGCTGTCCATCACACCCTTACGAAAAAAGTAGGACAAAAGTAGAAATGAAAATATAGAAAAAGTAGGACAAAAGTAGGAAAGAGTAGGACAAAAGTAGGACTGGAATAGTACGTAGCAACATTAAGCATGCTCATATATTGGGAAAACGAATGTGTTAAATCCAAAAGGTGATATTATTAAGAAAACACTTTAAAAAGTTTTTTTATGTGGTGCTCAGTTTGTACCTATATTTCCTGTTCTATCCAAAATAACATGAATCTTACATTATACATTTATTTGAAATGGCTCAAGGCATTGAGAGAGAAAACATACGGAAAACTATATGTGCAACAGACGGCCGGACAGAGAAGGATGAAGATTAAACCTATAGTCCCCTTCGGTTAGACCAGTAGGAGACTAATAACTCTAAACCCATGTACAGGCTCAATATTGTAGTCTTACACCCCTAATACTCAGGTGAGTATTCACTTAAAGGGACATACCGTAGTTTCAACCCGTGAATATTAACACCACGTTTATTTAATCTACAAACCTAGCTATAACACATTTGGATAGAGTTACAATTGAGTGAAACACGAGTCTGTGACTTTGAAATGATGAAACGCCCTCTAAAAATAGACTAAAACTAGACTCCGTTAAACTGTTACTTCTCAGACGCACGTGCGTTCTAATAAATGCATTTTGTGATATTAAAAACACGCCTTAGTGTTTAAAAACTAGGATATTCCCCTTTAAAGGAGCGCACTAGGCCTACTTTAGACATGACAAAAGTAACATTTGATTGACAGAAATAAAATTTCATCTCACACCGACTTTCAGGCTGTAAATTTAGTATGTTGAGATTAGGCCTATATGGTGCCACAAATTGAGAGATATATATCTTGCAGTGGCGGATCCAGAAAATCCATTAGGGAGGGGAGCGGGGGTGGGGGGGGGGGAGGGCAGTGACATGAGGTGGAATGCCAAGGGAACTTTGGGGGAGGTTTGGAGGGGAATCGTAAAAAAAAATGAAAATTAATATATACTAAAATTATAACCATCGAAGAATTTAGGGGGGCCCGGGCCCCTACCCCCTCCCCTAGATCCGCCTCTGATACAATTAAAAAAAAAAAACATTCCTATTAAGTGTTGACTTTTATAATAACACAAGCAATATGTACAATTGAACAGCAATTTCCGGCATTTTGAAACAAAAAAGTAGGAAATAACTAGGTATTTTGAAGAAAAAGTTGGAAAAATAGTAGTACGAATGGACGCAGAATGTACGTGGTTCTTAAAAGTAGGCCCCTCTATTGACATAACATGCCCCGTGCACTAGAAAAATAGGACAAAGACCAAAAAGTAGGAAAAGGTAGGAGCGCTAGACAGCCTGTTATTTATTTATTTGTTTATTATTTTTGTTCTTAATAGTATTTATTATTATTATTATTATATTATTTTTTTTTACAAGTTTCATATTGACATTTTAAAGCGACACGTTGGCCAAATTACGTGTCATAACAATTTTCTGTAAATACATTTTTGTCATTGTTTTTAATGTTTAGACTTTTATTGGTTTTGTTCGTTTCTGAAATGGTAACAGAGACATTGATATAAATGATGAAGATTTAAGAAATGTAATTGAAATACGTCAATAAAAAATGTGGAATTTATTTTATAAAAGAAATAAAACTAAAGGCAAAGAAACACCGACAAGATATTCAAGGGAAGAAACTCTAACACGGACTTCCAGATCTATTTACTTAAGCCCCTTTGCAGCAATGGCTACGGTAGGCGTACAGAATATATTTTTGGTTATTAATTTTATGCTAATATGGTAGACATTTTCGTTTATTGATAGTATGACTTTGATTTATAGTTAGGTAGTGTTAATATATTTAGTATAGGGTACCACACCATTTTATTTTTTTGTTGGGCTTCAAAATTAAAAGGACTGCTACAGTGCTAGCACTATTACGACTGCATAAATTTAATAAAACGTAAACATGAAAAAGACGATTCGTGGAAGTCAACCCAGTCACTCTGCTGTCCATCAATATTGTGCTACAGAGCACGGAAGGACTTTCCTTTGGCACTGTCACTAACCCTAACTTTATTTATGATAAGTATTTATAATATTCTTTATACGTGGCAGTGCCAAAGGAAACTCCTACTAGAGTAGTAGAGCTCACCCTGCCTATTGCCAAATTAGCCAAATTTTAATATTTATACAAAGTGGCTACAACATGTAATATATGTCTTACAAAATGTGTTTAAATTGCCCACTTTTTAATAATTTTCAAATTGGCCTGCTCAACATTAGATCGAATCACCTCCAGTCCTCCCCTTATTCATATTGTTATGTAGGGGAAGGAAAGAGGGCACACTATGTAATGTTTTGACAATAGTCGACAACGAAATGAAATGGTCGCAAGCTACTGTGTGTAATTTAAAAAAAAAAAAAAATCCTAAATCTGATGCCACAGAGCTTTATTTTGATAATTCTTGAGTCCAGTCATGACATAAAACTTACATTTTGTTAACTAGTTACAACGCTGTGAAGAAACCCGACGCCCCTATGCAAAGCAAACCTGTGCTGTACTTTCTTGTAGTTACATCTACAGGCATCGAAATAAGTCGAGAATGGTCGTTCATGTTACCAGGAGGTTACCACATGTAAGAAAAGTCGAGAACGGTGTTTCGTTCTCGACAAAAATTTCAACGTAACGGTAGTTTCGTTTCTGAACGTATACCGGACTTCCGCGTTTCATTTTCTCGTAAGGAATTGCATCGATGTTCGCGCGCACTTGTGCAATTGCAAGCAATTATAGGCATTCCACGTTTAAGCAGCATCCACTAGATAAATTGACTTCCAGAGTTCGTTTCTCGTACCAATGTTCGCGTGCACCGATACAATTTTAGAACGTCCGCGTTTTAGCCTTAAAAGTAGTAGTAGGAACAGAAAATCAATTCTAACTTTCATGTAGTTGTGGTAACCTATAGGTTACCAGGCTATATTTTGTGGTAACCTGTAAATGGGTTACCAAACACAATGCTTATTTCGATGCCTGCATCTAGCGTCATCAGGTTTCTTTATGTGTATATATATATTTATATACTGCAAATTGGCTGAAACAAAATTCTTTCGTCTGTGACCCCTGTGCTTCCTGTGCTTAACTGGCTATAGACACAATTGCTAAGTATTAAATTAATTTTTAGATTAATTACTATTGATTAAATGCCCATAACCAGATGTCGGGAATTATGTATGAAATAAATTTTCAGGTTTGTTTTACTGGGGGAAATACCCTCTTTCGACAAGCCTGGTATTGATGCATCAAGGTGAATCCAAGCTGCAGCCAGGGTGATAAGTAACAATCCTTGATGGGGGGGGGGGGGGGGGGGGGGGACATAGCCCAGTGGTAAAGTGCTCGCTTGATGCACAGTCGGTCTGAGATCAAGTCCTGTCAGTGGACCCCTTGGGCTATTTTTTGTCCCAGCCATTGCACCACAACTGGTATATCAATTAAAGACCATGGTATGTGCTATCCTGTCTGTAGGATTGTGCATATATATAAAAGATCCCTTGCTACTAATGGACAAATGTAATCGGTTTTCTCTAAGACTACAGGGCCCCCGTTTCACGAAGCGATCTTAATTAGCCCTAAGATTACCTTAGGCGCATAGCTACCCTGTGTACTTAGGGCTAAGATTACTTCGTGGAACAGGGCCCAGGTCATATTACCAAATGTTTGACGTCAAATAGCCGATGATTAATAAAACAATGTGCTCTAGTGGTGTTCTTAAACAAAACAAGGTGAATCCAGAATGCAGCCAGGGTGATGAGTGACAATCCTTGACTATGTCTGGATAGTCAATATCAAACTGTGGTAGAGCATTCACCTGAGGTGCAGTTGGTCATTGGATCGATCGCCATTTTGAACCCATTGACTAGCTCTGGAACAGTAGAAAATTTCGCCAAATTGTCTACTAAACTTCAAACATTTCAGAAACAGTTATTTTCCAACAAAATATCAATTATTACATGAAATAAAATTCGCCAATTGTTTTGGAAATTCGCAATTTGCAAATTTGGCAAGTGCCAGAGCGATCCCTGCCTAAGATGCAGTTGGTAATTGGATCGATTGCCATTTTGAACCCATTGATTTTATTTCCCCACTGGTAAAACCGATGCTTGTTAATGTCTGCCTCTTTGCCCCCCTCCCACCATGTGAACACTTTTCCATTCTCATATCCCCCACAACCTTGCCTGATAATGTGAATGCAATTTCGAATACACAGTATGCGTACCGGGCTGCATACATGTACATTGTAACTCTGGCACTCCAGTGTTCGAGATTAAAAATTAGGGGCAGTATCCCAGTTGGATACTAACATTTCAAAATCTGGTATTCCACCTGAGAATTTAGTATTATATGGTATCCAGGTGGGATATTGGGTTCTTGAAGTCTGGTATCCAAAATTAAATTCTGGTATCCCCGGGATATCGGGATACTGTTAATCTCGAACACTGCACTCACCAAATTCGTCAGAACTTTGTGAATTTTAAAAAGGCAATTTATGAATTTTATTTTAATTTCACAAACGTATTTCATGTATAATCACTGATATTTCAAAGGAAATTTTGAAAGGATAATACTATTAATATTATAGTGAAATAATTAGATGAAATTATCCCTACTTGTACAGGTCAGGTCAGGTCAGAGTGTCTTAACATACACATTCAAAACAAGCTGTTGTAGTGCACGCCTGTCCTGGGCACAGGTGCTGGCCTTGGCTGGCTCCTCCATCCAGGACAAGAAAGGGGTGGGGTGGGTTGAAAGGTGGGGGGGGGGGGGGCGCCTGCACTGGCACGTACAAGGGAGCACCTGCAGTTCGATCATAGCTGGTAACAGGCGTAGGGTGGTATGGAATTTGGAATGTCCCATAGGATTACGTCAAAGAGAATGGGTGCACACTTTTGATGAAGGAATTTAGATGCAATTTTGAACAGTCGGCCAAAAGATAAAGATAGGGAGCTACAATGTATGTATAGTTTTAGACATTAGTCAGCTGAGAGTAGCTCGTTAATTGGTCCTATCTTGTGTTAATGTGTCTCCCTAGGTTGCCCATAGTGGCTCTTAAAAGGGCCTGATCTGTTCAGATCTACTTGTACAGGCACATACATACAATGGTATTGGTGACTGTTCCCTGTATGTGTCACTCAGGGGTGCAGAAATGGAAAATATTTAACTAGCCTGCCAGACCAGAACCAATGAAAAATTACTAGCCTGCCAGAATATCTACTACTTCGCCAGTCTATAGAACATTATATTATTAACAATATTATACAGTGTCTTCACTTCAAATGATATAAATAGATTGACAAAACATTATTAAGAACATTTGATACTTGATCAACATCATGTGGCAAACGAATTGAAAAAGACATGTAGACCGTCAGACTGGTAGACTTTGTATTTTTTAACTTGTCCGTCAGAATTTTTACTCACATTTGCCAGTGGGCGAGTACTTTCACTGAACATTTTGTTTTCAAAATCTTGATTAGTTATATTTCTAGTCAGTTGAAAATTGATTAGCAACTACTGTTTAATGCTTTTAAATTGTGTAGTGATCTCTAAAACTTGCGTACGTAGCGAAACACAACGCGATACTGAACAAAATGTTCCCTGATTTTCTGCATCCCTGTGACTACATTGCTTTAATTTTTTATGTTTACGTATTATTCATTTTTAATTTTTTGGCTTCAGAGTTTCCGGTCTACGAAGTGTCCTAATGAGGAGCTGTCACTAACAAACTGCGCCATTGTAAACGAAGCCGATTTTAAAGATGTGAAGTAAGTGTACATATTATATATATATTGATGGGGCAGGTGGTAAAGCACCCGCTTGATACACAATGGGTTTAGGATCGATCTGTGTCGGTGGACCCATTGGACTATTTCTCGTTCCCTTGCTACTAATGAAAAAATGTAGCAGGTTTCCTCTCTAAGATGTCCTTGTCTAAATTACCAAATGTTTCACATCCAGTAGCCGATGATTAATAAATCAGTGTGCTCTAGTGGTGTCGTTAGACAAAACAAATGTCTTCTTCTTGTATATATATTGAGAATTCATCACAATTGCTTTTTTTAATATGGAAAATATCAACTAAGTCTTTGATTAATTTTGGAATTTGTCTAGGCTCTGCCTAAACAAATGCTGATTACAAGTAATTAGACACAATTGATAAATGGTTTACGTTAAAAAAGATGAGTAGCAAATTCTCTTTTAATAACAATATTTAACATTTTCTAAAATAACATTTTAATTATCCCAGTTGGATAGTAACATTTTTAAATCTGGTATCCCATCTGAAAATTTAGTATCCCACTTATATTCCGTCCAACAGAAAATGCCTTTTTTCATGCTATGGAATTTACTGCAAATAATTTATTTCTGAGCCGACTGATTTGTAAATTACACAGAAAAATAGTATTGTTTCGTTGTTACCAAACCACTTTTACTTTTTTTTAAAGTTAAACCAAACTGACATTATTTACAAAAACATTTTTATAGAATGATGGGATGGACTATAAATGAAATTTATAAATAACATCGTAACAAACATGGACAACACTGTTCTCGTTCCCAATCTATTGCTACGCCGCAATTGAAATCGCGGAATTCGTGAAATTTGCAATCAAACAGAATCGGCAAATTTATTTGCTGCATCTATTTTTAAGTAATACTGATATTAATATTTAGCAGTAATCTATAAGTGTTTCTGACATTACTAATGATAAACCTACCTGTATCAATTTTCTGTAGGTGTGGAATCAATCTCAAAAACATTTGAAGGGAGGAAATTTCCAACAAAAACAATAGCGATGTAGCAGTTTCCAGTGTATTGCTACCCCGTTATTGCTCCAGTGTAGCATTAGACTGGGTACGAGTTGGCGGAGATACTGTTACGGCATAGCATTGGATTGAGTATGAGCTCGAAAATACTGTTACTTAACTTCACCCATAAATGAAGACTTTCATTGTTTCAGCGAAAAATAAAAATGCAGGATTAAAAAAACAACAACATTATATGGTATCCCAGTGAGATACTGGGTTATTGAAGTCTGGTATCCAAAATTAAATTCTGGTATCCCCGAGATATCGGGATACCGTTAATCTCGAACACTGGCACACCTGTATAGTTTGACATCACACACTTTAGGGGCGGGATTTAACTCAGTCGATTGAGTGCTCACCTGAGGTGCTTGCATCGCAGGATAGAATCACCTCAGTGGATCCGTCCAACTGATTTTATTTTTCTAAGGCCATGGTATGTGCTTTCCTGTCTATGGAAAAGTACATATATATAAGATCCTATGCTGCATTAATTAGGAAAAATGTAGCGGGATTCCACTGATAATAATCAAGATTGCCGTGGAGTTTTTTTATTCTCCATGGCACCTTTTGTACTGTGGACTTTATTTGAAAAAATTAAGACATGTTTTTTAGCCATGGACATTTTGTTAATTCATTATTGCAGGAGTTGGATGACTATGAGTCAGAATTCCCAAATATTTGACATCCAATAGCCGATGATTAATGTGCTCTAGTGGTGTTGTTAAACGAAACAAACTTCTATTTTCAGGTATATCAAGCTCTCGGTGACTCCACATGTCAGCTATATCTTCACAATCAAGCATCACCATTCAGTCGGGCCAGGCAAGATCGGCTTCAATGCCATGCATGTTAGTATATTAAATCCAACTGTCATCCACATATCCATCCATCCATCCATCCATCCATCCACTCGACCGACCAATAATCGTCCATCCATCATCCTTCCATCCATCCATCCATCCATTCATCCATCCACCTATCCATCCATCCATCATCCACCTACCCATCCATCCATCCACCCACCTACCCATCCATCCATCCACCTACCCATCCACCCACCTGCCTACCCATCCATCCATCCACCCACCTACCCATCCATCCATCCATCCATCCATCCACCCACCTACCCATCCATCCATTCATCCACCTCCATCCATCCATCCACCTATCCATCCATCCATCCATCCATCCATCCATCCATCCATCCATCCATTCATCCACCTACCCATCCATCCATCCATCCATCCATCCCCACTTGCTGAACTACCATACAATCATGTATAATAAGAACATTTTGATGTGTTTTAACCTGATTGCCTTTTCTGTGTTTGCAGAGGAAATGGGCAAGCATTATTTTGAACACGGATCTGAAGGTGGAAATGCACCATTTCAATACCAGAACCCATGGTATAGGCTCCATCGTCATTGAAATAGACTTCCTCAACAAGAAAAAGTAAGAACTTCCATTTTTCACTGTCAAGAATAAAAGATTCATGTGGATTGAGCTACCTGTATCCAGGGTGATTTTGTTTTATGACGGTTTGTATTCCGGGTTCGTACGGAGTCTGGAATTTTGAAAATCCATTTTCCAGACCTGGAAAAAATATCTTTTTTCTGAGTTGGTTTGCAAAATCTATGGAAATTCGTCTTTAGGACTCAATTTCGATTGCATGAAACCGACGGAATCTGATGACATTTTCCGATCTCGGCACTAACGTACATTTGGGAAATCAAGACTAACAATTGCCGACATTTACCGAAGATTTGAAGTACGTGCTTGCTCAATGCATATTGTCCATTTTGTCAAATTTTCCGAATATATGGGATGATTTATTCAGTAATTTGAGTCTTGAAAAATAATTTTTTGTCTTGGGAAAAAGTCTGGAAAAGGTCTGGAATTGTTTTGTATCCAAGGTGTATGAAACCCTGTGTATTAAATTCAGAAATGTTCCTCGTGTAGTGATTAGTAAGGGCTTACATGTATAGCAGGCCTCTGATATTTGAAAATCTGCGTGATCCATTTATTGGTTACGCAGAAATAAATCCAGGTAACTCATGTACAGGGCTACCTCTGACACTCGCCAAATTCGCCATTTGCAAATTTTGAAAGCAGTTGGCGAATTTTAGTTTAGTTTAACGAAATAATTTCATGTAATAATTGACATTTTTTAGAAAATAACTGACAGTTTCTGTAATTTTTGAAGTCAGATAAACAATTTGGCGAATTGTTTTGCGAACCTAGAGCTAGCCTTGATGTAAATTGTGCTAGAACTTTTACGCAACCAAAAAATAAGTCACGCAAAATTAAATTTGCCCGAACGAAACGACAGGTCTCACAATTTATAGTTAGAAAAGAACTCTGTTTTTTCTTCAATATTCATTCGAATTGAGTGCTCTATTCGCAGTTATTTTTGCTGTCTTGCCTTTTTAATTCTTAACTGTATTTTCCGATGGTAACTACACATGTATTTTGCATCAACTTTTACATTTAGCTCCAATTTAATAGTTTCGTCCCAATGTCCTGCATCAATAGAATTTAGTTTATAGTTGCACGGTCTATGGATGTTCATCACAATTAATGTTAAAAAGAAAGAATGATTAATTGAATTAAAATTAATTTAGTTGAGTGGGTTGTGTATTTTTTTCCAGCCAGGCCACGGAGGTGTTTGACAGTGACAAGATGGCCCAGGAGTTCCTTATCAATTTCAATAACCATTCGTTCCAAGTCGACCAGCCGCTCGCATTCCACTACGAGAAGAAACTCTTCGCACTGCGCATCAAGGAAATTGAAGGTTTGTGTCGCTATTCTCTGGCACACACATGTAGATCAATATCGTTTTCAACATATGTTGTAGACCACGTCTGAAACTAGGGCCCATTGGGCTATTTCAAGTTCCAAGCAGTGCTGCACAACTGGTGTAACAAAGGCTGTGGTATGTACTATCCTGTCTGTGGGATGGTTAAGGACCCCACAGATATTGAGAGGAAACCCGCTGTCGCCACTTCATGGGCTACTCTTTACGATTAGCAGCAATGGATCTTGTATATGCACCATCCCACAGACAGGATAGCACATACCACAGCCTTTAATATGCACTGGCTCGAACGAGAAATAGCCCAATGGGCCCACTGACAGGGATTGATCCCAGACCGACCGTGCAGCAAGCGAGCTGTGCTCTGGTGTCGTTAAACATTCATTGATTCATTTGCAAGGAAGCTGACTGTGATAGCAGCCATGCACCAGTTGTGAAGGACTGGCTGTAATCGATCCTAGATCGATCACTCTTCAGGCGAACCAGGTTCCCCTGAACTACACGTGTATGTCCCACCCCTTACCATGCCTATTACTTCCACAAGCTATCGCAGTTCTTTACACTGTGTTTTAATTTAACTGTTGAACTTTTATATTGGTGTGGTTCATCATTTAATTTTTGCAGCATTTACCATAGTTTGACACCCAATAGCCGATGTATTTTTTGTGCTTTGGTGTCGTTATTCTCACCTTTGTATTTATTTTAATTTCAGTGCTGGATTTCACCGCTGTTAAAGACAAGATGGGAGGCAAACCAAGGAAGGTATGTGTATTATTATACACGTTTATTTTCCATGCAACGTGAGCAGCTCAGCTAAGCTTCAAAATACACAATGTATTCCAGGGCTCGACCTTAACGGTAGCCCGAGGTATTTTGGCTACCGATTTCTCATTTCTTTTCCACATTACCTGTCCTCAAACAAGTGCACTCCTTCCCCCCCCATGGCTAGTAGTCTGGTCCGAACTTCCCAAAAGCCAATGGGCTGGCCTAAATTCTTCTACTGCAAGCTCCCTCTAGTTCTAGTCACGTGACTGTAACTTCCTTCTTTTTTTCTTCGCTGTATGATTCTTAAACACCTAAAACAACATGTTTTGATAAAAATAAATAATTTCTCTCTCTCTCTCTCTCTCTCTCTCTCTCTCTCTCTCTCTCTCTCTCTCTCTCTCTCTCTCTCTCTCTCTCTCTCTCTCTCTCTCTCTCTTTAAATTTTTTTTAAAATTATGGGGAAACCAATTTTTTTACTGATGGCTACCAGATTTCATAACGTGGTAGGCCGTTGGACTACCACTGAAGAATGTTACGGTCAAGGCCTGATAACATTACCATTGATGTACCCTTTCAGCGCTAATAGAATTTTCATAAAATCCACTAGCCATGGGATCAGTGATTTAAAAGATTCACTAGCCCTACTTTACTTAAAGTTGATACAATTTTACTAAATACTAGTAATAATCAAATATGTTACCTAAAGAGGGAGATACAGCTTAAAACATTAACATTGAGGGGTTGGGTGTGGGCAGGATATTTATATTTACAAAATAGACTTAACTGCAACATTTGACCCCAAAAATTCACTAGCCATCGGGCATGGCAATAGTAGTTTATTTACTAGCCCAACATTGAATATCACTAGCCATGGGAGTGGGGCTACCATAATCTAGAAGCCCATACCATTTGGTACATGTATACAAGCCTTCTAGAATTGTTCCGTTGGGCTATTTCTCATTCCAGCCAGTGCACCACGACTGGTATATCAAAGGCTGTGGTATGTACTACCCTGTCTGTGGGATGATGCATATAAAAGACCCCTTAAATAAAAGAGTAGCCCATTTCCTTCCTTCCCCTCAATATCTGTGTGGCACTTAACCATATGTCCGATGCCATATATTGATATAACAGTAAATAAATGCATTGAGTCCGTCGTTATATAAAACATTTCCTTCCTTCCCCTCAATATCTGTGTGGCACTTAACCATATGTCCGATGCCATATATTGATATAACAGTAAATAAATGCATTGAGTCCGTCGTTATATAAAACATTTCCTTCCTTCCCCTCAATATCTGTGTGGCACTTAACCATATGTCCGATGCCATATATTGATATAACAGTAAATAAATGCATTGAGTCCGTCGTTATATAAAACATTTCCTTCCTTCCCCTCAATATCTGTGTGGCACTTAACCATATGTCCGATGCCATATATTGATATAACAGTAAATAAATGCATTGAGTCCGTCGTTATATAAAACATTTCCTTCCTTCCCCTCAATATCTGTGTGGCACTTAACCATATGTCCGATGCCATATATTGATATAACAGTAAATAAATGCGTTGAGTCCGTCGTTATATAAAACATTTCCTTCCTTCCCCTCAATATCTGTGTGGCACTTAACCATATGTCCGATGCCATATATTGATATAACAGTAAATAAATGCGTTGAGTCCGTCGTTAAATAAAACATTTCCTTCCTTCCCCTCAATATCTGTGTGGCACTTAACCATATGTCCGATGCCATATATTGATATAACAGTAAATAAATGCGTTGAGTCCGTCGTTAAATAAAACATTTCCTTCCTTCCCCTCAATATCTGTGTGGCACTTAACCATATGTCCGATGCCATATATTGATATAACAGTAAATAAATGCGTTGAGTCCGTCGTTAAATAAAACATTTCCTTCCTTCCCCTCAATATCTGTGTGGCACTTAACCATATGTCCGATGCCATATATTGATATAACAGTAAATAAATGCATTGAGTCCGTCGTTATATAAAACATTTCCTTCCTTCCCCTCAATATCTGTGTGGCACTTAACCATATGTCCGATGCCATATATTGATATAACAGTAAATAAATGCGTTGAGTCCGTCGTTATATAAAACATTTCCTTCCTTCCCCTCAATATCTGTGTGGCACTTAACCATATGTCCGATGCCATATATTGATATAACAGTAAATAAATGCGTTGAGTCCGTCGTTATATAAAACATTTCCTTCCTTCCCCTCAATATCTGTGTGGCACTTAACCATATGTCCGATGCCATATATTGATATAACAGTAAATAAATGCATTGAGTCCGTCGTTATATAAAACATTTCCTTCCTTCCCCTCAATATCTGTGTGGCACTTAACCATATGTCCGATGCCATATATTGATATAACAGTAAATAAATGCATTGAGTCCGTCGTTATATAAAACATTTCCTTTCCTTCCCCTCAATATCTGTGTGGCACTTAACCATATGTCCGATGCCATATATTGATATAACAGTAAATAAATGCGTTGAGTCCGTCGTTATATAAAACATTTCCTTCCTTCCCCTCAATATCTGTGTGGCACTTAACCATATGTCCGATGCCATATATTGATATAACAGTAAATAAATGCGTTGAGTCCGTCGTTAAATAAAACATTTCCTTCCTTCCCCTCAATATCTGTGTGGCACTTAACCATATGTCCGATGCCATATATTGATATAACAGTAAATAAATGCGTTGAGTCCGTCGTTAAATAAAACATTTCCTTCCTTCCCCTCAATATCTGTGTGGCACTTAACCATATGTCCGATGCCATATATTGATATAACAGTAAATAAATGCGTTGAGTCCGTCGTTAAATAAAACATTTCCTTCCTTCCCCTCAATATCTGTGTGGCACTTAACCATATGTCCGATGCCATATATTGATATAACAGTAAATAAATGCGTTGAGTCCGTCGTTAAATAAAACATTTCCTTCCTTCCCCTCAATATCTGTGTGGCACTTAATTTCCTTCCTTCCCCTCAATATCTGTGTGGCACTTAACCATATGTCCGATGCCATATATTGATATAACAGTAAATAAATGCGTTGAGTCCGTCGTTATATAAAACATTTCCTTCCTTCCCCTCAATATCTGTGTGGCACTTAACCATATGTCCGATGCCATATATTGATATAACAGTAAATAAATGCGTTGAGTCCGTCGTTATATAAAACATTTCCTTTCCTTCCCCTCAATATCTGTGTGGCACTTAACCATATGTCCGATGCCATATATTGATATAACAGTAAATAAATGCGTTGAGTCCGTCGTTATATAAAACATTTCCTTCCTTCCCCTCAATATCTGTGTGGCACTTAACCATATGTCCGATGCCATATATTGATATAACAGTAAATAAATGCGTTGAGTCCGTCGTTATATAAAACATTTCCTTCCTTCCCCTCAATATCTGTGTGGCACTTAACCATATGTCCGATGCCATATATTGATATAACAGTAAATAAATGCATTGAGTCCGTCGTTATATAAAACATTTCCTTCCTTCCCCTCAATATCTGTGTGGCACTTAACCATATGTCCGATGCCATATATTGATATAACAGTAAATAAATGCGTTGAGTCCGTCGTTAAATAAAACATTTCCTTCCTTCCCCTCAATATCTGTGTGGCACTTAACCATATGTCCGATGCCATATATTGATATAACAGTAAATAAATGCGTTGAGTCCGTCGTTATATAAAACATTTCCTTCCTTCCCCTCAATATCTGTGTGGCACTTAACCATATGTCCGATGCCATATATTGATATAACAGTAAATAAATGCGTTGAGTCCGTCGTTATATAAAACATTTCCTTCCTTCCCCTCAATATCTGTGTGGCACTTAACCATATGTCCGATGCCATATATTGATATAACAGTAAATAAATGCGTTGAGTCCGTCGTTAAATAAAACATTTCCTTTCCTTCTTCTAATGGCACCATTAACAAAACAAACTTTAACTATATTCCATGTATGATTCCAAACTGGTTCTGTCTATAGAACAAATACCAGTGGGAATAATATGCTGTTATTTTCAGGAGTATGTTGGATTTCTGACCCCCAACGCTGGTGTTGTGTTTGAGAAAGCTGACAACTCTCCACTCAATCTTAAAGGGAAGTCCAAGGGGTACGTACTAGTCAGGTTTTTTGCTAGAGGGTTAAAATGGGTTGCTATACAAAAAAGTAATAATGACCTTCGAAAATTCGATAAACTTGATGTCTCAACCTAATTCTTAATCATAAATATTTAATAGAGTATAACTCAATGAGTTTGGATTGATCAAACTGTCATTGCCAATAGTATTTTAAAGATGAATGTATTGACAATCATGTCAATCAAGCGAAACGTAGCTATCGAGGATTAAGGCGATAATTACAGAATACTAGATCGTCGACTAAGGTGGAACAAAATGATCCTGTCTGGTTGTCGGTGTTCGTACATGGTGGAGATCCTCACTACGTTATACTTAATTACAGACACAGTCTAGTTAACTTCAAAGAGCATTTGTAATAATTGTTAGTGCTGTTTGTTTTTGCTCTCAAAGGCGTGAATCGTGTCAAACTTTACCTTTTCTATTTATGTTAATCAGTTAATGTTTATCAATTATCAGTCATTTAGTTATGTTAAAAATTTATACATCACAAATCGAGCATCCTGGGGAAAGACCCGGTAACGTAGGGTTTGCGAAGTGTAAATAATTTTGTGTGAAAGACCCGGTAACGTAGGGTTTGCTAAATCGGTTTTAAAACGTTCTGCTTTCTTGTCATCCAGGCAATCTCAATCTTGCGTAGGGCCCAGAAATTGGGGTGGGTGGCCAAATTGGAGAAAGAAAGTAGAGGTGCGAAGTGTAAATAATTTTGTGTGAAACACTAATATACTTGGTTTTATTCGGCATTTAGTGTTTTATTTGTTAGTTACATCCTGCCATGTTATGACATCTGTAACATACGTCAACGTTACTTTCTGTTATTTATATATGTATGTAAATGCCTTCTTTTTTTCTTTCTTTTTTTCTCTCTCAATAAATATATGTAGCCAAGCATATATTTCAAATTCATCTGGGTTATCTTTTTTGTTTTATTTACTTACTTTTACAATATATGCAAAATGAATATACCACAGGTGTCAAAGATGCCAACAGTTGGAGTGGAGATGGGATGGGATGAGTGGGGTGGCATGGGGTGAGGTGACTGATATCTTATCTCACCTTTCAACTGGGGATGCATTGTTTTCAGAGTTCAGATGTACAACATGTACCTTGTGTAGGCAGTGAAGCGCACGCTTCTTACAATATTAAGACAAATCAACCAGCTGCAATGCGGTTTCAAATTTGAACTCTTATATATTAATTTCGAAAACTCGAACTTCCTGAAACACAAAGTATTTCCTTGTCCCCTTCAAGATTGAGTTATCAGTTTGACTGTATATATATATACCAGTCATTTAATCAACTTCAAAACTAATTGGGATTTGTGTTGAAATTTTTCACACATCCATAATTTTTATTAGACTAACAACAAATTGAATGAATGTGGTTATTGTAGAAGATTTTCAGATTTTGATTGTTGTTTTGCAGGAAATCAACATACCAGTCAATAATCAACCCAGACTGGGATTTCACTAAGATGGGCATAGGAGGTCTTGATAATGAGTTCTCAGCAATTTTCCGAAGAGCTTTTGCATCAAGAGTTTTTCCCCCTGATGTTGTAGAAGCAATTGGTGTGTATGATGAATATGTATCATGTTCAGATATTCTTCCTCTTGATTATTAGTTAATTTTTTTCTTCTTTTTTTTCAGTTCAAGATAGCATGTACAGTTTGTGTCAAAATATATTATTAGATCACACTGATGATTGAAAAAAAAAAAAAACAAAAAACAGCTAGAAAATCCTGAAATAAAGGCTTATGGAATATGCCTTTTAAAATGGATGATAGGGTGTATGAACATTGGAATAGAATCTATAGTCCATCCCATCATCCTATGAAAATTTCAGTTTGGTTTGACGTAAGAAGAAAAGTGAAAGTGTAATTTAAAAAACAATCGGCTCAGAAATAAATAACTTGTAGTAAAAAAGGTGTTACCTGTGGGAAGGACTATAGTTGAAAAGCCTAGAGGAGATCTGATTAGATAAAATAGCAATGACAAAAAAGTTTTAGTTGTGAACTACACCACTAGAGAGTACATTGACTATTTATTAATCATCAAAGAGGCTATTAGTTTGTTGTGATACGCTACCATTTGAAGCATTTAAGCATGTGACAAATAAATAAAGAGACTAGAGCTATAATCAATAAATAACATTTAAGCATTCTGGCACAGAGACTGCTATAAATAAATAAAGTTTGTTGTGTTTAACGACACCACTAGAGTCCATTGATTTATTAATCATTGACTATTGGATATCTAACATTTAAGCATTCTGGCACAGAGACTGCTACAAATAAATAAAGTTTGTTTTGTTTAACTAGAACACCTTGATTATTCTCTTAGAGATTAAACCTACTATATTTTTCAAGAAATCTTTTATATGCACAGTATTTGTAATACCAGCCATGGGGCAGTGGTTGGGATGGGGAAAAAAACAACAACCCAGAATGGGTCCACTGAGAAAGTTTGAACCTACGACCAAAACATCTCAGCCAAATCCAATGACATTTTTGCTAATTAAACTTTAAACTTCTATAAACTTCTATAAACACAGGCCCAGATCCAATTAGGTTTTAACAATATTAGTTTTTTTTAACTGGCCTCAGTGGTGTCGTGGTTGAGGCATCAGACATAAGGCTGGTAGGTACTGGGTTCGCAGCCCGGTACCAGCTCCCACCCAGAGCGAGGTTTAATGATTCAATGGCTAGGTGTAAGACCACTACACCCTCTTTTCTCTTACTAACCACTAACAACAAATCCACTGTCCTGGACAGACAGCCAAGATAGCTGAGGTGTGTGTGTGCCCAGGACAGCATGCTTGAACCTTAATTGGATTTAAGCATGAAAATAAGTTAAAATGAATGAAATGAAATAAAATATTAGTTTAAAGGACATAAATTAGTATAGGAATCAAGTTGAGTTTGGGGGGTATTTTTTTAGGATTCTGCCAGAAACATAAAATGATATTATTACCCATATGGTTAAAAATATCTTGGTACATATCAAAGTGATACGTCACAAACTAGAATGCCAAGTGGGACATAACACTTTTGACGTCACGCAATGACATCATCAATTGGTGCACTACAACCATACACTGTAAGTTACATGAACGTCTTCCAGACGAGCTGAGTGGTATAAATTAACATCGGTTACGGGTAATAAATAGGATATTAAACTCGCTAAAGCTCTAGACAATTGAAAATTATTTCACTTGGGACATAAACATGATATGAAATGGAAGCTCGTTTAATATCCTATGATTATATTTCTATATGTTGGGATTCAGTGGAAGCTTGTTTTATTTTGCCAGGTATGAAGCACGTGAGAGGAATTCTTTTGTTTGGGCCGCCAGGAACAGGGAAAACATTGATGGCCAGGTAATTTAGTGTCTTCGGAGATTTAAACAGACCCCCCCCCCCCCCCAAAAAAAAAAAAAAAAAAGGATGTCGGTGCCCAAACTTGATAATCTGGGTGGGAGTCGGTACCGGGCTGTGAACCCTGTACCTACCAGCCTTATGTCCGTTGGCTTAACCACAACGCCACCGAGGCCATTAAGATCATTATAATATCTGTGTCCTAAATAAAGGGAAACCATTCCATTAACAGTAACTCTTAGTGACTAACTGTTACAGGAAGAAATAACCGGTGTGTGTATATACTAAATATTTATCAGTATCGACAATGTTTTTGTGTGTGTTCTTCATGTAATGAAACACTGATTTTGTACATCATGAAATTTGGCACCAGAATGCACAATAATATATATCGATTTTACATTTGTTTGACATCTTTAACAGCTCAGGGGTTTCCCCAGACGCATACCTGTATGGCTTAAGGGGCCACTACGAATTAGGTGTGTTAGTAAGCGATTTGGCATCATGTAAGGGCCTTAAATCAATTGCCTCTAAGCTTTACTTGGCTATATGTAACATTCAACTGTTGGTTGTAACAACTTTTGAAACTTTACAGTACACAGGTATTCACACATCTAACAGGTGAAACACGTCCTTCATACCTAATTAGGTGCAGGGCCCTTGGCACCCTTTCGTTTAATAACAGTTGATTACTAATTTCTTTTCAACATCACCTGTCCTCATAACTAGTGCATATTCCCTACGGTTAGTACGGTTAGTGAGATACGCGAACATCAAACATAATAGTAACTTTTCAATCTGAGAAATAGAAAGAAAAAACAACCATCACTTGAAACAAACCGGTAAACACAAGACGCCATTTTGCAAATGGCGACCACGCAAAGTAACCCGGCGAAATACAACAAAATTTCGAAAAATAACACTTAAAACAAGCGTTAAAAGCCAAACAAAGATAGCGACAAGCATAATAAGACAATGGAGGAAACGAATCCACCATAAGAAGACACAAGTACAACAAAAAAAACCAAAGTTTGACTCAAAACAGCAGAGCCAAAAAAAACATGTCCGAACCAAATAAGCGAAGAAAAAAGAAGGAAGTTACAGTCACGTGACTGGAACAGGAAGGAGTACACAGTAGAAGAATTTAGGCCATCCCATTGGCTGTTGGGATGTTTGGACCAGTCTATTAACCATAGGGAATATGCACTAGTTATGAGGACAGGTGATGTTAAAAAGAAAATAGCTCAATGGGCCCACCGACGGGGATCGATCCCACACTGACCATGCAATAAAAGAGAAAACACCTCAAGTTTTCTCCATTGTCATGTAGACAACCAATCTGGCACTG
Source organism: Gigantopelta aegis (assembly GCF_016097555.1). Taxonomy (NCBI): domain Eukaryota; kingdom Metazoa; phylum Mollusca; class Gastropoda; order Neomphalida; family Peltospiridae; genus Gigantopelta; species Gigantopelta aegis. The sequence goes on from NC_054711.1 coordinate 30,766,399, forward strand.
ATAATGTAAGTGCTTTAAAAATATCCTGGGGAAACGTCTGCAGCTGTTTACTGAAATCATATTTTGTCAATAATTATGTTCAGATTTACAGGGCTCTGTCTTAACGACGGCACTGACAGCACTTGCTGTCATTCAGATATAAATTACCATAAGTTGGGAGCACCACTGACAGAACTTTTGTGCCAATTTATAATGGTGTGCATTATCTGCCAGTATTTAACCTTTGAACATTTAATGTATGTCTACATGTAGCAGATATAACCTTTCAGTCATGTTTATTTGCTGCAAATATCACTTGTTAAAACAATCCTGAACGAAGTGACATGGATTTCTATTGTTAAATTACCCATGGAATTTTCACAGATGATATTTCTTGTAAATAATGTTTTGTGAACATTGCAGACAAATCGGCAAGATGCTGAATGCCCGAGAACCAAAGATCGTGAACGGTCCTCAGATTCTCGACAAGTTCGTGGGCGAGTCTGAAGCGAACATCAGACGACTTTTTGCTGATGCAGAAGAGGAAGAAAAAAGAGTGCGTCTCTTAGTTGAAGATTAGAAATAGGTTAAATTCTTCTCACCCAGCAGACCGGCCTTGGTGGCATCGTGGTTAGGCCATCGGTCTACAGGCTGGTAGGTACTGGGTTGCAGATCCCAGTCAAGGCATGGGATTTTTAATCCAGATACCGACTCCAAACCCTGAGTGAGTGCTCCACAAGGCTCAATTTTAATGGGTAGGTGTAAACCACTTGCACCAACCAGTGATCCATAACCGGTTCAACAAAGGCCATGGTTTGTGTTATCCTGCCTGTGGGAAGCACAAATAAAAGATCCCTTGCTGCCTGTCGTAAAAGAATAGCCTATGTGGCGACAGCAGGTTTCCTCTAAAAAAAAACAGTGTCAGAATGATCATATGTTTGACGTCCAATATCCGATGATAAGATAAAAAATCAATGTGCTCTAGTGGCGTCGTTAAATCAAACAAACTTCACTTTCTCACCCAGCACGTCAGTTTGTAGCCTGTCTGTAGAACGCTTGTCTGACGTTTGTTTGGATCTAGGGCTTATAGAATTTTTTATAAAATCTACTAGCCTTGGGATCAGGGATTTAAAAAATTCACTAGCCGTGATTAAAAATTCACTGACCCTACTTTACTTTAAGTTAATACAATTTTACTAAATAATAGTAATAATAATATCTATATGTCACCCAAAGAGGGAGATAGAGCTTTAAAACACTAACATTGGGGGTTGGGGTGGGGGCAGGATATTCATATTTATAAAATAGACTTAGCTGCAACATTTGACCAAAAAAATCACTAGCCATCAGGCATGGCAGTAGTAGTTATTTACTAGCTCAACACTGAATATCACTAGCCATGGGAGTGGGGCTACCATAATCTAGAAGCCCTATTGGATCATAGGATCAACTCGCCTTGGAAGACCAATTGGGGTTTTCATCGCATGACTGGTAATTCAAAGGCTGTGGTATATGCTATCCTGTCTATTAGAAAGTGCATATAATTTTAAAAGATCTAATTCTTTGCTACTAATGTAAAAATGTAGCAGGTTTCCTTTGAAGCCTACGTGCCAGATTAACTCAAATGTCGAGATTTATTAAAGACATTTGGTAATATAGTCTTTAAGAGGAAACCCGTTACAGATTTCCATTAGTTGCAAGGGATCTTTTATGTGCATCATTCCACAGACAGGATAGCATGTACCATGGCCTTTAAATATACCAGTCTTGGTACAGTGGCTGCAACAAGAAATATCCCAATGAGCCACTGATGGGGATAGATCTCAGACCAGACACACACCAGGCAAGCGTTTTATCACTGGGCTATGTCGCGCCCCCTGACCAAAATGTATGACATTCAGGGGGCAATGATTATGTAATTAATGTGCTACAGAGAACATTTTGTTCAGTATCACATCATGATTTGCTATGCAATTTTCACAGGTAACTACATAATATTAAAACATTAAACAGTAGTTGCTAATCAATTTTCAATTGATAAAAATATTGCCAGTCACAATATTGAAAACAAAAGGTTCCCTGTGGTGATGTTAACAAAACATACTTTAATTATACCCACCACACCCACATTTTATTGCTAAAATGTTTTAACACTTTTCTTTTGATGATTTTAAAAAAAAAATGAAAATTAGTTTATTTATCAGAATTTCAGTTGCATTTTCACTTCCTGATCTGCAAATATACGCATGAAGCTGGATTGATTAGTAATTCGCTATCAATTTTAAGAATATTTTAGAACTTAATCCTTGATCCATATTTCTTTTTTCATATTTTAATATTTATTTGGAATGGTGATACAGTGTATATGTATATTCTTTTCATTTCTATTTCTATTTCTATTTCTTCAGATGAAGAGGTTACAATTAACATTTTATTCATTGGAACTGTTAATGAAATTATGAACTGACGTGTAATTAAATACATATTCCTTTTCTTTTAATTCACTTTAATTAGGAACAGCGGTCTTCACATTTTATTTTTGATGTTTTAGACTATTTCTTTTGCAAATCGAGAGGTTCAGTGGTAGGTAGTCATGTTACAGTGATTAGTTATGTTTGAAATAGACGCTATTTGCAAATCGAGAGGTTCAGTGGTAGGTAGTCATGTTACAGTGATTAGTTATGTTTGAAATAGACGCTATTTGCAAATTTCTTTTTTTCAGTGGTAATAGTATTTGGAACAGTGATACAGTTATGTTTGAAATAGATTCTATTTGCAAATCGAGAGGTTCAGTGGTAGGTAGTCATGTTACAGTGATTATTTTATTCTTGAAATGACGCTATTTGCAATTAACGAGAGGTTCAGTGGAAGGTGTTCATGTTACAGTGACTGTTATGTAATTAAAGACATTTGCTTTTCGAGAGGTTCAGGTTGGAAGGTACAGCATCTTCACATAATTATTTTTGATGAAATAGACGCTATTTGCAAATCGAGAGGTTCAGTGGTAGGTAGTCATGTTACAGTGATTAGTTATGTTTGAAATATAAAATGAACTTACAGGGCTCAAATATAAAAATTTGTCAGCTACAGCATTTAAAACAAAAAAATTAAAATTGTGTTATGTGAAAAAAAGTGTCAATTTCACATTTAAATTGTATCTCACAAACATTAAATGCTAGATCAGTGTGTCTTGGTTTGACGGTCATCCCAGTACATACTTAAAAGATTTAAAATTAATTAAATTAAAAAAAACACATTTTAAGTTTAATATTTGTATGGTTTCTCTGTATCTCTCTCTCTCTCTCTCTCTCTCTCTCTCTCTCTCTCTCTCTCTCTCTCTTGCATTTTTATATTGATTTTGATAATCACTTAATGTTTGCATATACTTTAGTTTGAAAAGAAAAAAAGAAATGTTTTATTTAACGATGCACTCAACACATTTTGCCACTGGGCTACGTCCCGCCCCACTTTAGTTTGACACCCAATGGCCGATGTATTTTTCATGCTGGGGTGTTGTTAAACATTCATTCATACATTCATTCATTCATTCATTCATTCATTCATTTTTTTCAGTCTACACTTCGTATTTGGAATTACCATAGTTAGACACCCAATAGCCGATGTATTTTTCATGCTGGGGTGTTGTTAAACATTCATTCATTCATTCATTCATTCATTCATTCATTCATTCATTCATTCATTTTTTTCAATCTACACTTAGTATTTGGAATTACCATAGTGAGACACCCAATAGCCGATGTATTTTTCATGCTGGGGTGTTGTTAAACATTCATTCATTCATTCATTCATTCATTTTTTTCAGTCTACACTTCATATTTGGAATTACCATAGTTAGACACCCAATAGCCGATGTATTTTCCGTGCTGGGGTGTCGTTAAACATTCATTCATTCATTCATTCATTCATTCATTCATTTTTTTTTTTTAAGTCTACACTTCATTTTTTTTTATCTACCATATTTTGACACCCAATAGCTGATTTATTTTTCATGCTGGGTTGTCATTAAACATTCATTCATTCATTCAATGATTCATTCATTCATTCATTCTTTTTTCAGTCTACACTTCTTGTTTGGGTTTACCATAGTTTGACACCCAATAGCCTATGTATTTTTCGTTCTGGGATGTCGTTAAACATTCATTCAATAATTCATTCGATCGTTCGTTCTGTTGTTGTGTTGGTCAGGCGGGGAACACTGCGGTGCACGACACGGTGGTCAACCAGCTGCTGGCCAAGCTGGACGGTGTGGAGCAGCTCAACAACATCCTGGTCATCGGCATGACCAACAGGAAGGACATGATTGACGAGGCCTTGCTCCGACCCGGGCGACTTGAAGTCAACATGGAGATTGGTACGACACACACAGACAGACGTGGGCACGACGTAGCTCAGTGGGCTATTTCTCGTTCCAACCAGTGTACCACAGCTGGTATATCAATTAAAAAGAGTGGGACGTAGCCCAGTGGGCTATTTCTTGTTCCAACCAGTGTACCACAGCTGGTATATCAATTAAAAAGAGTGGGACGTAGCCCAGTGGGCTATTTCTTGTTCCAACCAGTGTACCACAGCTGGTATATCAATTAAAAAGAGTGGGACGTAGCCCAGTGGGCTATTTCTTGTTCCAACCAGTGCACCACAGCTGGTATATCAATTAAAAAGACTGGGATGTAGCCCAGTGGGCTATTTCTTGTTCCAACCAGTGTACCACAGCTGGTATATCAATTGAAAAGAGTGGGACGTAGCCCAGTGGGCTATTTCTTGTTCCAACCAGTGCACCACAGCTGGTATATCAATTAAAAAGAGTGGAACGTAGCCCAGTGGGCTATTTCTCATTCCAACCAGTGCACCACATCTTGTATATCAATTGAAAAGAGTGGGACGTAGGTGGCTATGTAGCCCAATGGGCTGTTTCTCGTTCCAACCAGTATACCACAGCTGGTATATCAATTAAACAGAGTGGGATGTAGGGCGAGATGTAGCCCAGTGGTAAAGCGCTCGCTTGATGCGCTGGCTGTCTAGGTCAACATGGCGATCAGTACGACAACATGTGGGAAATACTCCAGTCATAAAATACCATTATGTAGATCCAGGGCCCCATTCCATGAAGCAATCTTCGGACTACTGTCGCTGTAAATGCCTACCATTGCGACCTTAAATTTTGTGTACGATCACCAATCCATTACATGACACGGCAAAGCTTACTATCGTCGTAAATTACGGTGAAACTTTGCAGTTGATACAAGGCAGTTGTAAGCAACTAACATATCAAATGTCAGTGAGATGATGATTTAATCATTTTCTAAGAAGGATATACTAACTCTGTGTAAAAATGGATCTAATATATATAAAGTACCTTTTATGAAACTCTGCGTTCAATGAAAAACATTCTAGGCCTTCGCACGAAAATACGGGAGATAACTCTCATGCATTCGGCAAGTAAAGCTTAGTACATAAACTGACAATTACTTCATGGATGTCCAAGATGTTCCAATTTATTATATAACTAATTCATACTTCTTTGTAAAGAAGATTTTAATCATTAAAGGGGCATTTACGACTACCGTAAGGTTGCATTGTGGAACAGCTGTACAGTTTACGGTGCCAGTGGTAAAGCTCACCTTAAGTCACTACAAATAACCTTAGCTACTATTCTTTTGTGGAATGGGGCCCAGGCCAAGTAAAGTTTGTTTTATTTAACTACGCCGCTAGAGCACATTGATTTTTTTATCTTATCATCGGCTATTTGACGTCAAACATATGGTCATTCTGACACTGTTTTTTTTTTAGAGGAAACCCGCTGTCGCCACATAGGCTACTCTTTTTACGACAGGCAGCAAGGGATCTTTTATTTGCGTTTCCCACAGGCAGGATAGCACAAACCATGGCCTTTGTTGAACCAGTTATGGATCACTGGTCGGTGCAAGTGGTTTACACCTACCCATTGAGCCTTGCGGAGCACTCACTCAGGGTTTGGAGTCGGTATCTCGATTAAAAATCCCATGCCTCGACTGGGATCCGAACCCAGTACCTACCAGCCTGTAGACCGATGGCCTGCCACGACGCCACCGAGGCCGGTCCCAGGCCAAGAGGCAAATTTAGCAGGATTTCGTCATTCTGCCAATCCCAGATTTGGGGGAGGGGATGGCTGGGACATAACCCAGTGGTAAAGAGTGCGCAGTCAGTCTAGGATTGATCCTCGTCGAGGGGCCCAATGGGTTACTTCTTGTTCCAGCCATTGCACAACGATGGGTGTAACATACTGAGAGCCAGTCTTCATTCATCAGAGGGGGCAGGACATAGACCAGTGGTCAAATAATCAAATGCCATGGTATGTGCTATCCTGTCTGTGGGATGTTACTTCTTGTTCCAGCCATTGCACCACGATGGGTGTAACATACTGAGAGCCAGTCTTCATTCATCAGAGGGGGCAGGACATAGACCAGTGGTAAAATAATCAAATGCCATGGTATGTGCTATCCTGTCTGTGGGATGTTACTTCTTGTTCCAGCCATTGCACCACGATGGGTGTAACATACTGAGAGCCAGTCTTCATTCATCAGAGGGGGCAGGACATAGACCAGTGGTAAAATAATCAAATGCCATGGTATGTGCTATCCTGTCTGTGGGATGTTACTTCTTGTTCCAGCCATTGCACCACGATGGGTGTAACATACTGAGAGACAGTCTTCATTCATCAGAGGGGCAGGACATAGACCAGTGGTAAAATAATCAAATGCCATGGTATGTGCTATCCTGTCTGCGGGATGTTACTTCTTGTTCCAGCCATTGCACCACGATGGGTGTAACATACTGAGAGCCAGTCTTCATTCATCAGAGGGGGCAGGACATAGACCAGTGGTAAAATAATCAAATGCCATGGTATGTGCTGTCCTGTCTGTGGGATGTTACTTCTTGTTCCAGCCATTGCACCACGATGGGTGTAACATACTGAGAGCCAGTCTTCATTCATCAGAGGGGGCAGGACATAGACCAGTGGTCAAATAATCAAATGCCATGGTATGTGCTATCCTGTCTGTGGGATGTTGCATATAAAAGATCCCTTGCTACTAATGGAAAAAAATATAGCAGGTTTCCTCTGATGACTACGTGTCAGAATTACCAAATGTTTGACATCCAATAGCCGATGATTAATAAATAAATGTGCACTAGTGGTGTCGTTAAACAAAAGAAACTTTTAACTTTTTAAACTACAGCATTTTGGAATAGCTAGGTCATTGCTCTTCCTATTTCTTGTTATAACCAGGACCCATATTCACAAAACATCCTAAGCCTAGTTTTACACGTAAACGTAAATCTACGACTGAAGAGCTATTCACGAAACAACGAAAACGTAAGTTACGGGTAAAGTTGGACGTAAATATAAGAGTGCCTCCGGTTACACCTAACGCTGCACGTAAGTCGTATACATATAATAAATCAAGCACGATCGCCGTTATTTACTATTATTTACGGAAACTGGCAGCATTTCCAATAAATGAAGCAGTTTGCGATGGCGAACGCCCGCGGATTCAACATATTTTTGTTCGTGATCGAACGGATGTTTTCCACTCGGCCAATTTCTCCTGAGTTATCTTTTCCTTTTTAAGAAATGTCCTCAAGTTCGTACCAAAACGCGGATCCTCACCAATACCAAAATGTCATGGTTCGCGATGTTATTGTTAGCAGACAACAAACGAAATTGAGTTTTGCGCATTTGTTATTTACCCGGTAGCCATCGTTTCTAATGGGTTTTTTTTTTAATTTCTCCGGTGAGAGTGTTAAATGGTAGATTTACGTCCAACTAAGTTACGTTTACATTTACGACCGTCTTTGAGAATAAGGTGCTTCTTGCACGTAAACGTAAATCTACGGCAGACGTAAGTGCTAGTCGTAGACGTAAATTTACACCTTTTTGTGAATATGGGTCCAGTTCTCCACAGCTGGTGCAACAAATATGCCGTGATATATACTAATCTGTCTGTGGGATGCTGCATGTAAAAGATTCCTTGCTGCTAGTGGGAAAGAGTGCATCATGAAATACAACATTAATTCCTTCCTTCACAGAATTGGGTCGGCAGCATAAGATTGCAAGATGGAATCGCAAAATTTCTGCATTACATAATTTTTATGATTCCAGTGCACACATGGAAAAAACAGACGTACAAGTCCACACCAAAAAGTTTGTTTTGTTTAACGACACCACTATAGCACATTGATTTATTAATCATTGGCTATTGGATATCAAACATTGGTAATTTTTACATATATTACATGTATCTTACAGAGGAAACCTGCTACATGTTTCCATTAGTAGCAAGGGATCTTTTATATGCACCATCCCACATACCACAGCTTTTAATATACCAGTGGTGCACGGGGTGGAACATAGAATAGCCTAATGGGTCCACTGATGAGGATCGATCCCAGAAGTCCACAACTCTGAATCTGACTACAATTACATGCGTGTACTTTGTGTATCCTATATATTGTTTAGAATATCAGTATATATCCACATTCAGTGTACTTCAGAGCATTCTAATGTTTGTACTTGTCCAAACTGCATTTTATTTTCTAATACTATACACAGGCCTCAGAAAATTGTGGGAATGAAAGAAATGTTTTATTTAACGACGCACTCAACACATTTTATTTACGGTTATATGGCGTCAGACATATTATTTTAAGGACCACACAGATTTTGAGAGGAAACCAGCTGTCGCCACATAGGCTACTCTTTTATGACAGGCAGCAAGGGATCTTTTATTTGCGCTTCCCACAGGCAGGATAGCACAAACCATGGCCTTTGTTGAACCAGTTATGGATCACTGGTCGGTGCAAGTGGTTTACACCTACCCATTGAGCCTTGCGGAGCACTCACTCAGGGTTTGGAGTCGGTATCTGGATTAAAAACCCCATGCCTCGACTGGGATCCGAACCCAGTACCTACCAGCCTGTAGACCGATGGCTAACCACGACGCCACCGAGGCCGGTCAATGTGGGAATGAATGCTTCATTTGCAAATTGCTCATGCAAGTAACATTTTGTGTAGTCCATGTTTCGTTCTCACAGTTTCAATTCTCAGAGACTTACATATATACATATGTATATACATGTGTTTCTTTCTAACATGCATACAAATTTATTAGGAGGTAAAATTCCGTAATTAAAATATCTGTGTTGATTAGGTCTTCCTAACGAGCATGGTCGAGTGCAGATTCTTCAGATCCACACCGCGACGATGATCGAGAACAATAAACTGGCATCTGACGTCGACCTTCAGGAGCTGGCTTCACTCACAAAGAACTTCAGTGGGGCCGAGATAGAGGGCTTAGTGCGTGCCGCTCAGTCCACCGCTATGAACAGACTTATCAAGGTGAGTGTGTTGGTCCTCTGCCACAGAGAACTTCAGTGGGGCTGAGATAGAGGGCTTAGTGCGTGCCGCTCAGTCCACCGCCATGAACAGACTTATCAAGGTGGGTGTGGTGATCCCCTATAACAGAGAACTTCAGTGGGGCCGAGATAGAGGGCTTAGTGCGTGCCGCTCAGTCCACCGCCATGAACAGACTTATCAAGGTGAGTGTGTTGATCCTCTGCCACAAAGAACTTCAGTGGGGCCGAGATAGAGGGCTTAGTGCGTGCCGCTCAGTCCACCGCCATGAACAGACTTATCAAGGTGAGTGTGTTGGTCCTCTGCCACAGAGAACTTCAGTGGGGCTGAGATAGAGGGCTTGGTGCGTGCCACTAAGTCCACCGCTATGAAGAGACTTTTCAAGGTGAGTGTGTTGATCCCCTGCCACAAAGAACTTCAGTGGGGCCGAGATAGAGGGCTTAGTGCGTGCCGCTCAGTCCACCGCTATGAACAGACTTATCAAGGTGAGTGTGTTGATCCCCTACCACAAAGAACTTCAGTGGGGCCGAGATAGAGGGATTAGTGCGTGCCGCTCAGTCCACTGCTATGAACAGACTTATCAAGGTGAGTGTGTTGATCCCCTACCACAGAGAACTATAGTGGGGCCGAGATAGAGGGCTTAGTGCGTGCCGCTCAGTCCACCGCCATGAACAGACTTATCAAGGTGAGTGTGTTGATCCCCTACCACAGAGAACTATAGTGGGGCCGAGATAGAGGGCTTAGTGCGTGCCGCTCAGTCCACCGCCATGAACAGACTTATCAAGGTGAGTGTGTTGATCCTCTGCCACAAAGAACTTCAGTGGGGCCGAGATAGAGGGCTTAGTGTGTGCCGCTCAGTCCACCGCCATGAACAGACTTATCAAGGTGAGTGTGTTGGTCCTCTGCCACAGAGAACTTCAGTGGGGCTGAGATAGAGGGCTTGGTGCGTGCCACTAAGTCCACCGCTATGAAGAGACTTTTCAAGGTGAGTGTGTTGATCCCCTGCCACAAAGAACTTCAGTGGGGCCGAGATAGAGGGCTTAGTGCGTGCCGCTCAGTCCACCGCTATGAACAGACTTATCAAGGTGAGTGTGTTGGTCCCCTGCCACAAAGAACTTCAGTGGGGCCGAGATAGAGGGCTTAGTGCGTGCCACTCAGTCTACAGCCATGAACAGACTTATCAAGGTGGGTGTGGTGATCCCCTATAACAGAGAACTTCAGTGGGGCCGAGATAGAGGGCTTAGTGCGTGCCGCTCAGTCCACCGCTATGAACAGACTTATCAAGGTGAGTGTGTTGATCCCCTACCACAAAGAACTTCAGTGGGGCCGAGATAGAGGGATTAGTGCGTGCCGCTCAGTCCACTGCTATGAACAGACTTATCAAGGTGAGTGTGTTGATCCCCTACCACAGAGAACTATAGTGGGGCCGAGATAGAGGGCTTAGTGCGTGCCGCTCAGTCCACCGCTATGAACAGACTTATCAAGGTGAGTGTGTTGATCCCCTACCACAGAGAACTTCAGTGGGGCCGAGATAGAGGGATTAGTGCGTGCCGCTCAGTCCACTGCTATGAACAGACTTATCAAGGTGAGTGTGTTGATCCCCTACCACAGAGAACTTCAGTGGGGCCGAGATAGAGGGCTTGGTGCGTGCCGCTCAGTCCACCACTATGAGCAGATTTATCAAGGTGGGTGTGTTGATCCCCTACAGGCATGGCAAGTAGACATTGGGGGAGCTGACTAAGATTGAGGGTGCAAAGCAAAGTTTCTAGGAGGGTTTGAAGGGTATCCTCCCTTGTAAAATTTTGAAAACTAGATGTCCTGAAATGCAATTTCCTGCATTCTGCAAGTAAAATTCATCTCTGCCTTAAAGGCATACTGTCACAGATTTAAGGACCTTATTTCTCTAAAAATGGATAATAAATAAAAATTACATTAATTGTTGGAATCAAATCTAGCTATCGGATCACCTTAAGTGAACCAGTATGGAGTGAAATCCATGTCAACCCTCTCGACAATTTCAGTTTTTGAATTATGGACCATTGCCATAATTCAATTATTTTTACAAAATAACATTAATAAATGGAGTATGGTGGTTATAAAGATGGTTAAGTAAAGTACATTTAGGAACAAATCAAATTACATTGTAGTTTTGTTCTGGTAATACTTTGTTAGACCATTAAATAGGTCAGTGATCTGTGACAATATGCCTTTAAGATTTACTACTACTACTATTTTTTATTCAGAATTATTGGTGTGTGTGTGGGTACCCCAGCCCCCCTGCTCCACTGTGCAATCAAAACATGATCACACTTATGTCGCTTTGGTTCGATCAGTGGCATGGCTATAAACTGTAATGAAAGTATAACAGAAATGTTGTTATTGTCTATTAAAACGTGATGATTCACTTTAGGCTACATCTACAGTGGAGGTTGATCCAGATGCGATAGACAAACTCAGAGTTGTGAGGACGGACTTCATGCACGCGCTGCAGTACGACATTAAACCAGTAAGTAGTCATTCTATAGAAAATATTTTCATCTTGAGAATATACATGTGTGTATTAATAATGTATCGCAATTATTGTCCTCCTCAGAATGAAAGGGGTGGGACGTAGTCCAGTGGTAAAGTGCTCGCTTGATGCATGGTCGATCTAGGACTATTTCTATGGGCTATTTCTTGTTTAAGCTAGTGCACCATGACTGGTATATAAAATGTTGTGGTATGTACTATTCTGTCTATGGGATAGAGCATATAACAGATCCGTTGTTACTAATAAAAAAATGTAGCAGGTTTCCTCTCTTAGACAATATGTCAGAATTACCAAAATAACCGATGATTAATAAATGAAAAAGCTCTAGTGGTATCATTAAAAACACAAAACTTTATTGTCCTCCTCAGAAAACAGGGGCCAAGATTAATTTAACTTGGTGAGCAGAGCGCTCGCCTGAGGTACTTTAGTCGAAGGGTCAAATCTCAGTTTTTCGCATTCCATCTAGTACCCCATGACTGGTATATCAAACACCTTGGTACATTGTATGTGCTGTCCTGTCTGGGAAAAGTGCTCATAAAAGATTTCTTGCTACAGATGGAAAAATGTAGCAGGTTTTCTCCAAAACATTGCATGAAAATTACCAAATGTTTGATATTCCAATAAGACAATGATCAATTTCAAATTATTTAGGCGTTTGGTAGCAGCAAGGAAGAGTTTGAGACGTTCGTAACAAATGGCATCATCTCGTGGGGGCAACCTGTCGCGCGCGTCCTGGAAGATGGTGACCTCATCGTGTCACAGACGAAGAGCAGCGATAGGACTCCATTGGTCACCATGTTGTTAGAAGGTTTGTGATTGGTGGTTGTGTTAAATGTAGATTTTGTGATGGATTGTTATACGTTTTGCGATTGGTACACAAAATATAGTTACATTATTCAGATTATCTTGATATTTGTTAGGTCTGTGATTGTCACATGGGAAAGAATATAGTATTTTATTTATTACACTGCACATCCATGACCAAAAATTGCACAGAATGAGTTCCAAAAGAACTAAAGACATGAAAATGCCCTGTAAACAAAACAAACTTTAAAGGTTTTTGCAGGGGTTTTTTTTTGGTTTTTTTAAATGTATTTTAAATTATTACAAACACCAGGACATCCAGAAGTACATGTACATTTAATTAGCCAAAATTTACTGTTTAGAGGTAATATTTAACTTAATGACAAAAAACAGTAGCAGAACATATTTTACACTTCATAATTACTGTGTAGACTTTTTTTTGTTTTTAATTTAAGACTTCTTGATGATCATTTGTTTGCTATTGTGTTTATAGGACCACCTGCCAGTGGTAAAACTGCACTGGCTGCTACAATCGCCAAATTGTCGGATTTCCCGTTTGTGAAGCTGTGTACCCCAGAAAACATGATCGGTTTCACCGAGACGGCCAAGTGTCAGGCAATCAAAAAGGTAAATTTCTTTGCAAACCGTAATCTGACCTCTGACTCTGTGGCATTCCCACCCACCTCCTCACCCCTCCAAAACCCCAAATGGAATCTTCTATTGCGTCATGGGCATCCTGTTCTGGTCATGTGGTAACTACTTTCTTTCTTCTTCATTTTTATGACCGGCCTCGGTGGCGTCGTGGTAGGTACTGGGTTCGGATCCCAGTCGAGGCATGGGATTTTTAATCCAGATACCGACTCCAAACCCTGAGTGAGTGCTCCGCAAGGCTCAATGAGTAGGTGTAAACCACTTGCACCAACCAGTGATCCATAACTGGTTCAACAAAGGCCATGGTTTGTGCTATCCTGCCTGTGGGAAGCGCCAATAAAAGATCCCTTGCTGCTAATCGGAAGAGTAACCCATATAGTGGCGACAGCGGGTTTCCTCTCAAAATCTGTGTGGTCCTTAACCATATGTCTGACGCCATATAACCGTAAATAAAATGTGTTGAGTGCGTCGTTAAATAAAACAGTTCTTTCTTTTTTTCTTCTTAATTTTTATGGTCCAGACGTTTTTGTATTTTCCTTGCCATAGGTTTGGAGGTCAGATTTAAGTGTTCATGAAAAGAGAGGGCAGAACATACTGTAGCCCAGTGGTAAAGCACTTGCCTGGTACGGGCTCTGTCTGGGACAGATCCCCGTCGGTGGGCCCATTGAGCTATTTCTCATTCCACAATTGGTATATCAAAGGCTGTGGTATATGCTATCCTTTCTGTGGGATGGTGCATATAAAAGATCCGTTCCTACTAATGAACAATGTTGTGGGTTTCCTATATATATATTTATTTTTTTTTTTTTTTTTTTTTTTTTTCCCCTCTGTATTACTGTGCCAAAATTACCAAATGTTTGACCTCCCACTAAATCAATGTGCTCTAGTGATGTTGTTACCACTGAGCTATGTCCCACTCTAGAGTGAAGATACAGTTATAATTGTTATAGCTCTATTCATCTGGGTTTTTTCAAAGGACACTATATAATTATTATACATGTAGCTCTATTCCTCTGTTTTTTCAAATGACACTATATAATTATTATAGCTCTATTCATCTGTTTTTTTCAAATGACACTATATAATTATTATAGCTCTATTCATCTGGGTTTTTCAAATGACACTATATAATTATTATAGCTCTATTCATCTGGGTTTTTTCAAAGGACACTATATAATTATTATACATGTAGCTCTATTCATCTGGTTTTTTCAAATGACACTATATAATTATTATAGCTCTATTCATCTGTTTTTTTCAAATGACACTATATAATTATTATAGCTCTATTCATCTGTTTTTTTCAAATGACACTATATAATTATTATAGCTCTATTCATCTGTTTTTTTCAATTACACTATATAATTATTATAGCTCTATTCATCTATTTTTTCAAATGACACTATATAATTATTATAGCTCTATTCATCTGTTTTATCAAATGACACTATATAATTATTATAGCTCTATTCATCTGGGGGTTTTCAAAGGACACTATATAATTTCAGATTTTTGATGATGCTTACAAATCTCCACTGAGCTGCATTGTCATAGATGATATAGAACGACTCTTAGGTAAGTGTGTCAGGGAGTGTTTTTGACTGACCAATCAGGCCACTCACAGCAACACTGACTCACCCATACAACTCTTGAATGGCCCGCGACCAAATTTCGTTAAAAAAAATAACGTACTTAAATTGCACTTTAAAAACATGTTACCATATCATACAAACAATAATAACAACACAAAAGAACCAAACAGAACTTGTTTTAGTTTTATTACAAACAAATTATTATGTTGTAATGGGACCCACACAATCAAACATCTGGAATGTTTTACCAAGGCTCGGTCTTGGAATGAATATGGTGCTTTTATGGCCGTATGATGAGGAATTTAAAAAATACTAAGCTGACAGTAGTCTGTACAAACAATCACATACACTAGAGAAATAAACACAACACAAGTTAAAGGCATAATCACTATTTAACAACACTCGCACGTGCACAGGCAATCATAGCTGTTGTTGACGTCGTCCGCAGTGACGATTGGGTGTTTGGTAAAGTAGACTCGGTATATTCCGTAAGAAACGAAAACTTTCCAACACAATATCACTTCGGAAAATTCAGCTTTGTAAATAAAATCTTTCTGCGAAACAGCGTAGCAGAATGTGACGAGTTGTTCTGATTGTAACTAAATGGAAAGTAAAGACGGACATGGCCGAGGTGTTCCGATTGAACCTACAAATACATTTACGTGGTCGAGGTTTTCCGAATACATAATCAAAACTGGTCGAGGCATCCCGAATGGTTTTAGACTGTTCAATAGACTGGGTAAGTCGTCGCTATTATGTCCTATATGGGTTTCGTTGCGCATATACTAATAGGAAACCAGTTGAAAACAATAAATAAAAAAGTATAACTTTCTGATCTCTTACAGACATTAGTTATTTGCATTTTGATAATGCGGAAATTTTCGGTCGCCAGGCGGGCGACACATGATACAGTTTTGACTTAACCAATGCTATTTTGACTCGCGATTGGGCGACCGTAAAGTGCACACCCTGGTGTGTGGGCGAGATGGATATAACCTAGTTGATATAGCGCTTGCTGGAGCTGCTTTAATCAAAGGATCGAATCCCCTCAGTGGACACATTCCTTGACCGAGATTTTCTCATCCCAACCAGTCCTCCATGATTGATAATCAAAGGCTGTGGTATGTGCTGTTCTGTCTGGGAGAGTGCATGTAACAGATCCCTTGTTACTAATGCAGGTTTCCTTCCACTAAGAGTTTGTTTAACGACACCACTAGAGCACATTGATTAATTAATTAATCATTGGCTATTGGATGTCAAACATTTGGTAATTCAGAGATAGTCTTAGAGATGAAACCTGCTACATTTTTCCTAATGCAGCAAGGGATCTTTTATATGCACTTTCCCACAGACAGGAAAGCACATACCATGGTCTTTGTCCAGTCGTGGTGCACTGGTTGGAATGAGAGAAAAACCAATCAGGTGAATGGATCCACTGGCGTGGTTCGATCCTGTGACGTAAGCACTCAACCGACTGAGCTAAATCCTGCCCCAGAATTGTTTGATGTCCAACAGCCGACATTTAATAGATCAAATGTGCTCTAGTGGTCGTTAAACGGGTGAGTGTAGACTGAATAACAGGTTAGACATTTAATAGATCAAATGTGCTCTAGTGGTCGTTAAACTGGTGAGTGTAGACTGAATAACAGGTTAGACATTTAATAAATCAAATGTGCTCTAGTGGTCGTTAAACGGGTGAGTGTAGACTGAATAACAGGTTAGACATTTAATAGATCAGATGTGCTCTAGTGGTCGTTAAACGGGTGAGTGTAGACTGAATAACAGGTTAGACATTTAATAGATCAGATGTGCTCTAGTGGTCGTTAAACGGGTGAGTGTAGACTGAATAACAGGTTAGACATTTAATAAATCACATGTGCTCTAGTGGTCGTTAAACGGGTGAGTGTAGACTGAATAACAGGTTAGACATTTAATAAATCAAATGTGCTCTAGTGGTCGTTAAACGGGTGAGTGTAGACTGAATAACAGGTTAGACATTTAATAAATCAAATGTGCTCTAGTGGTCGTTAAACTAGGGAGTGTAGACTGAATAACAGGTTAGACAATTAATGTTGACAAGACATGTTATTATTATTTCATTGTGCTAACCTAGATGTCAAAGCCTAACCGTCCACTGAATTCAACACTATTGGTTCTAATTACTACCTGTTACCTGTACGTATAAGTTAACTGTACAAATGTAAATTTGAAAGCATATTAAATATGTTTTAGTTGAAAAAGACATTTGTGTGTATTTATGTTTTAATTTAAAAAAACTAATTATAATTAAAAAATTCTTGATACTTTTAAGCTTGAATTATTATTAAATAACCTGCACATTCCTAGTTTACACTGAGCTTTGTTACTGGATATTGTTTTAGTTTGTAGACTATGCACGGTCTACCATATTCTTTTTAATTGTTTTTTTAGTAAACTTTATTAACCCCAGAAACAAATTTGGTAGTATCAGGGTTGGGGCCCCGATATCACTACCTTACACTAATGTATATATCAAATATATTTACATGCATACTGTACATGTATATATAATGTATTACACCAGTAATAATGGAATAATATTTTTAAAAATATTTTAATTTTAGGGTTAACAGCGAAGTAAGAACCAATGATTGAAGGAAAGAGAGATTGAATTTAAAGATTTTCTACCATAATTGGTCCGAGGTGCTCCATTCCTTGTTAATGCTAGGCTATGTTTTATTTTGTAGACTATGTTCCAATTGGTCCGAGGTGCTACAACCTTGTTAATGCTATGTTTTATTTTGTAGACTATGTTCCAATTGGTCCGAGGTGCTCCAACCTTGTTAACGCTATGTTTTATTTTGTAGACTATGTTCCAATTGGTCCGAGGTGCTACAACCTTGTTAACGCTATGTTTTATTTTGTAGACTATGTTCCAATTGGTCCGAGGTTCTCCAACCTTGTTAACTCTATGTTTTATTTTGTAGACTATGTTCCAATTGGTCCGAGGTGCTCCAACCTTGTTAACGCTATGTTTTATTTTGTAGACTATGTTCCAATTGGTCCGAGGTTCTCCAACCTTGTTAACGCTATGTTTTATTTTGTAGACTATGTTCCAATTGGTCCGAGGTTCTCCAACCTTGTTAACGCTATGTTTTATTTTGTAGACTATGTTCCAATTGGTCCGAGGTTCTCCAACCTAGTGCTGCAGGCTCTGCTAGTTCTGTTGAAGAAAGCTCCACCTCCAGTGAGTGAAAAGATTACAAATAACAGGGCTATAGATTTTAATGTATCCTAAATACTTCCTCCCTATTTATTTTGAAAATAACATAAATAAAAATATACTAAAACAACTGGCATATACATGTAAGCTCATTTTCCATTGGTAATTGTTCATGCTACATCGGATGATTTTATGTACACTCTCATGGGCAGCCAAGATTTAACATGATGACAAAATTCTGAGCATTGTCCGATATGCTGTCACTTAGCCTCTTGTCTGGTGTTTATGTTAGTGTCTTAATTCCACGTCTACCACTATATTTAAACGTTGGTACAAATCATTTTCAAAACCATTGCTAACTTCAGATGAAAATGATATCTTATCCCAACGTCCAAATTTTGTGGTAAATCATACATGTAGTTAACATCAAAACATTTCACCGGCCTCGGTGGTGTCGTGGTTAGGCCATCGATCTACAGGCTGGTAGGTACTGGGTTCGGATTTTTAATCCAGATACCGACTCCAAACCCTGAGTGAGTGCTCCGCAAGGCTCAGTGGATAGGTGTAAACCACTTGCACCGACCAGTGATCCATAACTGGTTCAACAAAGGCCATGGTTGGTACTATCCTATCTGTGGGAAGCGCAAATAAATGATCCCTTGCTGCCTGTCGTAAAATAGTAGCTTATGTGATGATAGCGGGTTTCCTCTAAAAACAGTGTCAGAATGACCATATGTTTGACGTCCAGTAGCCGATGATAAGATAAAAAATCAATGTGCTCTAGTGGCGTCGTTACATAAAACAAACTTTACTTTACTCAAAACATTTCCTCCCTTAACTATACATGTATGTCTGACACCATATAACCGTAAATAAAATGTGTTGAGTGCATCGTTAAATAAAACATTTCCTTTCTTATTACTATTATAGTAAGATTAAATGGGTATGTAATAAGAATACAGACTCAGTGCCAGCATATTCTACTGGATAAAAGATTTCTTTCTGAGTCGCTTGGACTTCTTGGTTGATTAGCAGAAAGGAAGGAAATGTGTTATTTATGATGCACTCAACACATTTTATTTACGGTTATATGGCATCGGACATGTCACCCACCACCAAAGTCAGACATATGGATAAGGACCACACAGATATAGAAAGAGGAAACCCACTGCCGCCACTTCCTGGGCTACTCTTTTCGATTAGCAGCAAGGGATCTTTTAAATACACCATCCCACAGACAGGATAGTACATATCACAGCCTTTGTTACACCAGTTGTGGAGCACTGGCAGGAACGAGAAAAACCACAATGGGCCCACTGATGGGTATATAAACCGAACGTGCATCAATGAATGAATGAATGTTAAACGACACCCCAGCACGAAAAATACATCGCTATTGGGTGTCAAACTATGATAATGGAAACAAATACGGTGATGATCAACATCAATAGAAAAATTCAAGATATAAATAAAAACAGTGTAAAGAACTATGCAAAAATACAAATACAAATATCACAGATAGATACTGACTTTTACTCTAAACTTCAATTTGTGCTGTATTGGCTATTCTCAAAGAGAATGTTACACCCCTGCACCACGGTGAGGTTACAGCATGCGCAGGGGAACATGCATCAAGCGAGCGCTTTACTACTGGACTACATCCTGCCCCCTACACGTATTAGCAGAAAGAGATCATGTTGACATTCCAGTACACGGAGTTTATAGGACCTATAGTCCACAAATACAATTTGGTTTCAATTTGGTTTCAATTTGGTATATCAGGGTTTCTAAAAATGTTATAAAATCCACTAGCCATGGGATCAGTGATTTAAAAAATGTACTAGCCACCATTAAAAATTCACTAGCCCTACAGTTCATACAATTTTACTAAATAATAGTAATAATCAGATCAGGGGTGGGGAAAAATAAAATTGTCAATCGGCCCCACTTGATATCGTCACTACGGGGGGGGGGGAGGAATTAAAAAAAAGAACATTTAAAAAACAATATTTGCCAAACAGGTTTTTTTAAAATCATAGTGATATTTGTATAGTTTTATCTTGAATCATGAACGCGAAACAATAAACATGAAAACATGAACATTTAAAAAAAATTAATCACATATCATATGATCAATGAAAAACCCCACAAATTGTATATATTTTACATAATAGAATAAATAATATAAAAAAAGGAATGAAAGTTTTAATTTTAATTCCCATATATGTATAAAAAGTACGAGTATTCAGTACTGTATCCTGAAAATTAATAAAAGATAGCACTGTTGAAGTGTTTGACAGCCTGAGCTAGCACATGTTTAGACAAAGAGAGTAATAACGTCATCACTGATTGGATGACATTTGACCTCTACTGGCTCTTGAGATAACCAGTACATGTAGCTGTTCTGCTCACTCCCACTTGTTAAAAAAAAGGTGGAAACCTTTTGTTAATTTTAAAATCCTTTATAATTATTGGATACACTACATTGAACAGTCAACAATAAATACATTTATAGATTATTTCCGTATATTTTATGCTATTTTAAGCAGTTTGTATTGCACAAAAGCCTCTTGCTTCGGACTAGGACACTCGACCCGACATAGCTCCGTACATAGGTGTTGACAGGTGTTGATTGTAACCAGTCGCAAATTCTGGGTCCTTTGTTTTAATTGGAGTGTAATACCTTGATGGCTCTCTAAACCAAGAATGGTGCTATCGTTAATGTCTGTGTAATCTCTTGACCGGCTCAGCGACTTTGACAAATGTCTAGCCTAGTGGCAGTCGATTGACACTACTGTAGGTCCGACTTCAGTGACTGGCGATATACTTGGGCAGACTTTAAAATCACAAACGCCTGAAACACCAGCCATATTGACCACTATTTATTTATTATTTTAAATCATGCACGAGATACCGATGTCAGGGCTGGCCGGTCCACTTGACTGATAGGAATTTGTTCCAAAAATAGAAATGGACAGGTGTTTCGGACCGATAAGAATGACAAAAGTGGGACCGGCAAACGCGCGTTTTTAAAAAATAATTTCGGTCTCGGAGATCGAGAATCGGTCCCAGACCGGGAAAAAAGGGCTTTTCCCCACCCCTGAATCAGATAGATTGCCTAAAGAGGGAGACAGAACTTAAAAACACTAACATTGGGGTCTTGGGGTGGGGGCAGGGTATTCATATTTATAAAATAGACTTAATTTCAACATTTGACAAAAATAAAATTCACTAGCCATCGGGCATGGCAATATTAGTTATTTAATAGCCCAATATTGAATATCACTAGCCATGGCAGTGGGGCTGCAATAATCTAGAAGCCCTGGATATATGTAAACGTAACTGGTTTCACAGTATACTACTCCTCAACAGTGTCTGCTATTACATGTAAATAAGTTACTTTAAAAAGGAAACCCGTTTAACAGACTCTAGTAGCCATTGCTCGCAACACATATATTGTGCCAATACTGATGTGATCATGGCAAAGTATGTTTGATTCAAACAATTATGATAAATAAAAAAACCAGCAACAAAACTGGAGAATTAGTACCATTTAAAGATATATAATACTGTGAATTATCAGAAAAATCCGAAACAAGAACACTTTTATTAATTTATTCAAATCGTTTAGCTTTGCCGCCTCCTATTGCATGACACCCACCACCAATGTCAGACAGTGCAGTAACATTATGTGAATATTTAATTTGTTACAGCCATGCATGTGGAGTCTGCGATAAATTTTGGACACTACACTCAATTTTAATAAAATATCACTTTTATGAAATGAGTGAATTTCCCGTGTTAGTATCTGACCTAATTTTTGTCGGTCAGATACCATGGGAAGTTCACATGTTTCATAAAGAAATTACCTAGCAAAACCAAGTGTGGTATTTTATTTATTACCCACCATCAAATGATGTAAAACTTGACAATAATTCTAACATTACTCAACAAGACATTCGAATGCACACAGTTAAGACGAGTAAAGATGACGTCACTTACCGAAATGACGTCATTTTGCTACTGATATGCAACACGATGCAGGTGCATATGAAATTTGTACAACAGACCAGGGCCTTGTTCCACGAAGCCATCTTAGCCCTAAGATTAACGTAAGCGCATAGCTACCCAATGCACTTAAGTTGATCTTAGGGCTAAAATCGCTTCGTGGAACGGGGCCCTGGTGGGTAATAAAGCATAATGTTATGGTCACTGTTGTTTATGTTAATTACAGAAAAGGAAATTGCTTTTGATTGGCACCATGAGTTTGACAGCAATATCTGATAGTTAATAAGGCAATGTGCTCTAGTGGTGTCATTAAACAAACATACAAAGTTTCTGAGATTATACATGTATGTGAAAATTACAAAATATTTGACATTAGTCGATGATTAATAAATCAATTTGCTCTAGTGGTGTCATTAAACGAACAAACAAACAAGTTTCTAAGACTATATTTCAAAATTACCAAATATTTGACATCCAATATCCGATGATTAGTAAAGCAATGTTAACACCTGCAATAATTAAGAAAATGTCCACATCCAAAAAACATACCTTGACAACAAATTGTAATATAATCCACAGCAAAAAAAAGTCCTGTGGGTAATGAAAAAACTCCACGGCATTGCCGATTGCTGTGTGCAATTACAGGGGTTGAATGTGCTCTAGTTGTGTCGTTAAACAAATCAAACTTCTTTTGTTTGTTTTTTATAGAAAAGGAAGTTGCTTGTGATCGGCACCACAAGTCGTAAAGACGTCCTCAACGAAATGGAGATGTTGAATGTGTTCAGCACGATTTCACACGTGTCGACGATATCGCTGTCCGAACACCTGATGACCGTGCTGGATAGCGTCGACATGTTCACCAAGGACGAAATCGACTTTATAAACAAGAAAACCTCAGGCAAACGGTAAGCAACTTAAGAATTTATCTGCCGCAGCAATTTTTAACAGAATTGCCATGGGTAAAGCAGCCCACCGACACCAATTTTTGAGCCTGCCTATGGCAATTGTTTAACAAGTGACATTTGGAGCGAATAAACATGACTGAAAAGCTATTTTGCTGTATGTTGACATACTGTATATTGCCGTGTGTTAGCCGACTCCTTGGATAATTTATGCACCAATTTGTTGCCTCCATGTATAAGCCGACTCTCTTCTTTTGGAAAGTGTTTCTAGACTTCAAAAGTCAGCTAATACTTTACACGGCAATATACAGTACTCACAATTGTATTTCAAATGTGCAGATGTTAATATTGGCTGATAAATGTACACCATCGTTGAGGAACTCTGCCGACAGCACAAAAGTGCCATCATTGATGCTCTCTTCCTACAGCAATTTATATCTCAACGACGGTGATTGCTGTCTGTCCCATCGTTAAATTCGACATAGCAGGATGTAGCTCAGTGGTACAGCGCTCGCCTAATGTGCGATCGATCTAGGATCGATTCCCATCGGTGGGCCCATTGGGCTGTTTCTCGTTTTAGTCAGTGCTCCACGACTGGTGTAACAAAGGCTACAGTATGTACTATCCTGTCTGTGGGACAGTGCATATAAAAGATTCCTAGCTGCTAATCAAAACAAGTAGGCTATGAATTGGCGACAGTGGGTTTCCTCTCTCGATATTTGTATGGTCCTTAACCATATGTCTGACGCCATATAACCGTAAATAAAATGTGTTGAGTGCGTTGTTAAAACATTTCCTTTCTTGATGTTGCACACCAGATTTTAATATATCTGTATAATTAAATTTCTGTTACATTCTTTACTATATAATGTCATCTTGTTGGTACCAGCTGTGCCAAAGCGAGTTTGTTAATTTCACGATGAATGTAAAATAATGTTGCCAGGGAACGTCATACCTGATGACCGGCCTCAGTGGTGTCATGGTTAGGCCATCAGTCTACAGGCTGGTAGGTACTAGGTTCGGATCCCAGTCGAGGCATGGGATTTTTAATCCAGATACCGACTCCAAACCCTGAGTGAGTGCTCCGCAAGGCTCAATGGGTAGGAGTAAAACCACTTGCACCGACCAGTGATCCATAACTGGTTCAACAAAGGCCATGGTTTGTGCTATCCTGCCTGTGGGAAGTGCAAATAAAAGATCCCTTGCTGCTAATCGGAAATAGTAGCCCATGTAGTGGTGACAGCGGGTTTCCTCTCAAAATCTGTGTGGTCCTTAACCATATGTCTGACGCCATATAACCGTAAATAAAATGTGTTGAGTTTGTTAATAAATAAAACATTTCTTTCTTTCATACCTGATGGTCACTTTTTATTGAGTATGTCTTATTGAGCATTACAGTTTATGAAGCAACAAAATAATCAAAATAAGTTATGAACTTTTAGCATTATTTTAGTCATCATACATGTATATCTAGTGTTACTCCTTATATTTCTTCTCTCTTTTTTTCAGGCTGTTTATTGGAATAAAGAAACTGCTAGTTCTGATTGAGATGGCACGCCAGGTATGTTCAGCCTACTAAAGTTAAAGAGATAAAAGTGTTTAGGGTTAGTAAAAATTATGTCACTGTTATGACAGTTGGGGCAGGACATAGTGCTTGTTTGATGCACGGTCAGTTTGGGATCGATACTCGTCGGTGGGCTATTTGTCATTCCAGCCAGTGCACCACGACTGGTACATCAAAACATTAAAAAAACAATAGTGGTCACTCTTACGACAGTGTGGGCAGGATATAGCTGAGTGGTCAAGCTTTTGCTTGATGCACGGTCGGTTTGGGATCGATACCCGTCAGTGGGACCTTTGGACTATTTATCGTTCCAGCCAGTGCACCACGACTGGCATATCAATTTTTTTTAAAATAATAGGGGCAGGACGTAGCCCAGTGGTAAAGCACTCACCTGATGGACTAAGATGGATCTATATATAGAGCCCATTGGGCTATCTCTTGTTCTAGCCAGTGAAACTATTGACTGGTATATCAAAAGCAGTGGTATGTGTTATCCTGTCAGTGGGATAGTGCTTATGAAAGATCCCTTGCTACTAATGGAAAAATGTAGTGGGTTTCCTCTCAAAACTATACCTGTATGTCAGAATGACCAAATGTTTTACATCCAATATCCCATTATTAACAAATCAATGTGCTCTAGTGGTGTCATTAAACAAAACAAACTTTTATTGCTAATGGAAAAATGTTACGGTTTCTTTTCTAACACTGTAATATGTCAGAATTACCAAATGTTTGACATCCAAAATTCCGATGTGATCTCTTGTGGTGTCGTGAAAAAAAAAAAACCTTCCTTTTCTTTCCACTGTGTCTCTTGTCTTTACAGATGGATGAATCTCACAGAGCAGCAAAGTTTCTCGACATTCTCGAAGACGAAGGCGCCCTGGAGAGATGAATCGGTTAATTTATTACTCGTAGATTATTAAATGTGTCAAATTTAATTTATCTTGCTTTCTTTCATGTTTCACTGGCTCATAGAACAGCAGACTCTGTATAGTCTGTAATTAGAGACATGTTAGAGAAATCTTCCAGCCTTGTTACTGGAATTAAGAGTCATGAAATTAATGCATTATTAAACTATTCTTAACATTGGGATACATGTTGGTACATGTACACAATAAAATATGTATTTTTTGTTAATGTATCTAGCAATTGCAAGTTTACACGTCAACAGACCAAACGGATTTCATCAAAGTTATTTTATTTTATGCCGCATATAAGTACATCAAACCAAAAAAGGAAGCTGATTTAATATTTTCATGAGTAGAAGTCGGCCATGTTTGGTTGGTTGGAAGTAAATTCCTCCCCAGTATTGGGAGCACTGTATAAATGACACAAAGGCATGCACTGCATGGTGTGGATATGAGTATATACAGTGCTTTAATGTTAACAACAGAAAATCAGAAAACATCTACTTGTTTATGTGCATCTTTTAAGTTTGTTTGAAACATAATAAGATACACATGTACATGTACCTGTATGTACTGACATAATATGCACAGGGTTTCTACCAAAGGGTACAATGGGTACCATACCCAAATTGTTTTAAGTTGACCTTTTGACAAAATTAATTACTTTTATCATTTCTTAACCCTAACCCTAAACCTAACCCATTTTTTTTTCTGGGGGAGGTCCCCCATATACCCTATTAACTGCGGTAGCATTCAGCACACACATTGTAAATATGCAATTTCATCACGTCTGGCAAAAACCCTTCACAGTGCTTGCTTTATTAGTGATGCACCTTGTCATATCTCTTAAAGTGACGGACCCTAGTTTTTAAACATTACGGCATATTTTTCACTATTAAAGCCATTTTGTTTTTTCATTAAAATCTGATACTACTTGTATTGTGCAGGGCTCACCCTGGATCAAAAATACCTGTAGCTAAAATATTAGCCAAATGGAATTTTTATTAGCCATATTGAAAATGCTTTAGCCAAAATTGTTTTACCTAGTACTGTATATTTGTGGTGTTATGGTGTTTGTAATGCCACGAAATGCATTTTGTTCATAATTATAAAAATGCACATGCATCAGAGAAGCAACGGTTGTGGAGACAAGCTCCAGTCTATTTTTAAGAGGGAATTTTCCTGGTTCAACGTCACAGTCTCCATTTCATCTTTATTCAGATGTGTTACAGGTTTGTAGATTAAGCAAACCTACTGTGACTGTCCATCCCACAGAAAACGTCTTTTTTCATACTATGGAATTTACTACAAGTTATTTATTTCTGAGCCGATTGTTTTCTAAATTGCACACAAAAATAGTCTTTTTTTTTTGTTATTTCCAAAACATTGTTACTTTTTTTCGTATATCAAACCAAACTGAAATTATTTACAAAAAATATTTGTGTAGCAGGATGGGATGGACTATATGGTTTCATGTTTCCACAGGTTTAAACTAGGGTCTGCGGCTTTAACAACACTGTTCATTGGTGGATTTTATTAGAAAATAATTAAAGTTTCAGTTATTTTGCATTAATTTCATGATTTATGGAAAATATTTAAGGCCATTGTTTTATGCAAGAAAATAACATAAACCTTGACCAGGCTTAATTGTTACTAGTCACTGTCGAATCTGTGATCGTTGTTATATTCTATTGGCTTATAGTGACATTACAATAGTTCTAAAGATTTTACTGGAATACCAGATTTTAGTGCTACCTAAAAAAACTGGGTTTTTTGGTTCATGAAAAGCCTGCAGTAATTAAACTTTTGCAATGCATGACTTTGTAATTGTCTGCGATTTTTTGTTTTTTTACTTGAAATTTCTTTTTTTTTTTTTTTTCCCTTTTTTTTTTTTTTTTTTTTATCTTTTTTTTTTTTTGGTTGGGTGGATGCAAAATCACATTCACCCCTGATAGTTGTATTTGTTGTCATTTTTGTATTTTTTGAATATTTCCAGCAGTAATCATGTGAATCATCTACATGTGTAGGAACCTATACATGTAATTTGACCGTGAGTTGTAATATACTTAACTTCATTGAAAACACATTTTGTGTAACTGGATGTACTCTGGTAGACGACAAATAACCCACATGTAGTATACATCATGTATTAGGATTATTGTGTATGTTATTATAGCAACCTCGCACATGTGATAGAAAAATTAGGTCTTGCGTTTTCAGTGGAGTTCGGTATAATTAGTTTTGCAATCTTTGACCTACAATAATGTTAAGCTACCTGTAGTTCGGAACAGGGTCGTAGCTAGGTTTGTTGTGTTTTTTGGAAGTAGGTGGAGGTGGAGGTGGAGGGGGGGGGGGGGGGGGGTGGGGGCAGATGGATTCTGCACATACCTAAAACTCCTCAAACGGTTAACAAGAGGATTTTCTTTAAGTTTCTTTTATTTTTATCAGATTTTTTTTGGGGGGGTGGCAACTCCCCCCCCTCCCCCTCACAATCATCCTTTTAAGATGACATTGGTTCCAAATTTAGTTGATCAACATGTGCTGAAATTTAGCATCTTCATCACTTCATGGCGAAAATGCATTGTAATATAATTGTAAAATCGACTAATTACCAGGGCTTGTAGAATTTTTTTTTAATTCACTAGTAATGGGATCAGTGATTTTAAAAATGTACTAGCCACTATTAAAAATTCACTAGCCCTACTTTACTTTTAACTTAATACAATTATACTAAGAAAATAGTAATAATCAGATATGTCACCTAAAGAGGGAGATGGAGCCTAAAACACTAACATTGGGCGGTTGGGATGGGGTCAAGATATTCATATTTACAAAATAGACTTTAACTGCAACATTTGGCTATTTTTTTTCACTAGCCGTCGGGCATAGCAATATTAGTTATTTACTAGCCCAACATTGAATATCACTAGCCATGGGAGTGGGGCTATCATAATGTAGAAGCCCTGTAATTACATACTCATTTCATTACATTTAGAAGAGGAAGCGTAACTAACTTAACTGTGATGCTTAATGGCCTATTTTTGTGTTGATATCCATATATGTATGTTATGTGTCATCAAACACACATTCCTTTACGTTTCTCGTGTACTGTCTCGACGAAGAGTCGAAAATAATCATGTGTTAATTAGACACCAAATAGCCATACTTTCACCAGTTCTTTTATCACATCCTGTATACTTATTTTCATGTTTATAGCCAATTGAGGTTCAAGCACGCTGTCCTGGGCAGCTATCAGCTATCTGGGCTGTCTGTCCAGGTTAGTGAGAAAAAAAGTTGGTGTATAGTGGTTTTACACCTACCCATTGAGCCGTTAAAACTTGGTCTGGGTGGGAGCTGGTACCAGGCTGTGAACCCTGTACCTACCAGCCTTATGTCTGATGGCTTAACCACGACAACACATCAGTTATAGACATTACTATACAAGCTTGTGTGCCGTACTGATTTTACGAAAACGAGTGGCAGGATTATTGTATTGTGTGAGATAGAGCGAGAGTACTACATGAATCCTGACACAAATTTTGTAAAATCAGTATGACTCACACGCGAGTGTAATTGTTTCTTTATTATCCATATTATTATTGTTGTGGGGTTTTTTTTATGAATAACAAGGACAGTTGCAAAATGTTTTAACCACGACTAGAAGGAGATGATGAAATGACGTCATATTTCACATTCAGTCTGGGCTAAGACTGAGGAAGCCATGTCATGTTATGACGTCGCTTCCCAAATGACGTCATTACACTTGTTATTACATGTTTGCTTGATATAGTTTTTATTAACTCGGTTATGTTGAACCATGTGGATAATAAGTGTTTGTCTTTACTTTCTTGTTGCAAGTCACGTTTTTCATCACTTTCCAGTGTTCGAGATTAAAATTTTGGGGCAGTATCCCAGTTGGATACTAACATTTCAAAATCTGGTATCCCACCTGAGAATTTAGTATTATATGGTATCCCGGTGGTATACTGGGTTCTTGAAGTCTGGTATCCAAAATTAAATTTTGGTATCCCCGGGATATCGGGATACTGTTAATCTCGAACACTGCTTTCTCCTTAAGTTGTTGAAGCCAGTCAAAGCTGGTGTCCATTCCGTGTGCTGTAACAACTTGTTCTAAACAAGCAGTTAAAGTAATAATGGGCCGAAGTTACAATGCTTAAACACCTGTTTATATGTCTTACATGCGTGTAGCTACATACATTTACAATGCTTAAACACCTGTTTATATGTCTTACATGCGTGTAGCTACATACATTTACAATGCTTAAACACCTGTTTATATGTCTTTTATGCGTGTAGCTACATACATTTACAATGCTTAAACACCTGTATATATGTCTTACATGCCTGTAACTACATACATTTACAATGCGTAAACACCTGTTTATGTCTTACATGCGTGTAACTACAGACATTTACAATGCTTAAAGACCTGTTTATGTCTTACATGCATGTAACTACAGACATTTACAATGCTTAAACACATGTTTATGTCTTACACGTGTGTAACTACACAATGCTTAAACACCTGTTTATGTCTTACACACGTGTAGCTATACACATTTACAATGCTTAAACACCTGTTTATGTCTTACACGCGTGTAACTATACACATTTACAATGCTTAAACACCTGTTTATGTCTTACACGCGTGTAACTATACACATTTACAATGCTTAAACACCTGTGTTTAAGAAAACAGGCTTCTTAAATTAGGCCCAAAGTGTTTTGTACTATATTACATGTATTTAATTGTATTGCAATACAATATTCTGCTTTATAAGGGTCAAACATTGACCAGCTGTCTTTTGTGGAATAGCTAGAGTATACATGTACATTTGTAGGTACATGTAAGTATACACTCACTTTACTTCAAGTATAGATAGAGGATATTTCATGTGTTTTTTTATCAAATATGATTTATATCTCATCAAGTGAAGTTTGCAATCATATGTCATGAGTCACACTTGCATGACGAGTGTGATATGATTGCAAACTTCACGAGATGAGATATAAATCATATTTGACAAAAAACATGAAATTTTATTTTCATTATACATGTATAACTTTTGGCAATTTACCTTTATTTTTAAAATGCCAGCAGCAAAATAGTTCCGGCTTTCTTACAGTGAAGATAACACTTTCTACAGTGACGACACATTGTAGAGTGAAATAGTGAAATTTTCACTCTAAAATTAATGTGTTATTGTCACTGAGTGACTGATAACACTTTTAATTCACTAATATTTTAAGATATTTCACTAAATGTTCTATAATAATATGGAATTATTGCATTAGCGGATCCAGAGGAGGTCACAGGGGCCCCATTACCCCCACAACCATTTAAAGTGCCCTTTCTAATGATGTTTTGGGGTGTATGTTTTTTTCATCATCCATAAAACACAACACTAAATTGCCATGAAAATGCATCTGAGCATCATTATTTACAGTCCAAGTACTCTGACTGTAAGAGAATGAAAGAAAGAAATGTTTTATTTATTGACGCACTCAACACATTTTATTTACGGTTATATGGCATCAGACATATGGTTAAGGACCACACAGATTTTGAGAGGAAACCTGCTGTCGCCACTACATGAGCTACTCTTTCCGATTAGCAGCAAGGGATCTTTTATTTGCACTTCCCACAGGCAGGATAGCACAAACCATGGCCTTTGTTGAATCAGTTATGGATCACTGGTCGCTGCATTGAGCCTTGCGGAGCACTCGCTCAGGGTTTGGAGTCGGTATCTGGATTAAAAATGCCTCGACTGAGATCCGAACCCAGTACCTACCAGCCTGTAGACCGATGGCCTAACCACGACGCCACCGAGGCCGGTCCTGACTGTAAGAGAGATAGACAGACATTTGGATGGTTATGATAGCTCTCATTATAATGAGAGTGCAATAACCGTCCAAATGTCCATCTACACATGTTGAGTATTCAGGCTACTTTATTTAAAACAGACGGCGGGAAGTAGTCCAGTGGTAAAGCATTCGCTTGAAGCGCAGTCGGTTTGGGATCGATCCCCATCGGTGATCCCATTTGGGCTATTTTTCACTCCATCCAGTGCTCCACAACTGGTGTAACAAAGGCTTTGGTATGTACTATCCTGACAATGGGATGGTGCATATAAAAGATCCTTTGCTGCAAATTGAAAAGAGGAGCCCATGAAGTGGCAGCAGCAGGTTTCCTCTCTCTATATCTGTGTGGTCCTTAACCATATGTCTGACGCCATATAACTGTAAATAAAATGTGTTGAGTGCATCATTAAATAAAACATCTCCTTCCTTCCTCATTTAAAACATTACTTTAGAAGCTCGGCTCATTTGCCTTCGACAAACACAAGTTGCCCTTTTTTAGAATTTTGTGATCTCCCCTTTACAAAATCCTGGATCCGGCCCTGTATCGATACAGTGAAACCCCTATAAACCGGACCCCCAGTAAACCAGAATTCCCTAAAAACCGAGTGGGTTTTCACGACCCCTTTTTTAAATGTTCAGTACAGAAACGAACCTCTCTAAACATAACACCTCTTGTAACCAGACTTTGTACTTGGTATTGTCCCATGGGTGTCCAGTTTACAGAGGTTTCACTGTGTAATGTTATTTGTTGAAACCATCACTAATCTTCTATTATGAAGTGATTTTAGATTCAGGCAGGCGCATGTGCGAAACCTTGTGCAGGGTAGAGTTTAGACTGTGGTTTTTAGGGGTTGTCGGGTCATGTTCCAATGAAAAATGCATTGAAAAACAAAACAATTCTTGGAGCACTGCAGATAGGGATTTCAAACCCCAACATATATTTCATTATAATAGCTGGAAAGAGTATAGCGCTAGCATCGGCTTGTTAACCATCGTAGCTACTGTACTTGTTTAAGAGTCAAAATGTGTGGGGGGTTTATGAATTAATTCGATGCTTAATGTTATGAGTTATAGACATAAGCGTACAAGACGGGGGGCAGGTGGGTCAACTGCTCTCTCTCTCTCCCCCCCCCCCCCCCCCCCCCCCCCCCCCCCCAGTGCTGGAACAAAACCTCAAATTCGGGCAAAAAAGATACATGTTGATATTCGGGCAGAATCAGCTAACCTGAGAACTTTTCATTATGTATTTCCATCATTCTACCTTCAAAATTAGTTGTAATCTATGTAAAAATGCGTAGATATTCGTTTTCAAGCTTATATAGCTGTTTGACAGTAATGCTAATATGAATAAATGTTGTTATCCAGATTCGGGCATTTTCGTTTAATTCGGGCAAAAGCCAGTCTGCCCCCTTACAAAAATGGGAATCCCGTACACCTATGGTTATAGAAAATACAATGTCTTGTACATGTATTTGGGACTTAGTAAAAATTTTAGTCCATGACAAGCTGGTATTTTACAAAGACCACAGGCGATATAATGGTTTGTAGCAATAACACATGTTTATTAACACATTAGTTGTGGTTGTATGTTGCATTAGTAAATGGTTTTATAACTGTAAAATTTGGCTAGGGTGTTGTTAAAATTGATTCACTGATACATGTATGCTTCTGTTTTCAGCATAAACAATCTTATGTATTGTGTTTTAAATATCATAGCTTTATCATAGCTACATATTATATACTATAGTATGTGTTGTGTGTTAATAATGTCTGGGTATAAATGTTTAATGTCATAGATAATAATACTATCTTAGACTAGTATAATTGATGTGTATATGTTTCAGTATTTGAGATATAATATTATGCAAAAATGTGCAATACAGTAAGACAGAGTTGGAAAAATCCTGTACCTGACAGTCTGGGACTAAGAAATATATTTCTGGACCAACTGTTTTGGCATATATGTATAAACTAGTTGGTTGTAAAATAAATCCATATCCTCGACCCATTTAATGTCTTGCTACTGACAGGAAATAGCTACAATGCTTATTCCTTGTAATCAAATTATTGATTTAGTGTCGGATTGAACATTTCTAAATGTTTATATAAATGTAGCTGTCATATTTATGATTGAACTCCCAAGCTTAGCCAGTTAGGGTGCAGAAATAGAAAATATATCACTAGTTCACTGGAACACTACCAATCAGAATTTACTAGTGCAGAATTTCTGCTAATCAATCTGTATATGATATAAAATACTGGGGTTTCCCGTTTTTAAGCCCACTCGAAATGAAGCCCATGGGCTTAAAAATGGAACATTTTACCATATTTATGCCCATGGGCTCAAATTTGGATACTATTTTTCTACAGGAATCTGTCCTGGATTACAAAAAAAATGATACGGTATTTACTGTTAAAAATAGAAGAAAAAAAAACTTTGTACGCCCAGGCCTTAAATATAGGAAATCCCAGTATATTGTTGTAATTTAACCTTTCCTTCAAATGATCACTTGGTGGTAATAAATCAACACTTCTTATTTTCCCATTCCACACAAACTGTTGTTTTTTAGATAATATGTGCATGGTTTAAAGCTACAGGATAGCTTACATTCAGGTATACAGCATCAAGAAAGTGAAAAATATATTATATCAACATAAAGATTCATTTGTCCATTCTGGACAAACAACAAGCAATTAAGGGGTCAAATAAGAGGTTGTCTGTTTCCACTGGTAATTATATTTATCATTTTTCCACTGTATTAGTGTTTCAACTTTACAGATAAGTCATTTTATTTCAACTTTGTGTAAAAAAAATAAAAATGATTTTGACATTCTGAAGTTCTGAGAAATGACCTGTATTAAAGTAAGCAATAGTTGTTTCTGTATTTTAAAGATCTTGTCAGCTTTTAATTTTAGATGGATATCACAATTCCTGTACTTTCTACACTCCTGATCTGGTTTTAAACATGTATGATCACTGCTATTTTGACAGTTGTTCATGAGTGCATCCAGTAAGGTTTTTATATGCCCATTGTACTCTAGCTTCACACGGGTGGTTTTCGTCAAAATTATGATTTTGACATTTTATATTTGTTTACCACTGATTACCGGTAACTGAAAACCGTCCCACTAACAGAAAGATACAAAACAACTTACAATGTAATGCTTATTTCAATCATGTGATACATTTAACTACATGGCTTATTATGTCAGATTCAACAAAACTATGTTTCAGGTGGGGGGTTTACATACTGGGTTCTCCAAATGGTTGACAAGACTAAGAAATTTAAAAGTGTGTTTTTGTAAAGAACTTGTAAAGTTTATAACATTTTATCTTTCTTTCTTTCTTTTAAAGCAAGAAAAGAAAACACATCGCCAAAATTGGGTTCATTTGCATTCCTTAACTCCCACATGCCTGCATCAGTATGTTGCTTTGTAAAATAAAATAAATAAAATTTATAGATATTAAAGTCCACTGTTGTGTGACAACTGATTGTTTATTTAAGAAACACATATTGTTATGGGGAAAAAAAGCATGTATCATTGCATAATAAGAATTATCAGGGTCCATGCTTATAAAACTTTTAAAAAGTCCAGACTCCATCCTTAATGACGTCACACACATACAGTTTGTATGGCATTGCCATGACATTAAAGTATCAGACTCTTATTAGAGTCTTGAGTCTAGACTCTAAACGCTTTATCCGACGCTATATAACCGTAAATAAAATGTGTTGAGTGCGTCGTTATATAAAACATAATTGTTCCTAAATGTTTTATACGCACCAAGCCAGATCGTTATATTGTGTATACCACCCATGCAGTAAAAATGTCCACAGTAAAAAAAAACAAAAAACTCCGACAACATGCCATAGAAAGAAAACAAAAAACAAAACAAATACGGATGTAGTCAACAGCAAAACATAGTGTCGCGGAGAAGTAAAAATTCTGTGGCAAGCTCTAGGCAATAGCGACTGCAGGAGTTCTGTGTACCATGCATATTAACTCGAGTACTCGTAACAGTAAGAGGGGTAGGATTTAGCACAGTTGGGTGAGTGCTCCCTTGAGGTGCGTGTATCACAGGATCGAACCGTCTCGGTGGATCCATTCTCATTCCAAGGTATGGTGTGTGCTTTCCTGTCTGTGCATATAAAAGATCCTTTGCTTGTAATGGAAAAACGTAGCGGATTTCCTCTGATGACTACGAGTCAGAATTACATGTACCAAGTGTTTGACATCCAGTAGCCGATTAATAATAGATCAATGCTCTAGTGGTGTCGCTAAACAAAACACTTTATCGGTAAGATAGCTATACAGACATTTGGACAGTTGCCACACTCTCTTAATAGCGTAATAACTGTCCAAATGTCCATCTAGTCTATTACCATTAGTTTGGTTGGTTTGGTTTGTTTAACGACACCACTAGAGCACATTGATTTATTAATCATCGGCTATTGGATGTCAAACATTTGGTTATTTTGACCTATAGTCTTAGAGAGAAAACCCGCTGCATTTTTCCTAATGCAGCAAGGGCTCTTTTTATGTGCACTTTCCCACAGGCAGGAGCACATACCATGGCCTTTGATATACTTGTTGTGGTGCACAGGCTGGAACAAAAAAAAAAAGGCCTCTTACGTCAGAGTACTCGGGCTACAAGGCATATATATTTGATGAGGGCCCAATTTCACAAAATATCGTAAGCCTAGTTTTGCACGCAAACGTAAATTTACGACAAAACCACAATTCTTAATACTATTATAGTACAGTAAATACAGTTAGAAGTACACGTTTCATTTTCTTTTGTCCTTAGAATACTCCATTTTCCGTGTTGATGTAAATTTCTTCGTGAAATAGATGCCAAACACATGTAGATGTATGTCCTGTATAACTGCTTGTCACAGACGTAAACTTACGATGTTTTGTTAAATAGACCCCTGTTGTGCTGAGCTAAGACTCCACATTGATCTCAAATAGTTAACATGATTACTAGAAACATTCTATGTTGTTTTACTGGGGCAAGATGATATGATACCCTGTCGAAGGATGTCTCGTTGTTTTGCATTATATTTATTTATTTATTTATTTTATATATATATATATATATATATATATATATATATATATATATATATATATATATATATATATATATATATATATATATATATATATATATATATATATATATATATATATATATATATATATAGCGGACGTCACCGCTCATTTTCAACAATTATAGTAATCGTGTCTGTGTGATCTGTATTACGTGTTTCTTATAGTAACACCGATGGACACAGTCCAACCAGGGCCGTACCCTGATCAAAATCGTGGGGTGTGGGCACTACTTTTTATAAACAAATGAAACGCTATACAAATTAAACCCTGAGATGTGTATGCTATTTTTCTGGAGTAAAAAAAAAGAAGAAAAATGTGAGATTATCGGGGGGGGGGGGGGGGGGGGGGGGGGGGGGGGGGACGCATCTGTCCTACACCCCCACTCCCCTCGTCTCTTCCCCCCGGGAGGGTACAGCCCTGCCAACCTGTTTCAGATACGATAATCACTTTAAGCCGCAGACCCTAGTTTGAACCTGTGAAAAAGGGACACCAGGTTTGGTTAAGCTACAAACGTAATATGTTGATAAAGTTAAAATATAGTAAAAAGAGTATATGGTGTCGAAATGGTGAACTACCCTTGCAAAATAAACTAGCGCCCATCTTTATGGGGGGGGGGGGGGGGCGAGACGTAGCCCAGTGGTAAAGCACTCGCTTGATGCATGTTCTGTTTGGGATCGATCCCTGTCAGTGGGCTATTTCTCGCTCCAACCAGTGCACTACAACTGGTACACCAAAGGCCGTGGTATGTACTATCCTGTCTGTGGGATGGTGCATATAAAAGATCCCTTGCTGCTAATTGAAAAGAGTAGCCCATGAAGTGGTGACAGCGGGTTTCCTCCCTCAATATCTGTGTGGTTCTTAACCCTATCTCCGACGCCATATAACCGTAAATAAATGTGTTGAGTGCATCGTTAAGTAAAACATTCCTTTCTTTCCATCCATCCGTATCCTGCTGCCGTCTGTATTTAACAGTCACTTGTCTTAGAAACCAGTTGTAATACTAGTATTGCTTTAGATTTTGACTAATATCTTTTTATTCTATTTATAGCATTGTGTGCATAATTTGGCAGGATTTGTACTGTTCGTAGCATAGATATATATATATATTTGAACCTGGAAGCCAAAAATTGCATTAAATTGCATGCAGTAGGTAATATTTTGTTAGAATTTGTATTTACAAAACCTGTTTTAGACTTGCACGTTTGTAACTACTAACGGCATACATTTGCAATGCTTAAACACCTGCGTTTAAGAAGAACAAAACAGGATTCCTAAAATCGGCCCAATATGTTTAATTAAACACAGATCCTAGAAAGGGATGGGTCCATGATTTCCGATGGGGGTGGGAGAGAATGATAAAATCTGATCTCTGTAACCCTAAGATCTGTTGGGTGAAGAGCTGTCATTTCCTCTTGATAATGTAACGGTAAAGAACCCGTTGTTTTACCTAACACACGATGACTTAACGTTTATACGCAAATATCTAACAATTACATCAGGGCTGAAGCGGCTAGGGCTTGCAGAAGCCATTTTAAAGAGAGTGGTCGGACGCACTTACCCTATCCTCTCTTAGATCCGCCCCTGTCTAGACATGGATTGACGACGCTGGTGTATGTCAGATATCTTAACCGGCACTAAGGCAGGGTGTCAGTAAGATCTTAACCGAATTCAGCGAGAAAAACGCTTGCTCGAATGGATTTGGATCTAACCCCACGGGGAAGTTCAGGCAGCTGTTTGTCGCTAACGATTGCTACACATTAAACTGAATGACCACTTTGGGAACCATCCAGAACAGTTTGCAAACGCTTAGCAAAACACGGCTGGCTCAACGTAGGCCATATCAGGAACATTTCACCTCGATAGCGGAAGACAGCGTTGGTCGTTGTATCTGAACGCAGGTATGTCGGAATGGATTTACTGCTAACTATATATATATATATATATATATATATATATATACTAAGACTACTAGGGACCAATTTTGTTGTGTTGTTTTGTTATTTTTTTTATACACTTGTTGGCGTAGGTCAATAAAGATATGTTGTCATCTGGTCTCTTTTTTTCTTTTCTTTTTTATTATTATTTTGTCTTGGCAGAACATAGTTCAGTGGTGAAGCGCTCGCCTGAAGCTCGGTCGGTCTAGGATCGACCACTGTCGGCGGGTCCACTGGGCTATTTCTCGTTACAGTGCACTGTTATATAAAAGGCCGTAGTATGTGCTGTATTGTTTGTTTGGAAGGCAGGGCCGTAGCTAGTGTGTGTGTGGGGGGGGGGGGGGGGGGGGGGGGGGGGCAGTTAAACAAAACAAACTAACTTTCAATAGCAGATGATTTTTGTTGTTCTTCATCAGATTTTTTTTTTTATAGAAACTTAAAGAAAATTATCTTCCTAACCGTTTAAGGAGTTTTAGACTTAACTACTCAGTTGGCCCCCCCCCCCCCAAAAAAACAACAACAACAAAACAAACTTAACAAATCCTAGCTACGGCCCAGGAAAGTGGGTAGCCTATATAAAAGATCCCTTCCTGCTAATGGAAAAAAGTATCAGGTTTCATTTGAAGACTATATGCCTGAATTACCAGATGTTTGACATCCAATAGCCGATAATTAATAAATAGATTTGCTCTAGTGACGTCGAAACAAACTTTGGGGAACCAATGACAAATTTACTCAACAGATTGAGTCCCTAAGTACACCGTAATGCCAATGGCTAAAGTCCTTTACACACTGTACGCGAGCGATTGTTGGCGCGAATTTCGCGTTGACACTAGCGACAAGTACATGCACACTGCTCGCAAAAAAACAAAAACAAAAATTCGTGCGAATTTTCAGTTGTCGGTGACAATACTCGCCGTTTCGTGAAGCAGTTTCTGCTGAACAATGATTGGCAATAACTTTGAGGTATTGTATGCATTTATTAGTTTCATAAATAGTAAAAATAGACAATAACTTAAAATGTTCTATCCCCGTGTTGTAAAAGAAAGAATGAGCTGTTTTATTTAACGCAAGGGGTCTTTTATATGCACCATCCCATTGGCAGGATAGTACATACCACGGCCTTTGTTACACCAGTTGTGGAGTTGTAGTTGCAGCTGCTTTTATCATAAAGCACTGGATGTTCTTGGACGTCTATTATCAGTTCTTCCTTTTTATTTTCTTTGGTTGACGGTGCCATTTTTTTAACCACGTGCTTCTTGACCGGAAACAGGAAATGACGTTGCAGGCGCATTGTCAACGCGTACGAAAAAAAAATAGGATTGATTCTATTTTTTAAATTCGCTCGCCTAAGTATTCGCTCGCTCTCCATTCGTACGCGTGCAGTGTGCATTCACAGTATAGTTGTGTTTGTTATATATTTTTCACTCGCTCGCCTGTCGAATTCGCGTATAGCATGTAAAGGCCTTAAATGTTGTTTAATGATATCCACCCCACCCCAACATTTACGTATTTAATGTATTACTTACAAAAAGTAAGGGATATTGCCTAAAATTACCAAAACTCTATAACACTGAAATACTTTCAATATTGACTTCAACATTAACATGTGCATTGGTTTTCATGAGTATTAACAACATGAAATATGTATTAAGTCCATCAATAAAATGTAATGCCAGTCAGGAGTAGAGCCATGAAAAGATTCCATTAACATGTTGGACCTCCTGTAGCGTCAATACATTCATTGGACTTTTGTCGCATGGTTCTTGTAAGGCAACCTGTTGTCATTTGTGGAAGTTGTGGATGCCACTATTCCTGCAGTTCTTTGCCTAATTCTACCAGCTTTCCTGGTGGTTGTTGATGTTGCTGAATATGTCTACCAAGGATATCCCATACGTGGTCTATGGGCGAAAGGTCTGGGGACACTGCTGGCCAAGCAAGGTCTGGATTTGATGCCTCTGTAGATGATCCGTGACAACACATGCAACACGCATCCTGTGCCGTGATGATGAGCAAATGGCAGAACACGACGTTTGATGATGTTGTCTCTGTAGTACAGACCTGTGACTCCCTTGACAGATGTCGAGACCTCTTCAGAGTGGCATGGTGATGCCACCCCACACCCTGATTGTCCCACTTCCATACATATCATGAGGTACCATAGTCTCTTGGTAGCGTTGACCTAGCATGCCCTTACACTACCGTCATTGAAGTCCAGATTAAACCTAGATTATATCACTAAACACGACCACGTCGTGGTCTGTCTTGCACTCTACCGGTTGTTCAGCTTGTTCTGTGTCGCTCCCATAGACAATGACTGACTGCGAGCCTGGACCCATATTCATAAAAAGGTGTAAATTTACGTCTACGACTAGCACTTACGTCTGCCGTAGATTTACGTTTACGTGCAAGAAGCACCTTATTCTCAAAGACGGTCGTAAATGTAAACGTAACTTAGTTGGACGTAAATCTACGATTTAACACTCACCGGAGAAATTAAAAAACAAGAACATTAAAAACGATGGCTACCGGGTAAATAACAAATGCGCAAAACGCAATTTCTTTTGTCGTCTGCTAACAATAACATCGCGAACGGCGAACCATGACATTTTGGTATTGGTGAGGATCCGCGTTCTGGGACGAACTTGAGGATATTGCTTAAAAAGGAAAAGATAACTTCAGGAGAAATTGGCCGAGTCGAAAACATCCGTTCGATCACCAACAAAAATATGTTAAATCCGTGGGGGTTCGCCATCGCAAACTGCTTCAATTATTGGAAATGCTGCCAGTTTCCGTAAATAATAGTAAATAACGGCGATCATGCTTGATTTATTATATGTACACGACTTACGTGCAGCGTTAGTTGTAACCGGA
Source organism: Gigantopelta aegis (assembly GCF_016097555.1). Classification (NCBI taxonomy): domain Eukaryota; kingdom Metazoa; phylum Mollusca; class Gastropoda; order Neomphalida; family Peltospiridae; genus Gigantopelta; species Gigantopelta aegis. The sequence goes on from NC_054711.1 coordinate 30,807,759, forward strand.
GGCACTCTTTGTATGTACGTCCAACTTTACACGTAACTTACGTTTTCGTTGTTTCGTGAATGGCTCTTAAGTCGTAGATTTACGTTTACGTGTAAAACTGGTCCTGGAGCATACATATGTCTCTAAGAGTTTAATCCAAAATTCGACGCATTATTACAAATTCAGCAAGTGACTTTACTTTACTTATTTTTGTGCTTATATCAAATTAAAGGGACACACCCTAGTTACGGCTAGTTGTAAAACCATTACGGCGTTGTTTTTCGCTATTAAACCCATTTTTTTCACAGATAAAATTGCACTTTACTTACCGTTTATTATTTAGAATATACATTTCCATTCACCTGAAGTGTTTTTTGGTAATCCTGGTAATCCTGGTAATACCACAAAATGCATTTTTCGTATTTCTGAAAAACGGACGCACGTTTGAGAAAAAAACGTTGAGCAGACAAGGTCTAATCTATTTTTTAACGGGATATTTCCATTTCAATGTCACAGACGTTGGTATACCACTTGACCGTTATCATTTTGGTTCGGTTTGTTTTCTCGTGCACGGTTCGCGCAATCTACATCCGATTTGTTGTTCATTTGTGAGATTTTTCTTCACAGTTCGTGAACATTTTCAGTAACAATAAAGTTCAGACAAGTAAGTATCTCAATACAAAACGTTACAAACCCTTAAAACCAATAATTTTGCTAAGTCCTACGATATCTGGAGAGGTGATACAACCAGGACAGAACAGTTGGAACATGTCCAGGAGAGGTGAAAAGAACGCACCCCAAGTCTGTGAAATTTGTCGTGACGTAGGCATTGTTTTGCTTCGAGCGACGTCTACCGGTGACATCAGAATACACACTTTCAAAATTATTTCAAGCAACTGGGACATGGGGATTCCCATGGTATTTATCGATATAAAACCTGCTTTTTCACTCCATTTGATAAAAACGTGATCTAAGTGTGTTACAGGTTTGTAGATTAACCAAATTGTAATTTATTTTCGCTGGATGGAACTAGGGTGTGCGGCTTTAAGTTTCAAGCACGCTGTCCTGGGCACACATCTCAGCTATCTGGGCAGTCTGTCCAGGACAGTGGGTTAGTAGTTAGTGAGAGAGAAGAGGGTATAGTGGTCTTGCATGGTGGGAGCCGATATCGGGCTGCGAACCCTGTACCCTACCAGCTTTATGTCCGATGGCTTAACCATGACACCACCGAGGCCGGTCAGCAAGTGACTGAGCAGTCACAATCTCCACACAGCCTTTTATGCTTGAAAAAACAAATGCATGTTCAGCATGGTTTAAAGGGACATTCCTGAGTTTGCTACATTGTAAGATGTTTCCGACTAATAAAACATTTCTACGATTAAACTTACATACTAAATATATTTTATTGTTTAGAATATCAGTGTCTGTATATTCAATGTATTTCTGGTCGTCTTAATATTTGTAAGAAGCCCAAACTGGATTTTGTCTTCAAATAATTTCGTACGTACGAAAACAACATAGTTTAGGAAATAAAATGAAATTTAACCTAGTACAAATATTTGAACGATCAGAAACATGTTTTATTACCTACGAGGTACAGCATAACGAGGGTCATATTTATCGTACGATTTCCCTCGTATGTCATAACTAAATCGTATGTCCTCCTGGCATTGTCGTATAACGATTGGCTGTTGTAAGAGTACATTTATTTCTGATTGGCTGACACGACATTCCACAGATACTACTTTCTTCATTCATACATTTTCATTACGAGTGGAAGCTTGTCACGAGCTGTTTACGACATGCCGTACTGATAAATACGTGTTTTTAATTGATTTAATAAAACATTAATTGATTATTAATGATAACGTGTATTACAGGTGCTATATACGGGGGTACTTTCAATATTAACGTTTATCCGCAATCACTTGACCCACAGTAAGCTTGACTGGTTCCTGGTTATTACTTAATACATTTAACTCGTTACTAATCAATTCAATTACTGTGTATATGTTTGCTTTTTGGTATAAACATGTTTTACAATTTACAGCTGTTGATACATGTGTACTCTTTACTTATGGGCGTATAAATATGACGCCACTTTAGAACGGGTTGTGATTTGGTTTTTCAAGACAGTAATGAACAAACACTACTCCGCCGTTAAGGAAACGTTATTTTGTAAACAATGACTGGAATGTTCATTTAGCAAGACAATTCTACGGTAATAAACAGAATATTACATTCGTGTCCATGACAGACGATGTTCACGACACTCGTGCCTAAATTATTACATTTCCCTCGCTCTCGCTCGGGAAATATGATAATGTAGGCACTCGTGTCGTAAACATCGTCTGTCATGGACACTCATATAATATCCTCTATTAATATACAGCCACTAATATTTTATGCACAAAAATATAGTTGATATGTAATTACAATCGTTAAAAAGTCTCTGTTAGTCGATAACATCTTAAAAAGTGCAGCAAACTCAGGGATGTCCCTTTAAATAATTTAAGTACAAAGTGAGAGACTTGTGAAAAGCCATTCCTATTCCCTTTTGCGGGGCGGAACGTAGCCCAGTGGTAAGGTGCTCGCTCGATGTGCGGTCGGTGTGGGATCGATCCCCGTCGGTGGGCCCATTGGGCTATTTCTCGTTCCAGCCAGTGCACCACGACTGGTATATCAAAGGCCGTGATATATACTATCCTGTCTTTATGACGGTGCATATAAAAGATCCCTTGCTGCTAATCGAAAAGAGTAGCCCATGAAGTAGCGACAGCGGGTTTCCTCTCTCAGTATCTGTTTGGTCCTTAACCATATGTCCGACGCCATATAACCGTAAATAAAATGTGTTGAGTGTGTCGTTAAATAAAACATTTCTTTCTTTCTACTCCCTTTTGCATTCGAGTGCGAAGAAAATAAACACAATTGGTGAATTAAATAAATAAAGTTTGTTTTGTTTAACGACACGTCTAGCGCACATTGATTTATTAATCATCACCTGTCTCGGTGGGGTCGTGAACGCAGTCAGTTATATCGATATATTGTTAACACGTAACAGATACTGACGCAGACGTCAAAATACACCAGTCTTTGCCACACTCGCCAGACCCAGGCCCAGATTCGGTGTGTGTTGGGCCGTAACACGATGTTATTTTGTTACCTACGCAAGTTACCGGTATGGGTGGGATTGATTAATTTGTAGTTATTTATCACAAGCAAATGTAAAAATGGTAAAATATGGCTGCCCCTTTAGTTAGGTTCTCGTTCCAGCCAGTGCACCACGACTGGTATATCAAAGGTCATGGTATGTGCTACCCTGTCTGTTGGATGGTGCATATAAAAGATCCCTTGCTATTAATGGAAAATATGTCACGGGTTTCCTCTCTAAGACTATGTCAAAATTACCAAATATTTGAAATCCAATAGCCGATGATTGCTAAATCAAAGTGCCCTAGCGGTGTCGTTAAACAAAACAAACTTTTTAAAATTAACTTGTAGTTATTTATCATAAGCAAATGTGAAAATGGTAAAATATGGCACGTGTAACTACGATATATATCACGGCCCACTGAGCACTTAATACTTGAACCCTGAATTTTATTTTTAAATTATCTATTAATACACTTTAATTTTAAAGTTTGTTTTTGTTTTGTGTTTGCTTTTTTGGTTTGGTTTTGTTTGCTTGTGTGGGGCGGGATTTAGCTCAGTCGGTTGAGCGCTCACCCGGGGTGTTCGCGTCGCAGGATCGAACCACATTAGTGGATCCATTCAGCTGATTTGGGGCTTTTTTCTCGTTTCAACCAGTGCACCACAACTGGTCAAAGACCGTAGTATGAGATTTCCTGTCTGTGGGAAAGAGCATAATATAAAAGATCCCTTGCTGCTAATAGAAAAATGTAGCGGGTTTCCTCTGATGACTACGAGTCATAATTACCAAATGTTTGACATCCAATAGCCGATGAATCATTAATCAATGTGCTCTAGTAGTGTCGTTAAACAAACTAAATCAATTTTTGTTTTTGTTGTTGTTTGCTTTTGGGGGTTTTTTTTTTGGGGGGGGGGTCTTTTTTTCTCTTTTTTTATGGGGTGGGGGGGGACGTGTGTTGGGTTGTTTTTCGTTGTTGTTGGTTTTTTTGTTTTTTTTAATTTTAGTAAACTATGTTAAATAATGTCGATGCGAAATTGGTGCGTTAATTAAAGGTTAAACTTTTGGTTTTATAAACAACTAGTGTTTCTGATGGTGGCAGTGATATTACTGACGAAACCGAGAAATATTTTCACTCGGTGATTCCAAACACATGTACTTATATTGTTTTATAGTTCTACTTCGCGAACGTTTTATTGCCGAAACGTTTTAATTATTGGCTATTTACAAGATGCATGTTCTTATTTGGGCGCTGCTGTTGTTGACGGGGATTCATTAGTCTCGAGAGCATCTCGAGTTGACTGACAAATTACCTTCATCTGCCTCAAACAAAAACCACCCACGTTTCGTCGGGACTTCGGTATTCACGGCGTACTAACAGTCGACTCGCCCCTTTAAGTACAAAACGTTTCTCACCCATCGGCCGGTCTTACCGGTGTTTGGTGCACGGTAATTATCGGCAAGGGGCACGCTGGAACGCCACGACACTATGAAACCGCAATTTGTCATTATCCCCGCATGCCTGATGGGGATTTCAAACATTGCGACACTCGCTTTAGACACGCTAAACCGGCTATTAAATTCCAATATTCCTGTTCATTGTAGAAAGGCGATTAGTGGTGGTTTTCTCCTTGTTTCGTACGCTTGGCAAGTTTAATTTGTAAACAGTCGGTGTGATCGCTCGTGCATCGTTTTGCTGGGTTCTTTGTGGTGTTTGAGATTTCCGACAGGGCCAGTGTCAACTTCTTTAAATTGTTAACGTGTGGGGCTTTATGGACGTTCGACAAAAGATAGCTTCCAAACAACAGCTATTGAATTAAGGGAAAATGTAGGGTTTTTTCTTCTTTCTGTCTTTTTTTTTTTTTTTTTCCTTTAGACGGTTTATGTGTGCATAGATGCTTACTTCTTGGTCATGCCATAGCTGTTGTTTGGAAAATATGAAAAAAATAAGAAGAAAAAAATGCACACATTAGAGCACATTACTTAAAAAGAAATATTTTATTTAACGACGCACTCAACACATTTTATTTACGGTTATATGGCGTCAGACATATGGTTATGGACCACACATATTTTGAGAGGAAACCCGCTGTCGCCACTACATGAGCTACTCTTTCCGATTAGCAGCAAGGGATCTTTTATTTGCGCTTCCCACAGGCAGGATAGCACAAACCATGGCCTTTGTTGAACCATTTAAGGATCACTGGTCGGTGCAAGTGGTTTACACCTACCCATTGAGCCTTGCGGAGCACTCACTCAGGGTTTGGAGTCGGTATCTGGATTAAAACTCCCATGCCTCGACTGGGATCCGAACCCAGTACCTACCAGCCTGTAGACCGATGGCCTAACCACGACGCCACCGAGGCCGGTCAGAGCACATTAATTAGTCATCGGCTAATGGATGTCAAACATTTGGTAATTTTCACGTAGCAAGCGATATTTTATTCTAATATGATCTTTCCCAAAGATTTGGGGCGGGACGTGGCCCAGTGGTAAAGATTTCGCCTGATGCGCGGTCGGTCTGGGATCGATCCCCGTCGATAGACCCATTGGGCTATTTCTCGTTCCAGCCAGTGCACCACGACTGGTATATGAAAGGCCGTGATATGTACTACCCTGTCTATGGGATGGTGCATAATAAAAGTACCCTTGCTGCTAATCGAAAAGAGTAGGCCATGATGTGGCGACAGCGAGTTTCCTCTCTCTGTCTGTGTAGTCCTTAACCATATGTCTGACGCAATATAACCGTAAATAAATGTGTTGAGTGTGTCGTTAAATAAAATATGTCTTTCTTTCTTCCTTTCTTTCCCAAAGACATGCCAGCACCAGTGGCAGATCCAGAAAATCCATTGGGGGGGGGGGGGGGGGGGGGCAGTGACATGAGGTGGAATGCCAAGGGAACTTTGGGGGAGATTTGGAGGAGATCGTACAAAAATGAAAATTAATACATAATAAAATTATAACTATGGCAAAATTTAGGGGGGGGGGGCGGGCCCCTGCTCCCCCTCCCCTAGATACGCCTCTGAGCACACACTACGACCTTTAAACAACAGAAAGAGCGCTCTACCGACTGAGCTGGATCCCAAGATTATTGATCGAGAGTATCGGACACTTTCCCACGTTTACGTCACCAGCATACCCGGTCACAGTCAAAGAGCTTAGGCCGTGTTTACACTTGGCGAGTCAATAGGAACAATGATAATCGCATCAACGTCAAGATACCCGGCCATGACAAGATAACGTCTGGTGCGGGGAAATGTTGTCGAGTCTGCTACCCAGTGGAAAAAAAAAAGAGAGAGAGAAAAAGACTCCTTTAAATTTCAGGGCGGAGGCGTAGTTCTGCATTTTAGTATCTAGCGCTAGCCTGTAGTGATTTCCAGGGACGGATACAGGACATTTTTGCGGGGTGGGGTGGGTGGTCGCATAACTAAGGGGCAAAGGGAGAAAGGAACAACTGGTGTAAAGGGAAACCCAATGACTGAAATAGCGATTTCAAAGGCTTGTTTTTAGTAATTTCTAGACCTCAGTGGAGGAGCGAGTTAATCGATTTACTAGTATTTTAAAATAGGATTCCTACTCATTTCAGGGAGCGGAACGTATCCCAGTGGTAAAGCGGGCGCCTAATGCGCGATCGATATTGCTATTGAATAATGGTAGTGATTTTTAAACCAAATAATATATTTTTAAATGTTTTGGTTTTAGTTTGTATGGATAGTAGTGTATGAAAGATGTGTGTATGCTATGACTCGGCGGATTACATGGGTTGGGGGGGGGGGGGGGGGGGGAGACGCCTGGCAGTGTTATCTCCTCTCTCTCTTACCAATATTAAATTTTAGAAAATCATACATATATACCTACACACACACACACACACATATACACACCACACACACATACACACCACACATACTCATACACACACATACACACACACACACACACACACACAGACACACACACACACACAATATACACACATACATACACACCACAGAGACATACACACACACATACACACACACACACACACATACAAACAGACATATACACACAGAGACACACATACAGACATACATACATACAAACACACACATACACATACACACACGCACACACACACACACACACACAGAGAGAGAGAGAGAGAGAGAGAGAGAGAGAGAGAGAGAGAGAGAGAGAGAGAGAGAGAGAGAGAGAGAGAGAGAGACATACATACATACATACATACATAGACAGTGTGGTTGGCTCCCCAATAGTGGGCTGCCCTCCCACTCCCCCGAAATATACCATCCCGGCTACTCCAGTGTCAAGATATCAGATCAGTGGCGGAGTGATACATCGCTTCATGCCTGTTTGCCCACGACTAGCGGCATGTGCGGATTCGTGGCGTCTGTCATTTGTAGAAATAAAAGACAGTTGTTTTGACATATAGCCGTCCGACAAAACAAACGACGTGGATTTTAGCTGTTCGAGATAAACAACTAGTCACATTTAATTGCTCTCTTTAACAGCTGTTTGTTTAGCGAAGGTGTTGACCATAATGACCTGTGTTGACGTCGATTAGAACGAGTTCAAGTTTCCCCAGCACCATTGCGTGGGACCGACGACGAATATTGGTGACTGGTCAAATGCCGTGGTATGTGCTTTCGTGTCTGTGGGATGGTGCATATAAAAGATCCCTTGCTACTAACGAAAACATGTAGTGGGTTTTCTCTCTAAGACTACAGGTCAGTAGCTGATGATTAATAAAATCATTGTGGTCTAGTGGTGTCGTTAAACAAAGGAAAGCATATGGCCGTGTTTCATGGTACTAGTAGCCACGACCTTGTCAGAATGTCTCATTGACTCGGACGCAGATTTTGATCATGGTAACAGAAAGAAATGTTTTATTTAACGACGCACTCAACACATTTTATTTAATGTTATATGGCGTCAGACATATGGTTAAGGACCACACAGATTTTGAGAGGAAACCCGCTGTCGCCACTACATGGGCTACTCTTCCGATTAGCAGCAAAGGGATCTTTTATTTGCACTTCCCATAGGCAGAATAGCACAAACCATGGCCTTTGTTGAACCAGTTATGGATTACTGGTCGGTGCAAGTGGTTTACACCTACCCATTGAGCCTTGCGGAGCACTCACTCAGGGTTTGGAGTCGGTATCTGGATTAAAATTCCCATGCCTCGACTGGGATTCGAACCCAGTACCTACCAGCCTGTAGACCGATGGCCTACCACGACGCCACCGAGGCCGGTGATCATGGTAACAGTTTTGTCGATGGGCCCCGTTTTGCACCATTGCGTGGGATCGACGACGAATATTGGTGACTGTCGTACCGACAAATCTTGCTAGCACAAGTAAAGTAGAGAAACTAATTATTTAAGTTGTCTTTTATTAAAGTTTTGAAGTTTGTTTTGTTTAACGACACCACTAGAGCACATTGATTTATTAATCATCGGCTGTTGGACGTCAAACATGGTAATTTTTTAGTCATAGAGAGGAAACCCGCTACATTTTTCCCATTAGTAACGAGGGATTTTTTAAATGCACCATCCCACAGACAGGATAGCACATATACGGCCTTTCATATACCAGTCGTGGTGCACTGGCTGGAATGAGAAATAAGTCCAATGGGCCCAACAATGGGGATCGATCCTAGACCGACCGCGCGTGCGCTTTACCACTGATCTAGGTCCTGCCCCTCTTTTGTTAATGACTTACTATTGGGGGTTACTAACCAATGTTGGCTATTCATCTAGAGCGAGAATGAACGGCTCAGTGGGCAGATGTACGGCCACTACACTAACCTCTCTTACTAACCAGTAATATACTGTCTTGGACAGACAGGCCACATAACTGAAGTGTGTGCCCAGCAGAGCGTGCTTGAACCTTAACTAGTATTGAGAATGGCAACCGGCCTCGGTGGCGCAGTGATTAAGCCATCGGACTACACGCTGGTAGGTACAGGGTTCGCAGCCCGGTACCGGCTCCAACCCAGAGCGAGTTCTTAAGGGCTCAATGGGTAGGTGTAAGGCCACTACACCCTCTTCTCTTCTACACTAACCACTAACCAACTAACAAATAACTCACTGTCATGGATAGCTGAGGTGTGTACCCAGGACAGCCCGGATTTGCTGAGGTGTGTACCCAGGATAGCGTGTTTGAACCTTAATTGGATATAAGCAGGAAACTATGTATAAGCAGACAACAAACAGTACAAAAAGACGTGAAAGGACGATGCGATGTGGGGTTTTTTTCTTTTCTTCTTCTTCTTTTTTCTCTCAAGAAAGCTTAAGGCCAAGACACACCGAAGCTGGGTCTGGATCTGGCGAGTATGGTGTATTTTGACGTCTGCGTCTGCAACTAACTAACTGTTACGTGTTTTCAATATATATATTAATGCGTTCTTATCTTTAGATAACTTTACTTGTATACACATATAAACAACAGGTATGAGAAATCCACATTGATGTTTATTAAGCAAAACGAATGAGTAAGGTTGGAATATTGTGTAACTGCCAGTTTGGAAGTGTGGAAAATATAGCGCATGACGTATATTGCCAGATCTGTAGTTTGCGCCAGGACAGACGCGCGGTGTGTTTTGTCACAATCGATTCAATGTGTTTCATTTTCGACTGGTACCATACTCCCCAGACCCAGACCCAGACCCCGGTGTATTTTGAGCCTAAGAGAGTTTGTAAATATGTCTAAATTATTGTGGACAACTTTTAAGATTCCGATAATTTGTGTTTATTAAAGGGACATTCCCGAGTTTGCTGCATTGTAAGAGGTTTTCCGACTAATAAAATATCTCTACGATTGAACTTAAACATTAAATATATTTTCTTATTTAGAATATCAGTGTCTGTATATTGAATGTGTTTCTGTTCGTCTTAATATTTGTAAGAAGCCCAAACTGGATTTTGTCTTCAAATAATTTCGTACGCACGAAAACATCTTTTGGGGAAATAAAATGAAATTTAACCTAGTACAAATATTAGAAAGATCAGAAACGCGTTTAATATACAGCCACTAATATTTTATGCATATTTGATATGTAATTACAATCGTTAAAATCGTCTCTGTTAGTCGATAACATCTTAAAAAGTGCAGCAAAATCAGGAATGTCCCTTTAAATTATACCACATTTAGTTTTATTTAAAAACACTGTCATACAGCTGTGTCTTTCCTGGTTGTGTTTTTGCTGACAATTCATATCGTGTCATGATGACATAGAGACAAAACGTTTCTCACCACCGTTTGCAGGTACAGTGCAAAACCTAATAGATCATCCATTCTGTTTTCTTGTGACGATTTATGTTGACTGTTATCTTCAAACTATGTCGTATATAAAAATTTACTATTGACCATATCCAACCACATCTTCATAAATCAAGGCTAATATTCGTTCCTCGTATTCAGCCTTGATACATGTAGTCAAGATTACTGATATCCACTACTAGCGCCCTCTATTGGAAGAAAATTTGTAACACCGATTATGTCCCTTACACGATGACATCGCTGACCAATCACAGCATCGGTAACATGTGACAATCTTGAAAGCAATACCAAAAATTAACACGACACGTTTCCACGGACGCTGACGCTGCCATCTTTGTTTACAATAACAAGGGAATCTATAAGGAGCGTTGCGATTCGTTGCAATCAGATCTCATCGCATCCAATGAAATTTAAGCATTTTGTGGCACGATTTCTTGACGACATGTATCAAGGCTGAATACGAGGAACGAATATTAGCCTTGATTTATGAAGATGCATCCAACCAATGAGGGCACTGTACCCCCAACAGATTATGACAACGACTGGTAAGGTGTGTGGGGGAGGGGTGGGAGTGGAGGGGGGGGGGGGCAGCTATAATACTAAATTTGATTTTCTAGTGGGGTTGGGGCAATGCATTGTTTTCAGAACTGAGTTTTGTCCATCTGTATATTAATTTTATTTCACCTGCCATCATTCTGCTTCTGACCCGTATGCTCGACTCTTCTTAGCACTAACACTAAATTACGCACGGCACTGTTTAGTAGAGGTGTCCATTTGAGTTGCGTTGATCATCTCTGAGCATCCTTACTTCAAAACATTCCGTGGAGATACCCCTCCCTTCTCCCCTCCCCCGTCCCACCACCCCCCCCCCCCTCCCCCGAACCCTTTTACAGATCTCTTGCCCTTTGGAAGCACGGCACACTTGTCTTCTGCAAATTCCAACATCATCCCACCTCTTTACAGAATCACGGATCCGCCTCCGAAACAGTAAAAAAAAGACCTCTACGAAATGACGAATGTTTTTATAAACTCGCGCCTGCTCAATCGAGGTGTTGAAAGTAAATTCTTAATTTATGAAATTGCACCAACCACCTGCCCAGTTGTATACTATATACCTTTGATTTATACATCTTGACCGATTTTTTAAAATAGTCATCTGAAGGAATTCCCTTCCGTATGTTTATATAATATTTTGTAACACTTCACTACGGGCACGAAGGTCACAAATTGGTATTTATGGGATTGTATACTTCCCGAAAAAATAAAATGTGCCAGCTGAAACGTATATAGAGAAGGAAGGAAGGAATGTTTTATTTAATTACGCACTCAACACATTTTATTTACGGTTATATGACGTCGGACATATGGTTAAGTACCACGCAGATATAAAGAGAGGAAACCCGCCGTCGCCACTTCATGGGCTACACTTTTCGATTAGCAGAAAGGGATCTTTTATATGCACCACGCCACAGACAGGTTAATACATACCACGGTCTTTGTTACACCAGTTGTGGTGTACTGGCTGGAACAAGAAATAGCCCAATGGGTCCACCGACGGGGATCGATCCTAGACCGACCGCGCATCAAGCGAACGCTTTACCACTAGGATACGTCCCGCCCCCGACATCCAATAGCTGATGTGCTCTAGTTGTGTTGTTAAACAAACTTTATCTAAATTGGATCATAAAACCACGAAAATCGTGAAACAATTTAATGTAAGTATGCACCAGTAAATATATTAAATAAATAGATATAAAATAGTACTGATGAAATGTGCAGATTAATTTTTCGATGAGTATACCGAAATATCGCTGTGTTTTTATCACGTGATGAAAGAAAGTCTACGTCACGAGCTATACAAATAGTATCTAATGACGAAGATTCTGTGCAGGACCCACATTAATTTTGTGACATTAAAAAAAAAAGAGAGCGAAGTTTATTTAAATTCTATAAAAGTTTATTTAAATTAAAAAATACACAGCTTATAATTTCGTTGACCCCAACCCTGTTACTAGTGTAGGTCTGAATCATTACAGGCACAAATTCAGGCGTGGGAAGGGGTGGGGGGGAGGAGGGATCGATGGACACCCCCCCCCCCCGTCATAGCGAAAAAAAATCCCCCCCCCCCCCCCCCCCCCCCCCCCCCGTGCATTAATCCCTAACGTCTAGCTTTCGGGGGCGGGATTTAAGTCAGTGCTCGCCTGAGGCACTTGCGTCGCAGGATCGAACCACCTTGGCGGGTCCATTCAACTGATTTTTTTTCTCGTTCCAACCAATGCACTACAACTGGTCAAAGGCCTTTGCATGTGCTTTCCTGTATGTGGGAAAGTGCATATAAAATATCCCTTGCTACTAATGGGAAAAGGTAGCGGGTTTTCTCTCTAAGACTATATGTCTGAATTACCAAATGTTTGACATCCAATAGCCGATGATTAATTAATCAATGTGCTCCAGTGGTTTCGTTAAACAAAACAAACTTCAACCCCCCCCCCCCCCCCCCACAGCTATACTCATATGGTTTCTAGAATGGCCCACGTTGCGTTTAGATCTGAACGACAAAACCGTTATGCGTTTAATCGTATCTCCGCACGATGTAGAGTCGAAAGGGTGTTTAGCAAAATAGTGGTTGATTCCATGCATCTCTATTTAGTGGCTCGTCTGTAGGAGGACAGCCACTCCCGAAGAAATTCTTTACTGATTGTCTCATTTCATTTCATTTCAACCTATTTTTGTGTGTGCTTATAAACCAATTAAGGTTCAAGCACGCTGTCCTGGGCACACACCTCACTTATCTTGGCTGTCTGTCCAGGACAGTGGGTTAGTTGTTAGTTTGTCAGTAGTTAGTGAGAGAGAAGACGGTGTAGTGGTCTTACACCTACCTATTGAGTCGTTACAACTCGACCAGGGTCGGAGCCGTTACCGGGCTGTGAACCCAGTACCTTCCAGACTTATGTCCGAATGACCGGTGATCGTCAAAAAGAGGACTGCCACTCCAGGCTAGTTTAAAGTAACATAACATAACCGAACTGAACGAAAACGTATATTGTACAGACGGATAAAATAAAGATATCTGGGATAGATTTAACGTAATACCCTGCACGAAGACCTTATGTGTGGTGTGAGATCTTAGACGTTTCAACCACGTGATTAGTTAAGTCAGATCTTCGGCGTAGGAGTAACAAAATTCATATATATCAACCATTGCTTGGTGTACTCTGGCCACAGACCACAATTAATTCCGCTGTATGTTTCTATATAGCCTTAGTGGATATAACATTTTTATTAATATCAGCAGGCCCGTGGATTTTTGTATGTACCTTTGCCTGCCTAGGGGACACCTACCCTGAAAAGGAAAACCCCTGTTGTCCAGCTCTTTCTCCCAGCATATTGATTTAAACAAACACACCCTCTAAACCTGGCCGGGGTACACCCATTTACACAAAAAGCACTACTTTTGCATGGGCGGGAATTACCACAAACAAGTCTTCAATGTCAATAAGTTACACATGTTTACAAACTACATGCTCTCCCCTGTCACTTCAGTCAAACAGTTGCCACTTCATAGCTGTCTGCCATGAAATAATCACAGTCAAACAGCAGACTACTTGCGCGGACAAATTCCGGACAACCAAATGGGAAGATAACTGTAATCTGAGGCCATCTGACCACACATCAAGGTTATCTTCCCATTTGGTTGAATCCGGAAATATATCCGCGCAAATACGCTGCTGTTTCAAGTGGCAACTATTAGACTGAACTTGACAGAGGAGAGAGTATAGTTTGTTATCGTGTAACTTGTTGACACAGAAAAAAAAGAAAAAAGGTTTGTTTTATTTAACGACACCACTAGAGCACATTGATTCATTAATACTTGGCTATTGGATGTCAAACATGTAGTCATCAGAAGAAACCCGTTACATGTTTCCTAATGCACGAAAGGATCTTTTATATGCACTTTCCCCACATACAGGAAAGCACATACCACGGCCTTTGACCAGTTGTGGTGTGTTGATATTGAAGTATTTTTGTGTGTGTGGTATTTCCAGCCCATGTAAAAGCAGTACTTTATGTGTAAAATGGGTGTACTCCGGCCAGGTGTAGTGGGTGTGTTTGTTTAAACCAATATCCTGGGGAAAACGAGCTGGACAAGAGGGGTTGGGTTCATTTCACCCAGGCAGCCAAAGGTGATCCAAAATCCACGGGCCTACAGTACTGACATTAATAAAAGTACGATATAACCAGGAACATATACTGATTATAGCGTAAATAATTGTGGTCTGCGGCCATCTCGTGCACAGGGTCGCGTTCAGCCAGACAACGTAGCTAAACGTTCGCAAGCTTAGTATTGTACGCTTCATCATAAACAGAATGACCACAATGGGAACCAGTCAAATATCGAACGCTAGTGTTATTCGCTGCACTGAACGTAGAGTACCGACCTTACTTGTTTTATCACAGGTAGCACTAAACCAAATATTTTCCGGCTGGTCAAAGTTCGAGGTGCACGGAACTTTTGATAGAGAAGTTAACACCACAAGTCCTGTGATTGGTTATAAATGCGAGTGTGTTGGTTGTAAAAAGAATTAGTTTCATTTGGGCTAAAAATGTATGCAATTTTATTTGATCTAGTACCATTGTGTCAAGTAGCATTGTGCTTGGAACATGTATGGGGTACCTGTAAAAAAAAAGTACTGAAATGTGCGAAACTAGGGGTGTTATAGAAACATCTGGTTATACCGGAAATGAGCCATACAAGGTACCATTTTCTGCAGTTAATACTTTGAGGTAGGGGTTGTAGTACTGATATTTATAGGTCATATTTTAGTTGATATATTGCATATAGTGTTTTTAAACACAAACGTTAACATGGTCGTCTATGGGATTTTATTTGGTGTAGTCCAACCATCAATGTGGGTTGGCGACTGACTGACACAAAACAAAGGTTTTGTTTTGAACGCGCATTTCCCGCGGTAACATAATATTCGGAAATCAGGTATTATTTATAATGATATATAATTTCTTTGAAAATAAATAATCTTTACTTGCTTCGAATAATATACAACGCGTGTTGTAGTTTCGACACAATAAACCTTTGTTTTGATTCTTTTGTTTTCCTGATTCACGAGTCATGACATTAAACATGTTAGCAAATATTACCAACGCTAAAAATATCACTCAACACTCCTATTCAAAACTGATTGACTTGTGTTTTCGAACAGAAAAAAACAAAACAGTTTAAAAAGTGTTTAACGACACCACTAGAGCACATTGATTTTGTTTTAATCATCGGCTATTGGATATCAAACATTTGGTAATTCTAAAAGAGTTTTAAGAAACCCGCTACCTTTTTTTTCCATTATTAGCAAATGTATCTTTTATCTGCACCATCCAAATGCGCTCTTTGTTGTCGTTAAACAAAACAAACTTTATTCGAGTGGGAGGCGGGATTTAACTCAGTCGGTTGAATGCTCGCTTGAGGGGCTTGCGTCGCGGGATCGAAGCACCGCGGTGTATCCATTCAGCTGATTCGAATTTTCTCGTTCCAACCAGTGCACCATAACTGGTGAAAACCTATGTTATGTGTTTTCCTGTCTGTGGGAAAGTGCATATAAAAGATCCCTTGCTGCATTAGGAAAAATATATTGGGTTTCGTCTGATGACTACGATTCAGAATTACCAAATGTTTGACATCTAATAGAAGATGGTTAATGAATCAATGTGTTCTCTAGTTTGTCATTTCAATGGGGATGCATGAACTTTAGAGTTGATGGGGCAGTGTCTCCTGCGCCCTGAACAACCCTCCCCCAACCCCCTCCGATTATTAATTAATAAATGTGCTCAAGTGATGTCATTAAACAAAACAACCTTCTTCTTTTTTCGAGTGGCGTAGCCGGGGTAGGAAGGCATTACCTCCAATCGCACCTCATGTCCCCATCACCTTTTATATTGTTTGTCTGGATACGCCAATGGTCTCTTCAACATCCAGATAACAAACTTGACTGTGTTTGAAGCACGGCACTAACAAAGGAAATGGTTTACTTAACAACGCACTCAACTTATTTAATTACGGTTATATGGCGTCGGACATATGGTTACGGATCACACATATATTGAGAGAGGAAACCCGCTGTCTCCATTTCATGGGCTGCTCTTTTATATGCACCATCCCACACAGGATAGCACATACCACGGCCTTTGATATGCACGGCACTAAGTTTATAAGCAAAAGTAACCAACGTGATTTATGAGAACCAAGAAGGCCATGTGCGAGCTCTTTTTTTTGGCGTGGCACTGGAGCGGAACGAGGATGCATAACAAAACAAATAATTCTGTGGTTATCATTTTCAGTGTCAAGGGAAGGCAACTCGTTTAACGTGTCCGTATCTAGAAAGTTCAGGCACTTTACAGTGTTTTCATATTAGCGGCGCGACTCGTAGTAAAAATAAAGTTTGTTTTATTTATCGACATTACTAGAGCACATTGATTAAATTAATCATCAGCTATTGCATGTCAAACATTTGAGAATTCAGGGGCCCATTTCACTAAACATCGTAAGTTTACGTCTGCTACTAGCAGTTATACCGGTCGTGCGTTTACACGTGTTTGGCGTCTATTTCACGCAGAAAATTACATCATTACGGAAGCTGGAGTCTTTTAAAGACAAAAGAAAATGAAATATGTAATGTGTTCTTCAAACTATATTTGTTGTACTACAACAGTAATAAGAATTGTGGTTTAGTCGTAGATTTATGTTTACGTGCAAAACTAGGCTTACGATGTTTTGTGAAATTGGGCTCTGACATGTAGTCATCAGAGGAAACCCGCTACATTTTCCCTAATGCAGCAAGGGATCTTTAATATGCATTTTCCCACAGACAGGTAAACACATATTACAGCCTTTGTCCAGTTGTGATGCACTGGTTGGAACGAGAAAACACCCAAATCAGTTGAATTGATCCACCGAGGTAGATCGAGCGTGCGACGAAAGCACCTCAAGCGAGCACTCATCCGACTGAGCGACTCGGGGTAGCCGCGCTACGCCTGCGCTATAAAAAAAACCCCAGCATACAAGAAAAACAGACCCGATGATGTGTGTTTACCGATGCTACTTGCGTGGTTGATGTAGACGTTTACAACCAGCTGGGTAAACCAGGATGTTGAAAATAAACTGACCTTTACCACACGCCGCTCTAGTAGTAGGAGTGGAAGACGATAAAAACAGCACAGCTTACAGCCGCTGTTTCGTACATAGTTTTGGCTATTAAATGTGGAATTATTTACGAAAATATGGTTCATTACAAAGAAAAAAAAATTAACGGAAGTTTCTGGCTGAAGGTTATTTCAAAATTGTTTTGAAGAATCTATGTGTGCAGGATAAACACCGTATGTCGTAGTGACCGTGACCTTGACAGACAACGCAATTTTTGTTAAGGTAATTGGGTACTTTTCAATATTGTATGATATTTATTCTTATATCGGGGGCGAGACGTAGACCAGTGGTAAAGCGCTCGCTTGATGCGCGGACGGTTTGGGATCGATCCCTGTCAGTGGGCTCATTGGGCTATTAATCGCTCCAGCCAGTGCACCACGACTGATATATCAAAGGCCGTGGTATATGCTATCCTGTCTATGGGATGGTGCATATAAAAGACCCCTTGCTGCAAATCGAAAAGAGTAGCCCATGAAGTGGCGACAGCGGGTTTCCTTCCTTAATATCTGTGTGGTCCTTAACCATATGTCCGGCGCCATATAACCGTAAATAAAATGTGTTGAGTGCGTCGTTAAATAACACATTTCCTTCCTTCCTTCCTTATTCTTATATTTTCATATACTTACCTTTTTTGGCACATAATAGCCGATGTGTATTTATGTGCTGGGATGTCGTTAAAGGCATACTGTTACGGATTTAAGGACCTTATTTCTCTAAAAATGGATAATAAAGAAACATTGCATTAATTGTTGGAAATCAAATATAGCTATTGCATCACCTTAACTGAACCATGATGGAGTGAAATCCATGTCAACCCTATCGGCAATTTTAGTTTTTGAATTATGGACCATTGCCATAATACAATTATTTTTACATAATATCATTAATAAATGGAGTATGGTGGTTATGAAGATGGTTCAATAAAGTACATTTAGGGACAAATCAAATTATTTTTGTTCAGGTAATACTTTGTTAGACCATTAAATAGGTAAGTGGTCTGTAACAATATGCCTTTAAACTTTCATTCATTGACTTAAAACCTTAGTTTCAGGTTTAAAATTGTATTTTCTTCCCCATGTGTGAATCCTATTTCCGAGTTTATCATCACCTACACATTTTAAAGTTTCTCACACTCAAACAAATAATTAAAATTATGTGTGCGCGCTTGCGTGAGATTAATTGTCACGGAATTAACAAATAACAATAATAGCGGAATGACAACCTCTATTTTATTTCAGTGTAACATACTTGTATCGTCTTCATCAACATTTCACTGTTTGTTTTACAGGAGTGGTTTATTTATGACAGGGACTACAAATATGACAGTCTTGCCTTCATAAACATTTCACTGCAGCAGGCAAAAACAAATTCAAATTCAGAGTTTGAACTCAAACGTCTTACAGTGTATCCGATTTTATGTTTTTGTTTACCGAATTTCAGGAGGTTCAAGTTGTCTATGTTATATGACGCCACGAAAGACTTATCCCCCGAACAAAAACAAAAAAAAAAAAAAAAAAAAAAACCCACCCCAACAAACAAAAAAACCCACCCCAACAAAACAAACCCCATAAAAAAAAAAAAAAAAAAAAAAAAAAAAAAAATTCTCAATATAAAAAAAAAAAAAATCCCCCGCCCCCCCAAAAAACCCAAAACAACAGACAACCAACCACTCCCCACCCACCCCTCAAATGTTCAAGGAGAAAAAGTTAAAAGTTGCATTCATGAGTATATTTTTGATATTTAAGCAAAGAAAATCCATATACAATATTGCTGCTCCTTTGAGAAAAATGTAGCCGCTTTCCTTAAAAGACTACCTGCCAGAATGAATCCAATGACGGATGACCGGCCTCGGTGACGTCGTGGTTAGGCCATCGGTCTACATGCTGGTAGGTACTGGCTTCAGGTCCCAGTCGAGGCATGGGAGTTTTAATCCAGATACCGACTCCAAACCCTGAGTGAGTGCTCCGCAAGGCTCATTGGGTAGGTGTAAACCACTTGCACCGACCAGTGATCCATAACTGGTTCAACATAGGCCATGGTTTGTGCTATCCTGCCTGTAGGAAGCGCAAATAAAAGATCCCTTGCTGCTAATCGGAAAGAGTAGCCCATGAAGTGGCGACAGCGGGTTTCCTCTCAAAATCTGTGTGGTCCTTAACCATATTTCTGACGCCATATAACTGTAAATAAAATGTCGGATGATTCTGTGGTACTGTTGAACAAAACAGACCGACCTTTTTTCGAGGGTAGGAAGGTGATATATCTGATAATCTGAAGACCGTGGTATGTGATGTCCTGTCAGCTGGAAGTGCATGTAAAATATATTTGGTTGCTAATGGAAACATACAGCAGGATTCCTCTGAAGACTGCGTAATACCAAAACGTTTGACATCTAATAGTCCATAATTAATAAGCCAGTGTGCTCTAGTGATGTCATTAAACAAACGAACGTGTTGTTGTTTTTTGTGTTTTTTTAAATTGAATTTGGTTTGTTTTTTTTGTTTGTTTTGCTTTTCTATGGGGATGTAGAAGGGCGGTACATCCTACTTGTGTGTGTAGAGGACGGCCATTGTTAGAACTGGTATGGATAACAGAAATGCGACCACAAAATACAACTATTACAAATGTTTTTATTTCAACAAAGAACATACTGCTCTGTTACATCGCTTTAAAACCATCGGAAAACACACTGAGTGCTTATTACTGTCCAACTCCACCTGCCACCCGAATATCTAAGAGAGAGAGAGAGAGAGAGAGAGAGAGAGAGAGAGAGAGAGAGAGAGAGAGAGAGAGAGAGAGAGAGAGAGAGAGAGAGAGAGAGAGAGAGAGAGAGAGAGACAGAGAGAGAGAGAGAGAGAGAGAGAGAGAGAGAGAAGAGAGACACAGAGAGAAAGACACAGAGAGAGAGAGAGAGAGAGAGAGAGAGAGAGAGAGAGAGAGAGAGAGAGAGAGAGAGAGGCGGAGAGGAGGGAGGGGGAGAGAGGGGAGAGAGAGAGAGAGAGAGGGAGAGAGAGAGAGAGAGAGAGAGAGAGAGAGCTGAGAGAGAGGGGGAGAGAGAGAGAGAGAGAGAGAGAGGGAGGAGAGAGAGAGAGAGAGAGAGAGAGAGAGAGGAGAGAGAGAGAGAGAGAGAGAGAGAGAGAGAGAGAGAGAGAGAGAGCACAAAATAACAAAAGGTTTATCCTGTCTAAATATTTCACACAATTTATTATTGTATTTTAAATTAAATCGAAGCAATAATTTGGCAACCTTTTATAATTAAACACAAGAACATAATTATGTGCACCAAATGTTGTTGTTTAAGAGAAGAAGATGAAGAAAGAGAAGAAAAAGAACAAGGAAGAACAAAGCAGCAGAATCATATCTCGCCGATTCTCGTGGGGCGCGATATTCACGTTGTCTTATTTACAGTCTTTCTTCCATCCTTTGCGGAAATGAAGTCGGGTCTAGTTAAATCACAGCCATACACACATGTTCGAACACAATGTCATAGTAACACGGTCAATGTTCAAACAAATTAAATAGGTCAGTGAACAACCTGGAGATCCTCGGTTATCGAAACTATTGGCCGAATTTACAAAGCCTGTTTTAGACTTACACATGTGTTTCAACACCTGCGTTTAAGAAAAAAAAATTAAAAAAAAAAATTGGCTTCTTGTTTTTGTTGTTGTTGTTGTTGTTGTTGTTGTTATTATTATTATTATTTAGTTAGTTTTTTGTTCTTTCTTTTCGTTTTGTTGTTGCTTTTAGACATGACTATAATATGACAGTTTTAATACGAGAACATTTAGCTAACGGACGGGTTTATGTATTGCATAGTCTCGAATACCGAGGATGTCTCAAACATAACATAAATATACATACACGTCTAATACATGTCTTGAACAGAGAGGCTCAGCGTCCACTGGATATTATTACACTAGGGCGGTTCCACATAATTATGATCACAGGGTGGTTGTGAGAGAAAGGAAAGGTAAATTGGTTTGATGACACATGAGCACATTTTAAACTACGGCTATTTTCATGTCTAACATAAATTATGGTTATTTCAACATTTGGTCGAGAGAGAGAGAGAGAGAGAGAGAGAGAGAGAGAGAGAGAGAGAGAGAGAGAGAGAGAGAGAGAGAGAGAGAGAGAGAGAGAGAGAAGACGAGGGGAGAGAGAAAGAGAGAGAGAGAGAGAGAGAGAGAGAGAGAGAAATGAAGAGAGAAAGCAACAGAGAGAGAAAGAGAGAGAGACAGAGACAGAACCTGCTAGCCTGAGTGACAGTAGCGGGTTTCTTCTCTCACACTCTAGATCTAATAGCAATAAGCTAAAATATGATGGGATTTAAAAAAAAAAATTCTTTTTCAGGTGCATTCTCAAAGCTTAAAGTGTCATACTTCGTTATGTCTACATAATTACACATTAATCGATTACACTTATAATGTTTTGCATAATTAACTCGATGAAATCAAAACTGTAATATGTTTCCACTTGGCGTAAACAGTCGTTCCCTCAGGAATAATGTATTTGTGACAAATATTTACACATTAATGGATTCCACATATTATATACTAGTAATCTTTACATACTAATCAGTATCGCAATCGTTAAAGTTTGTTTTTGTTAAACGATACCACTAGAGCACAATGATTTATTAATCATCGGCTATTAGATGTCAACCATTTGATAATATTTTACTCGCAGTCTTAAGAGGAAATCCCCTTTAAAAAATCGATTAGCAGCAAGAGGTCTTTTCTATACCACTCCCCACAGACAGAAAGGGTCGCAAAAAATTCCAATCAGTTATGAGGTCCACTACGGTGCTTCGATCCAACGACGCAAGCACCTCAGTCGAACACTCTAGCAACTGAGCTAGATTCCGCCCCCTAATTAGTTCAAGTTCACGTTTTTTATTGCTTTACAACTTAAAAGCTTTATAATAAAAAGAAGCAAATTATAATAAATATTTACAATATTTGATAATAGTAGGGAGCGCTTTAGCATTTAGTAGTAAATGAAATTATTTGCATGTAAATTTTGTGGGATGTAATTCAGTGTATATTTTCACAAGAAGAATAAATTAATAAATATTTTTCGTCTGTGAGATTGCGCCTTTAATCCCCCCCCCCCCCCACACACACACACCACCCGCCACCGCCTTTGTCCTACCAAAACGAGTCTGGAAACAGCCCTAACGGAAAAAGTTCTTAATTATAATACATGAATATTCATAATGTAACCCAAAAAAATGTCAGCGGTTTGTACGAAAAATTGTTATTGAACTAATTCCCTGCCAATATATTATATAAAAAAAAAAAAAAATTAATGTCTCATTTTAAAAGTGTAATATGCATAGTACCCAGTTACTATAATTTGTTGTTTTACAAAAAAAAAAAAAAAAAATAATAATAATAATAATAATAATAATAATAAAAAAATATCCCCAACATCTCCCCCCCCCCCCAAACCCTCTCCCCCAAAACCACTAACCCTCCCATTTACTAGTAGAAAAAAGTGTATTTTAGGGGAATCTTGAATGTGTCACACGCATTAACTCATGACGTCACTGTTTCATGCGTATACATTCAACACACTAATTGTTTTCACATAATTGTTTGCAGACAAGTGACAAAGAAATAAAGATGGTGACCATGCTATATTTTGCAAAAACAATTATTCAGGAAAATCCTCTTGTCGTCCTCCGACGCCATATAACCGTAAATAAAATGTGTTGAGTGCATCGTTAAATAAACCATTCCCTTCCTTTTCCTCTTGTCGTCCAGTACAAGACTTTTTAGAAATATTATTCTTGAGTTAATTATGGGAAAATGCGTGGGATCAATTAATATGTAGATATTTATTACAAATAGCGTGAAAATAACAAAATATTAAATAAAGTACACTTATAACGAACATGCTTAGAACGAACTACTGCATAGAACGAACTGATCGTAAAGTCCCGTTTTATCTACTTATATATTAATGACCATCTTATGCAAGTGTGTACAACGAACTACTTTCTATAACGAACTGACTATCAGGGTCCCTTGCGGTCCGTTACAAGAGTACTTTACTGTAGTTTCAACTTTGACATAGGACCTTTAACACATTGCAAGATTCAAATGATTAAGATCACTTATCATTTCACATTACTGAATGTCTGTAATCAAATAAACCTATTCTAATTCAATGGTGTAGCCGGGGTGGGGTGGGGGGATGGCCCCCAGTGACACATATTCCCACCACCAAGTTATATATTTTCCTGTCGTTCCATACAATGACTTGTAGATTGTCCCCCCCCCCCCCCCACTCCCCCTCATGTGGGTGCTCCCCATTATAAAATTCTGGCTACGCCAATGTTCTAATTACAAGCGAACCCTGTGGATGTTCTTTCTCGTTCCAGCCAGTGCACCACGACTGGTATTTTAGAGGCCGTGGTATGTGCTATCCTGTCTGTGGGATTGTGCATATAACAGATCCCTTGCTATTAATGAAAAAAAAAAGCGAGTCTCCTCTCTATGACTGAGTCAAAATTACCATATGTTTGACATCCAATAGCCGATGATTAATAAATCAATGTGCTCTAGTGGAGACGTTAAACAAAAACAAACTTTAACTAACCCTGATTTGCGTTTATATTGATGTTTATTCAGTTTATATTTCTAAAATGTATGCCAGTCCACAACTGCTTCATGTTGGAAATTATCATATGGGGATGCAGATGGGTGCGGGGTGTGGATCGAGAGAAAAAAAATGGTGTTCTAATACCCTACACCCACCGCATGAATTAAGAAACGACAAACAAGCCTACACGCCATGTTTGATTAAGGTGCCGTTCAGCAATTACGCAACACCCTAGATGGGGAGGGGGGCGGGTCACGTGGTCCATTAAAGATGAGGAGGGGTGTTTGCTCAAAGTATGTAATGTTTTCAGAATCATATGTAAATATAGATGATTATCAAGTATTTATTAATACCAATGAAAGAAATCTAAACAAATACATTGGCGGATCCAGAAATTCGATTTGGGAGGGGGAGGGGGGGGGGGGCAATGACACGAAAGGATTCCTCTGATTCTCCAATGTAAAAAAATATAAACAAAAAGCTCCTTGCTCCCCGCTTAAATCCGCCAAAGAAATAACCCAATAATGTTGGCCAAAATAAACAACGATTGCACAGAGAAGGGGCGGTACAGGCGCCTGTGCAGGGATTTTAAAGAGGGTATAGGTTGTGATTACTTTTTTTATTGATGGATTTTATTTTTGGGGGAGGTTTGGTGGGGTGGGGTGGTCGACAAATGCTCCCCCGGAAAATGTACTAAACAAATTGGCTCGAGGAGGGTGCAGGGGTTCGACACCCGAAAGCTTCCCCTGCACACGCGCCTGCGTTGATGATTTTAGAAAAATGATCTTAGATTTACAAAACGTTATATGAGAGAGAGAGAGAGAGAGAGAGAGAGAGAGAGAGAGAGAGAGAGAGAGAGAGAGAGAGAGAGAGAGAGAGAGAACCGGTTGTAGCGGGTTTCTTCTCTCACACAGAAGACAGAGACAGACAGACAGACAGAGAGGTGCGGGTGGGGAGTAAAAACAATTAGATTCGCTATACGCAATTGTTGACCGGCACCTTGGCATTAACGTCATAATTCTATGTATTTGTAATATAATTCATTTTGACATGAGTTTTGCTATATATAATCACTTTTGTTCCTGAGTCTTCCACGGATGTCTGTCAACTGTCAGTTACATTTAACACTTTACAGTATCTGTCAGTTTGTAAGGTACCACTCTTCGTGTTCGTGAACTTGTCAAACAGTAGTGTTCATACCACATCAGCTTGTGGGGTACCACTACACATGTTCGTGTACTGGTCAAACAGTAGTGACCATACCACATCACTGTCCATACCACATCACTGTCCATACCACATCACCTTGTGGGGTACCACTATACATGTCCGTGTACTGGTCAAACAGTACTGTCCTTACCACATCACTGTCCATACCACATCACCTTGTGGGGTACCACTATACATGTTCGTGTACTGGTCAAACAGTACTGTCCTTACCACATCACTGTCCATACCACATCACCTTGTGGGGTACCACTATACATGTTCGTGTACTGGTCAAACAGTACTGTCCTTACCACATCACTGTCCATACCACATCACCTTGTGGGGTACCACTATACATGTTCGTGTACAGGTCAAACAGCAGTGTCCTTACCACATCACTGTCCATACCACATCACTTTGTGGGGTACCACTATACATGTCCGTGTACAGGTCAAACAGTACTGTCCTTACCACATCACTTTCCATACCGCATCACCTTGTAAGGTACGACTATACATGTTCGTGTACTGGTAAAACAGCAGTGTCCATATCACATCACTGTCCATACCACA
The DNA here is from genome assembly GCF_016097555.1 of Gigantopelta aegis. Taxonomy (NCBI): domain Eukaryota; kingdom Metazoa; phylum Mollusca; class Gastropoda; order Neomphalida; family Peltospiridae; genus Gigantopelta; species Gigantopelta aegis. The sequence goes on from NC_054711.1 coordinate 30,833,763, forward strand.
TCAGCTTGTGGGGTACCACTATACATGTTCGTGTACAGGTCAAACAGCAGTGTCCATACCACATCACTGTCCATACCACATCCCCTTGTGGGGTGCCACTACACATGTTCGTGTACAGGTCAAACAGCAGTGTCCATACCACATCACTGTCCATACCACATCACCTTGTGGGGTACCACTATACATGTTCATGTACAGGTCAAACAGTAGTGTCCATACCACATCACTGTCCATACCACATCACTGTCCATACCACATCACTGTCCATACCACATCACCTTGTGGGGTACCACTATACATGTTCATGTACTGGTCAAACAGTAGTGTTCATATCACATTTATACTTAAAAACACAAAGTGTCAACTGGCACGATTCGAACCCACTGCACCTATTCACATGGCCTTTGACAGCCCGCAACCGTGACCAGTCCGCCAACAAGGTCTTCCACGTAATCCATCAGTTTGCCGCTCCAGAAATAGTTTACAATAGCAAAAATCCATTTGTTGTCCGAAACGAAAATCCACTTTGCCGAAGACATAATCCATTTTTCCGTAGACATAATCCACTTTGCCGAAGTAAATCTGTATTATTCCTAAGACAAAATCCACATTAGGAAATCAAAAATATACTTTTTCGAACTGCACTTTTGTTTCAGATATTAACTGAACACAATATATGAGGATATATGTAGTGCAAGTAATGTGGGGGTTTTTTAATGAAAATCCGCAGGGTTACCTCCGTAAAAATGTCTTAAATTATATTAATTATGAATTTTGCCGCGAAATTTACACCAACATATATTTTTTAGCTTCCATAAAAGAAACTTTCGTCAACAGTTTATTGTTATTATGGTGAACTGGGAGCTATTAGTTCATATCGTTAAGAGAGCGCGATAAAAACATATACACAACGTTTGCTATGTCTTATGACCTTCACCGTGTCACTTGCACATGTAAATTTCCTCTTCGGTTTCACATCTCTTGCAATTAACCTTACAACACCAAATGACTTGACACTGGCACGCGCGCTTTACAGTTATGTGTTGGACATTGTAGCCACGCCCACAACATATGATGTCACAGTTTTTACCTTTATTGCATAAGCGACCGGAAGTGCCTGGCGAGTGTTTTGTCCGCCGGCAGAAGTTCGGCGAATCTTCCATATAAACGAGGTCGCCTCGTTTTGGTATCAAATTGTTACTTTGCACGTGCACATGCGCGTGGTTGTTGGGCTTCGGTTGTTTCTGCCTCTTAACGAGCTGAGATTTCCCCGTAGCCTGGTTCGTTTGGGCTCCAACCTTGATCGCAGTTTCGTACTTGTATTTTATCACCCGTCCAATGGCGTGGAATTTAGCCAGTTGAAGCCAGCATGTCTTGACCGTGCACGAACCAGAGACGCCATGACACTTACACGTGGTGTTCACGTTGTCCTTCACAACCTACAAAAAACAAAATAATAATAATAATAATAAATAAATAACGAAATAAATAAAACAAAAATTGTAAAAATAAAATAGTGTAAACTATAGGTACAGCTTACATTTTCTACATGGACAGCTTCAAAAGCACATTTTTGAATTTGAAATACCTGAATTTTGGTTGCTGTGGTAACCAAACATTTCATGATATTATGTTCATAACAGGTGGTCATGAACTACTTAATGCCGATGTAAAACATTCATCTGACTACATATACCTTAAAATAAACACCAAAAAACCCCTTAATAACAGTTTATAATTAAAATCGCATCGCGTACCCTAATTTCAACCCGTGAAAATTGACACTCTAAGATATATAATTTCAAATTTGCCAAAAAGCTCACTCGAAAACCGTGTCCCGTTTGTAAGCCAATAGCTTTTTTCCACAAAAACAACAGAACCTTTAAACATAGTACAAGTACCGCAATACTGACATCCAGGCCCGCATTACATAGTTCTATTTAAAACAGGCACAGCTACTCCAATTAATTATGTTTCAAGTACCATTTATTGCCTTATTTCTTTCCATTAGTATATATATTCTCTCTCTCTCTCTCTCTCTCTCTCTCCTCTCTCTCTCTCTCTCTCTCTCTCTCTCTCTCTCTCTCTCTCTCTCTCTCTCTCTCTCTCTCTCTATATATATATATATCTATATATATAATATATATGCATATTTATATTCGATGCCCTCCTCCTCTCTATGTATAGTTCTCTCCTCTCTCCTTCCCCTCTCTCTATCACTCCTCCTCTCTCTATATCTCCTCTCCTCTCTCTCTCATTCTGTCCCTCTCTCCGCCCTCCTTCTCCATATCTCCTCGCCCTCTCCTATCCCTCTCTCTCTCCCTTCTCTCTCTCTCTCTCTCTCCCTCTCCTCCTCATTCTCTCTCTCTCTCTCCCTCTCTCTCTCTCTCCCTCTCTCCTCTCCTCTCTCCTCTCTCTCTCTATATATATCTATATATATATATATATATATATTATATGTATATGTATATATATTGTATATATATATATACATATATATATAATATATATACTATATATATATATATATATATATATATATATAGAAGATATAGAGAGAGAGAGAGAGAGAGAGAGAGAGAGAGAGAGAGAGAGAGAGAGAGAGAGAGAGAGAGAGAGAGAGAGAGGGGAGAGAGGTGGGTGGGGGGTGGGTCCCCTCCACACCCCTCCCCCCCCCCCCATTACAAGAGTGGTTTTTCGGTATCGTCAATATCATATATTAGGAATACAAATTGTATTATGCGAGGCTCTGGCGAGAATAATACATTATTTGCATTCCTAATACATGTATATGATATTGGCAGTACATAAACGTACACACGAGGGTAATAATCTCTTTATCATATAATACGAAGCTTAATACAACGTGTTTTTGGAAACTGTATACGCAACTTTAATTCCAGTCCGCCATTACTAGATATTCAAATGACGTCTTTTTAATGGATGTCCTTACATCAAATTAAACTAGTGCATAACGTTGTGTGGTTTTTTGTGTGGTTTTTTTGTTACTGTTTTCTGAACGCTGGACAGCTTTCAGTGTAAACTTGCTATTGAAATGTTTTTATTTCATGACTATGAATGCATACGTCAATTATGGAGTGTCACCCTAGTACATTTGCTTAAATGTCAAAAAACCTAGTGCCGTGACCTCGATTAATTTACATCTAATTTGCAAAGTTATAAAATTCTTACAGTATGTGATCTGAAAAATATCACATACTTTGATTGCACTGAAAATAATTTAAAATATTATATGATATATATATATATATATATATATATATATATATATATATATATATATAGAGAGAGAGAGAGAGAGAGAGAGAGAGAGGAGAGAGAGAGAGAGAGAGAGGAGAGAGAGAGAGAGAGAGAGATGCAGAGTAGAGAGAGAGAGAGAAAGATCGCAGAAAGTAGTTTTCAACCATTTAAAATCGCAGACCCTAGTTTTCTAAACCCGTATAAATATACACTAATATTTGGTAATTATATATATATATATATATATATATATATATATATATATATATATATATATAACTGTAACGTATTTGGATGAAGTTAATATAGAGTGAAACAAGATTGTGTGACGTTGGAATGAAGTAAATACCCTTAAAATAGACTCACAACTAGAGCTCGTCTCCATAACCGTTACTTCTCAGAGGTAGGTGCGGTTTTTATTTTTTGTTAAAACATGTATTTCGTGGTGTTATAAACACCAGGATGACCAGAAGCACTTCTGGTGTACGAAAATGAATAATCTAAACAACAAACTACAAATAATTTCACATTCCAGTTGTCAAAAACGGCTTTAATAATGAAAAATACGCCGTAGTGCTTCAAAAGCTAGGGTCTGTCAGTTTAAATGAAGTTTGTTTTGTTTAACAACACCACTAGAGCACATTAATGTGTTAATTATCAGCTATTGGATGTCAAACATTTGGTAATTGTGACTAATAGTCTTAGAGAGGAAACCCGCCACATTTTTCCATTAGTAGCAAGCGATCTTTTATATGCACCATCCCACAGACAGGAGAGCAAATACCATGGCCTTTGCTATACCAGTCGTGGTGCACTGGCTGGAACGAGCACCTAACTAAAGGGGTAGCCATATTTAACCATTTTTACAGTTGCTTGTGATACATAACTACAAATTAATCAATCCCACCCATACCGGTAACTTGCGTAGGTAACTAGAGAATATCGTGTTAAGGCCCCACACACACCGAATCTGGGTCTGGGTCTGGCGAGTGTGGCAAAGACTGGTGTATTTTGACGTCTGCGTCTGTATCTGTTACATGTTAACAATATATTGATATCACTGACTCCGTTCACGACCCCACCGAGACCTGTGATGATTAATAAATCAATGTGCGCTAGACGTGTCGTTAAACAAAACAAACATTATTTATTTAATTCACCAATTGTGTTTATTTTTTTCGCACTCGAATGCAAAAGGGAGTAGGAATGGCTTTTCACAAGTCTGCACCACCCTACAGACAGGATAGCACATACCACGGCCTTTGATATACCAGTCGTGGTGCACTGGCTGGAACGAGAAATAGCCCAATGGGCCCACCGACGGGGATCGACCCTAAACCGACCGCACATCAAGCGAACGCTTTACCACTAAGCTACGTCCCGCCAGTCAGTTTAAATGAGTCACATGTACAGCACATAACCGTAGAAGATTCGTTAAAGGGACATTCCTGAGTTTGCTGCATTGTAAGATATTTCAGACAAATAAAATATTTCTACGATTAAACTTACATATTAAATATATTTTTTGGTTTAGAATATCAGTGTCTGTATATTCAATATGTTTCTGGTCGTCTTAATATTTGTAAGAAGCCGAAACTGGATTTTGTCTTCAAATAATTTCGTACGTACGAAACAATATTTTTTAGGAAATAAAATGAAAATTAACCTAGTACAAATATTTGAACAATCAGAAACACATTTAATACACAGTCACTAATATTTTATGCAGACAAATATATTTGATATGCAATTACAATCGTTAAAAAGTCAGTTAGTCGATAATATCTTAAAAAGTGCAGCAAACTCAGGAATGTCCCTTTAAACATTCTTCTCGACGTTCACACAGAAACCCTGCATTCGTTAGCGTGCTTTTGTTGTCTTAATTGCATCATAATTCAGTCCGGAATTGATTTTAAGAACTTTTAGGTGTTAATAAGTTCCACGTCTACATAATTCAACGAAAGAACCAGTTGCTGTTTTCTTTGTAAGCCAAATTCTAGCTAAATAGCGCCATAAAAATTGCAGAAAAATCCCATTAGACGGAGATAGATAGATAAGCGAGAAGCGACAGACGTATCGATGTGCTGAACAAAACAAAGGGTACCACGAAGGAACTCGCCTTCCACGTGTTGGGAAGAAAGTTAAATTGGAAAACGTCTAACTGACGGGCCACTTACAGCGTTCTCGAGATCTCACGGAACACCCATCAATCAGAGAACCATTAACAAACCGAAACTAGTTGTCAAGAAAACATTATTTGTTGGGCAATAGCTGCTGCGCATGACCGGAATACCTATTTTCCTTTGGTTCATTCACATTAAATCCATTTCTATTTCTAAAGCGATAGTGTTATGATTTTCTAAACAAAACTGACAAAAAGTGTAATAACTTACCAAGACAAATGTGCATGTGTGATTGTGTGTCTGTGTGTTTGTCTGCAATAATGAGTGTTAAAGGAACAGATCCTAGTTTCAACCCGTGAAAATTAAAACTAAGTTTCGTTAATCTACAAATCTGTAACACACATGGATAAAGTTACAATTCAGTGAGATGTGTCTGTGACTTTGAAATGGTGAAATACCCTCTAAAATGTGACTACACCTCGACTCCATAACTGTTACTTTTCAGACGCACGTGCGTTTTTAAAAAATAGGAGAAAGGCATTTTGTGATGTTAAAAACACCAGGATGACCAAAAACACTTCGAATGTACGGAAATTGATAATATAAATCATAAAATCTAAGTAAAGTATGATTTTAGTTATCAAAAACGGCTATAATAGTAAAAAATATGCCTTAGTGTTTAAAAACTAGGGTATGTCCCTTTAATAGTAAAAATAATCATTAGATATCTTAGTTAAATGTCCCAATCCCTGTTTTTGGAAGTAGGTTAAAATGTAGTCCAAACGGACGTAGGAAGAAAGTGTGGTTCTTTCTACGTCCGGAAATTGTTACACTACCCTACATATAGCTGGCATTCAAAACTTGTGGCAACATGTTTGAACCATTTCTCAACCGAAATAGTGCAACAAATGGACATACAAAGAAATTTTTGTATAACCTACCGTACTCACTATATCTGGATTAAAGTACTTACGTCATTATTAGCAAAATAAATCTTCCAACAACAACCTTCAAAACTTTCCCCGCCATTTTAAATTTGCTAAATAGAGGGAAGCAACTGGCCCTGTACATTAAAGTTTGTTTTGTTTTAACGACACCACTAGATCACATTGATTTACTAATCATCGGCTACTGGATGTCAAACATATGGTCATTTTGACACAGTCATAGAGATGAAACCCCTCTACATTTTTCCATTAGTAGCAAGGGATATTTTATATGCACCATCCCACAGACAGGATAACACATACCACGGCCTTTGATATACCAGTCGTGGTGCACTAGCCAGAAATAGCCCAATGGGCCACCGACGGGGATCGATCCTAGACCGACCGCGCATCAAGCGAGCGTTTTCCCACTGGGTTATATCCCGCCCTCGCTCTGCACATTAAGAACAGTATTGACATAATGTGCGCCCTGCACTAGTTAAAATGGAAAAGTGCCACACTTTTAATACGTATATTAGTTAGGAGGAATATTAGGCTTCTGGTCTACAGGCTGGTAGGTACTGGGTTCGGATCCCAGTCGAGGCATGAGATTTTTAATCCAGATACCGACTCCAAACCCTGAATGAGTGCTCCGCAAGGCTCAATGGGTAGGTGTAAACCACTTGCACCGACCAGTAATCCATAACTGGTTCAACAATGGCCATGGTTTGTGCTATCCTGCCTGTGGGAAGCGCAACTAAAAGATCCCTTGCTGCTGATCGGAAAGAGTAGCCCATGTAGTGGCGACAGCGGGTTTCCTCTCAAAATCTGTATGGTCATTAACCATATGTCTGACGCCATATAACCGTAAATAAAATGTGTTGAGTGCGTCGTTAAATAAAACATTTCTTTCTTTTTTTACAAGATGGAAATGGAGTACAGACGTTTTTTGTCCCTTGATGTACGTTCACAAAGGAATAGGACACTATTTTTTTCAGGTGTGCAAAATCTTGCCATTTGCATTCAAAATCAAAAATCCAATATGACCGGCGCCATCTGCCACCCCTCCAATCATTATAGGTTGTACTATACCAAATAAAATCCCAAAGGCGTTTGTGTTTAAAGGGACATTCCTGAGTTTGCTGCATTGTAAGATTTTTCCTACTAATAAAATATTTAAATATATTTTCTTGTTTAGAATATCAGTGTCTGTATATGTAATGTGTTTCTGGTCATCTCAATATTTGTAAGAAGCCCAAAACTGGATTTCGTACGTACAAAAAAATAGTTTTTAGGAAATAAAATGAAATTTAACCTAGTACAAATATTAGAACGGTCAGAAACACGTTTAATATACAGCCAGTAATATTTTATGGAGAAAAATACATTTGATATGTAATTACAATCGTTAAAAAGTCTCGGTTAGTCGATAACATCTTAAAAAGTGCAGCAAACTCTAGAATGTCCCTTTAATTAACAATATATGCAATATATCAACCAAACTATGACCCCTAAATATCAGTATCCTATTACAACCCCAACCTCAAAGTATCAACTGAAGAAAAAGGTACCATTCATGACTCATTTTTCGATATCACTGGATGTTTTTACAACACCTTCAGTTTCGCACACAATTTTAGTATTTTTGTTTTACAGGTACCCCATACATGTTTCAAAACCAAGGATACTTGACACAGTGGTACTATATGTAATAATATTGCATTAAAAAAGTGGCCAGATGAAACGTCCTCGTTTGTTTAGAACAAACAGTCAAGTGTATTATCAATGGCAGGACTTGTGGTATTAAAGGGACATTCCTGAGCTTGCTGCAATTTTTAAGATGTTATCAACTAACAGAAACTTTTTAACGATTGTAATTACATTATTTTTCTGCATAACACATTAATGGCTGTATATTAAACGTATTTCTGGTCGTTCTAATATTTGAACTAGGTTAAATTTCATTTTATTTCCTAAAATATATTTTTGTTCGTACGTACGAAATTATTTGAAGACAAACTCCAGTTTGGGCTTCTTACAAATATTAAGATGACCAGAATCACATTGAATATACAAACACTGATATTCTAAACAAGAACATATATTTAATATGTAAGTTTAATCGTAGAAATATTTTATTAGTCGGAAACATCTTACAATACAGCAAACTCGGGAATGTCCCTTTAACTATTCTATCAAACATTAGGTGTACCTCCAATTTGACCCATCCGAATGTTATTTGCTTTAGTACTGCCTAAAATGGCTACAACTCCTTACAGATATACAGTTTGGTTCTACACCTAGAGTTTTTTAAACACGAGGAATCTATTGGAAGGGTTATGGATGGGTTTAAAAGTTAAATAATATGTTTTGATATTAGTTTTAACATTCATTATGGACTGGAGTTACATGTCAATTCATCGGTTAGGTTCCCCTTTTAGGCATGACGGACAGAAAGAAAGAAAAAATATATATATTTAACGACACACTTAACAAATTGTATTTACGGTTATAATTATGACGTCAGACATATGGTTAAGGACCACACAGATATTGAGAGAGGAAACCCGCTGTCGCCACGTCACGGGCTACTTTTTTCGATTAGCAGCAAGGGATCTTTTATATGCACCATCCCACAGACACGACCTTTGATATACCAGTCATGGTGCACTGGCTGGAACGAGATAAATGTCGCCGCTTTATGGACTACTCTTTTCGATTAGCAGCAAGGGGTCTTTTATATGCCCCATCCCACAGGCATGGTAGTACATACCACGGCCTTTGATATACAAGTCATGGTGCACTGGCTGGAAAGAGAAATAGCAGAATGGACCCACAGACGAGAACGATCCCAGACCGACCGCGCATCGAGCGAGCGCTGTACCACTGGGCTACGTACCGCCTCTTTGAGCATGATGGAATAACGTTGAATAATTTATACGGGGTTTTTCCTCTTGTTACCCCTGCGCGTGCTGTATCCTCACCGTGGTGCAGGGGTGTAACATTCTCTTTGAGAATGGCCAATACAGCACAAAATTAAAATTTTGAGTAAAATTCAGTATCTGTAAAATTCTGTGATATTTGTGTTTTTGCACTGTTTTTGTTTAAATCTTGAATTTTTATATTGATGTTGATCATCACTTTATTTATTTGCATTTACCATAGTTTGGCACCCAATAGCCGATGTATTTTGCATGCTGGGGTGTCGTTAAACATTCATTCATTCATTCATTACACTGTTTTCATTTATATCTTGAATTTTTCTATTGATGTTGATCATCACCCCATTTGTTTCCATTACCATAGTTTGACACCCAATAGCCGATGTATTTTTCGTGCTGGGGTGTCGTTAACCATTCATTCATTCTATTCCTCTTGTTACGTCCACCTGCGCACCACGTCATATAATAAACATTAGCATACAAGTAACTATTAACTGCATTTTAATTATTATCTGCATTAGAGGCAACATTAAATAAGGAAACTTGCATCACGAATGAAGGAATGAGTGAATGAACAAATGAATAAATAAATGAATGAATGAACGAATAGATGGATAAATGAATGAATAGATGGATAAATGAATGAATAGATGGATGGATGGTTGGTTGGTTGGATGGATGGATGGATGGATGGGTGAATGATTGGGAGGATGTATGGATGGATGGATAGATGGATGGATGGAGGGAGGGAAATACGGATGGGTGAATGAATGAATGAATGAATGAATGAATGAATGAATGAATAGATGGATAAATGAATGAATAGATGGATGGATGGTTGGTTGGATGGATGGATGGATGGGTGGATGATTGGGAGGATGTATGGATAGATGGATGGATGGAGGGAGGGAAATACGGATGGGTGGATGAATGAATGAATGAATGAATGAATGAATGAATGAATGAATGAATGAATTAATGAACGAACGAACGAACGAACGAATGAATGGATGGCTGGATGGATAAATGGATGGATAAATGGATGGATGATTGGATGGGTGGATGGATGGATAATGGATGGATGGATGGATGGATGGATGGATAATGGATGGATGGATGGATGGATGGATGGATGGATGGATGAATGGATGGATGTTTAACGCCACGAAGACGAAGCTGTAACTGTAACTGTAACTAAGTCTGCTTGATGAAACAATTCAAATGCTTTGATATGACACACGACGTCCAGAGCGAGACCCTAGCGATACCAACTGGAGCCACGCTGATAGAGGTGGAATTCAAACAAAGAATGATAAATAATCTCCTGTAATGTTATTGTCCAAATGTCTCCCTTGAGTAACAAGCCGATGACAGAGACAGGGGCGGATCCACGACTTAGAAAAAAGGGGACAGGGACAAGGATAAATTTAGTTTTGAATCACTTCTGAATTTGTGTCTGTAACAGTCAGACTTTTCGAAAGCCTACCTAGCAAAACGGGTAAGAAATGGTAATAGAGATGTGATCAGGCGCGGGTGGATCCAGTGGTGTTTTTGTTGTTGTTTTGTGTGTAATTTACATGAGAGGGCGGGTCTAAGTTGTTTATTAGGGGTGAACGCACTTTAAAGGGACATTCCTGAGTTTCCGACTAATAAAATATTTCTACCATTAAACTTACATATTAAATAGATTTTCTTTTCGTGCTGGGGTGTCGTTAAACATGCATTCATTCATTCATTCATTGTTTAGAATAACAGTGTCTGTATATTCAATATGTTTCTGGTCATCTTAATATTTGTTAGTAGTCAAACCTGGATTTTGTCTTCAAATAATTTCGTACGAACGAAAAAAACATATTTCAGGAATTAAAATGAAATTTAACCTAGTACAAACATTAGAACGATCAGAAACACGTTTAAAATACAGCCACTAATAGTTGATGCAGGAAAATATATTTGATATGAAATTACAATAGTTAAAACCCTCAGTCATCTGGGCTGTCTGTCCAGGACAGTGGGTTAGTTGTTAGTGGTTAGTGAGAGAGAAGAGAGGATGTAGCCAGAGCAAAATATTTCACGAGAACCGTTGTTCTGTTCGTGTGTCGGTTACGCATCTTTAAAGTCACGAGAACCGCCAATCGGTTACGTGGTGAACAATTACATTCTAACATTAAAAGTACCATATATCAGTAATGAATGTGAAAATCTGTTTATGTTTTTAAATACATTTGAACCATCAATGTAGCACAGATTCATAATTCAAGTGTTTTAGGATTAAGTAGGCCTAACTCATCGGTTACGAGAACTATATTCACATAACCGAACAATCGGTTACGTAAGTAAAACTCACGAGAACTGATTTCCGGTTACCTAAGATTTTGAAATATTGTCCCCTTTGTAGTGGTCTTACACCTACACATCGAGTCGTTAAAACTCGCTCTGGGTGGGAACCGGTACCGGACTGCGAACCCTGTACCTACCAGCCCATGGCTTAACCACTATATCACCGAGGCCGGTAAAAACCTATAATAACAAGGGGTCACATAAATAAATCAAGGGGTCACATAAATAAATCAAGGGATCACATAAATAAAACCAAGATCACAATAATTACAAGACGTTTCACGAAGCTGATGAATTTTCTCCCCATCTGTGCACTCCGCGTATCCGTGTCGCAATTGGTCATGGTCAATTTACGTGACGTCGCATAATGCATCTCGGCCGTTTCCGCCGGTGGTGTCGTGTCGCGATTCGCATTTGCGGTGCGTGAAATCTGCTAACCGCATGTCGCGTCACGATCCCGGGACGAGGTCAGAGTTGACTACACTGAAATGGACCACCCAAATGTTGGACAGGGCAAATCTTCTTTTCACCAGACGCAAATCTAGGATTTGTTAACAGTGTGGGGGTTTAGTGGGGCACTGCCCCCTAAACTCTAAAGATCATGCATCCCCACTCAAATGTCAAACTAGAGGGCACATTGATTTATTTACTATCGATTACTGGATGTCAAACATTTGGTAATTCTGACATGTAGTCATCAGAGGAAACCCGATATATTTTTCCTAATGCAGCAAGGGATCTTTTATATGCACTTGTCCCAAAGACGGGAAAACACATACCACGGCCTTTGTCCGGTTGTGGTGCACTGGTTTGAATGAGACACCCCCCCCCAAAAAAAAAAAAAAAAATAATAATAATAATAAAAAAAAAAAAAAAAAAAAAAAAAAAAAATCGTTGAATGGATCGACCGAGGTGGTTCCATCCTGCGACTCATATACCTGAAGCGAGCACTCAACCGACTGAGATAAATAGCGCCCCTCTGTTAGATATAACTGTACGTAAACACGGAATTGCTACCTATCACCGGGTAGGCAAAGATTCCCGCTCTAATTTAACAATAACCCTATGTTTGACGTTATATACTTTCACAATGATAATTTTCGAGTTCGCCGATATCAAATATTTCACATAGTAATCACTTATACACACACTAAAGGAAGAAACCCGACAGCATACGTAGGTGCTGACGGGTTTCTTTCTGTAGTGTGTGACCGGCCTCGGTGGCGTCGTGGTTAGGCCATCGGTCTACATGCTGGTAGGTACTGGGTTCGGATCCCAGTCGAGGCATGGGATTTTTAATCCAGATACCAACTCCAAACCCCGAGTGAGTGCTCCGCAAGGCTCAATGGGTAAGTGTAAACAACTTGCATCGACCAGTGATCCATAACTGGTTTTAAAAGGCCATGGTTTGTGCTATCCTGCCTGTGGGAAGCACAAATAAAAGATCCCTTGCTGCCTGTCGTAAAAGAGTAGCCTATGTGACGACAGCGGGTTTCCTCTAAATGACCGTATGTTTGACGTCCAATAGCCAATAATAAAATAAAAAATCAATGTGCTCTAGTAGCGTCGTTAAATAAAACAAACTTTACTTTTTCTGTAATGTGTGTAGTAATGATTACTATGTTAATTATTTGTTATCGGCGAACTCGAAAATGATCAATGTGAAGATATTTAGTGTTAAACCAAATATTATTGTTGTATTAGGGCCGTGTGGTAGGCAGCCATTCCGTGTTTTCGCTATACAGTTATCTCTGGTTGAGAGAGCGATCAAACCGGCGAAATGTCCGTCTAGCTCTCAAACTACCAAATGTTGGACACTGTGAACGAAACCTCATTCATCAGACGCAAACCTTGCATTTATAAATAGTGAGGCATAGACGTCTAAACTGGGGGGGGGGGGGGGGGGGGGGGTGTCCCATTTTTTGGCCGGGGGTGAGAGGGGGGTGTAGGTTGACTTTGGATAAAAAAAAATGTACCAAGCAGCTGTACGGTTCTAAACGACCACTACGCATTTTAAAACAGGAATGAAGGAAATGTTTTATTTAATGACGCACTCAACACATTTTATTCACTGTTATATGGCGTCGGACATAATTACGGACCACACAGATATTGAGAGAGGAAATCCGCTGTCGCCACATCGTGGGCTACTCTTTTCGATTAGCAGCAAGAGATCTTTTATATGTACCATCCCAATGACAGGATAGTACATACCACGGCCTTTGTTACACTAGTTGTGGAGCACTGACCGGAACGAGAAATAACCCAATGGGTCCACCGACGGGAATCGATCTTAGATCGATCGCGCATCAGACGAGCGCTGTACCACTGAGATACGTCCCGCCCCTCATTTTAAAATAGATTACATCTATATTTTGTGAGTAGGATGATGGAAATACATGATGAAAGGTTTTCGGGCCAGTTCATTTTGCGAAGTATGCTCCAGCAAAGGTTCAGGCACGCTGTCCTGGGGACACGCCTTAGCTACCTGGGCTGTCTGTCCAGAACGGTAGGGTTAGTTGTTAGTGGTTAGTGACAGAGAAGAGGGCGTTGTGGTCTTACACCTACCCATTGAGTCGTTAAAACTGGCTCAGGGTGGACGCCGGTACCGGGCTGCGAATCCTGTACCTACAAGCCTTATGTCCGATGGCCTAACCACGACGACACCAAGACTGATGGTCGTGTACAGCTAAAGACTCCCACGTCACTGCATAATCCGCGCTGTTTATTAAGGGAGAAATGAACGGACATCAACTATACTGCAATACGGGTTTGCTGTATCGTAATATATCGCAATACAGTTTTAACCGTATCGTTGCACCCCTACTGTACACACAATTAAAATATTAAACACATCAGTATTGTAATACGGGTTTGCTTTAACGTAATACATCGCAATACAGTTTTAACCGTATCGTTGCACCCCTACTGTACACACAATTAAAATATTAAACACATCTTTAATATTGCAATACGGGTTTACTGTATCATAATACATCGCAATACAGTTTAAACCGTATCGTTGCACCCCTACTTTACACACAATAAAACTATTAAACACATCAATATTGTAATACGGGTTTGCTGTATCGTAATACATCGCAATAAGTTTTAACCGTATCGTTGCACCCCTACTGTACACACACTAAAACTATTAAACACATCAATATTGTAATACGGGTTTACTGTATCGTAATACATCGCAATACAGTTTTAACCGTGTCGTTGCACCCATACTTTACACACACTAAAACTATTAAACACATCAATATTGTAATACGGGTTTGCTGTATCGTAATACATCGCAATAAGTTTTAACCGTATCGTTGCACCCCTACTGTACACACACTAAAACTATTAAACACATCAATATTGTAATACGGGTTTGCTGTATCGTAATACATCGCAATAAGTTTTGACCGTATCGTTGCATCCCTACTTTACACACGATAAAACTATTAAACACATCAATATTGTAATACGGGTTTGCTGTATCGTAATACATCGCAATAAGTTTTGACCGTATCGTTGCATCCCTACTTTACACACGATAAAACTATTAAACACATCAATATTGTAATACGGGTTTGCTGTATCGTAATACATCGCAATAAGTTTTGACCGTATCGTTGCATCCCTACTTTACACACACTAAAACTATTAAACACATCAATATTGTAATACGGGTTTGCTGTATCGTAATACATCGCAATAAGTTTTGACCGTATCGTTGCATCCCTACTTTACACACGATAAAACTATTAAACACATCAATATTGTAATACGGGTTTGCTGTATCGTAATACATCGCAATACAGTTTTAACCGTATCGTTGCATCCCTACTTTACACACAATAAAACTATTAAACACATCAATATTGTAATACGGGTTTGCTGTATCGTAATACATCGCAATACAGTTTTAACCGTGTCGTTGCATCCCTACTTTACACACAATAAAACTATTAAACACATCAATATTGTAATACGGGTTTGCTGTATCGTAATACATCGCAATAAGTTTTAACCGTATCGTTGCACCCCTACTTTACACACACTAAAACTATTAAACACATCAATATTGTAATACGGGTTTACTGTATCGTAATACATCGCAATAAGTTTTAACCGTATCGTTGCACCCCTACTTTACACACGATAAAACTATTAAACACATCAATATTGTAATACGGGTTTGCTGTATCGTAATACATCGCAATACAGTTTTAACCGTATCGTTGCATCCCTACTTTACACACGATAAAACTATTAAACACATCAATATTGTAATACGGGTTTGCTGTATCGTAATACATCGCAATAAGTTTTAACCGTATCGTTGCACCCCTACTGTACACACACTAAAACTATTAAACACATCAATATTGTAATACGGGTTTGCTGTATCGTAATACATCGCAATAAGTTTTAACCGTATCGTTGCATCCCTACTTTACAGACGATAAAACTATTAAACACATCAATATTGTAATACGGGTTTGCTGTATCGTAATACATCGCAATACAGTTTTAACCGTATCGTTGCATCCCTACTTTACACACAATAAAACTATTAAACACATCAATATTGTAATACGGGTTTGCTGTATCGTAATACATCGCAATAAGTTTTAACCGTATCGTTGCATCCCTACTTTACACACAATAAAACTAGTAAACACATCAATATTGCAATACGGGTTTGCTGTAACGTAATACATCGCAATACAGTTTTTTAACCGTATCGTTGCATCCCTACTTTACACACAATAAAACTAGTAAACACATCAATATTGCAATACGGGTTTGCTGTATCGTAATACATCGCAATACAGTTTTAAAGGGACATTCCTGACTTTGCTGCATTGTAAGATGCTTCGGACTAATAAAATATTTCTACGATTAAACTTACATATTTAATATATTTTCTTGTTTAGAATATCAGTGTCTGTATATTCAATGTGTTTTTGGTCATCTTGATATTTGTAAGAAGCCCAAACTGGATTTTATTTTCAAATTATTTCGTACGTACGAAAAACATATATTTTAGGAAATAAAATGAAATTAACCTAGTACAAATATTAAAACGATTAGAAACACGTTTAGTATACAGCTACTAATATTTTATGCAGAAAAATATATTTGATATGTAATTACAATCGTTAAAACGTCTTTGTTAGTCGATAACATCTTAAAAATTGCAGCGAACTCAGGAATGTCCCTTTAATCGTATCGTTGCACCCCTACTTTACACACACTAAAACTATTAAACACATCAATATTGTAACACGGGTTTACTGTATCGTAATACATCGCAATATGTTTTAACCGTATCGTTGCACCCCTACTGTACACACACTAAAACTATTAAACACATCAATATTGTAATACGGGTTTACTGTATCGTAATACATCGCAATAAGTTTTAACCGTATCGTTGCACCCCTACTGTACACATAATTAAAATATTGAACACATCTGAATACACTCCCATCCCACCTCATGTTATTTCCAGACCACAATTGGTCGAAGATTTTCTCAATAAAAAGGTCATAAATAAGTATAACTTTGAGATCCACCGAAACGTTTGCACTGGGTGATCGGCTTTGCATGGGGCCCTAATACACGATAATTTCGCAGCGTATATTACAAAATCGTCTATTAAATCCACACATCAATACATTTGACTGACAGCTCGAGTATCCCAACGTCTCTATTCTTTTACAAACTGTCGCTATCAGATTAATCCACACGGTAAACCTCCAATCCGCAGATACGTGGGCGCGAAAACACGTTCTACGTCTGCTTTTACGTTTTCGAGTTCATTCACAAAAGACCTCGACGTAGCGCTCTTCTGTCAAAAGAAAACAGCAGTGGTCTCCGCGCCATTGTTAAAAATTCGACACAAGCGACAGCTAGCTGAATAATTTTAAAGAGAAGCATTTTGTGACGACCTTTGGTAATCAATCATCCAATCAAAAGACATATTTCACGGTAATTTGAATCGGAGCAACGATGTCGAGTGTTTGCGAATTTTGACTGTCGCCGACTTTTCTGTCTTTTCTTAGAAGAGTTCATGTAGGTGGACAGAATTTTGTTAGTCTGCCAAAATATTGAGTATTGGTGATGTCAGAGAGAACAATGGATTTGTGAGGCAGCTACAAAATCGAGTCATTATTCAGTAATATTTATTAATGTACTTTTGAAACAAACTTAATACTCACAAAACGATTATGTTTGCTTTTCATTAAAAACAAAAAAAATGTTAAAAAGAAGAAGAAGAAATGTTCGAATGAAGGTCGAATGTCTATCTTCATAAACAGACTGAACACACCACTTCAAGGTTAACACAGTACACTCGTTTTCCCCCCCCCCCCCCCCCCCCCCAAATCCCGGGGACATCCAGTAGCTCAGTGGCAGAGCGCTCGCATGATATACGCTAGTTGCAGAGTTTATTACCCTTTTTAGACTCGATAGGGAATCAGTGCCCCGTGACTGGTACATCAAAGACCGTGGTATGTGCTGTATATATATATATATATATATATATATATATATATATATATATATATATATATATATATATATGATAAAAGAAAACAAGTGTACAGTATATATGTATTTAAAAAATAATTTAAAGAAATAACTATCCTTTTACATGTTTCAATCTTATCTTCAGAAAGGAACTGCTAAATAACTGCTAAATATGACGTCTTACATATTATGACGTTACTGCAGTATATATATGAGAGAGAGAGAGAGAGAGAGAGAGAGAGAGAGAGAGAGAGAGAGAGAGAGAGAGGGAGGGAGAGAGGGAGAGGGAGAGGGAGAGGGAGAGGGAGCGGGAGGGAGGGGGAGGGGAGGGGGAGGGGGGGGGGAGGGAGAGGGAGAGGGAGAGAGAGAGAGAGAGAGAGAGAGAGAGAGAGAGAGAGAGAGAGAGAGAGAGAGAGAGAGAGAGAGAGAGAGCGCTTTATATATCCCCATATACCACTAGGGTTTCAGACATGTCTCCCCGGGTCCGGTCTGTGGCATGGCCATCTCTTTTGCGCTCTCCCCTCTCTTTTTCTGTCCCCTCCCCCCTCGCTCGCTCTCTCTCTCTCTCTCTCTCTCTCTCTCTCTCTCTCTCTCTCTCTCTCTCTCCACTTATTTCTAAAACTTGCGTATATCACGCAGCTTTTAGTTTTGTTACTGAAAACGTGAATGTTTGTTAACCACATAGCTTTTTTTAATTTGATCAATGAAAACGTGAAACTTTCGAAATAACACAGTCTTTGATTTCAATAATAAAAATGTGAAACTTTCTAAAAACACAGTCTTTGATTTCATTAATAAAAATGTGAAACAGTCTTTGATTTCATTAATGAAAACGTGAAACTTTCTAAAAACACAGTCTTTGATTTCATTAATGAAAACGTGAAACTTTCTAAAAACACAGTCTTTGATTTCAATAATGAAAATGTGAAACTTTCTTAAAACACAGTCTTTGATTATATTAATTAAAATGTGAAACGTGCGTAACCACGTAACCTTTGATTTCATTAACAAAACATTGAACTTTTCTGATATCATCACTGTTTCTACAGTGATTCATGAGTGCATGTCATCACAGCGGTACTTATTCTAATGATTTCTGTCTTTTGCAAGTTTGATTCAGTAAACTAGTATGTGAGTGGCAGTCCTCTGTGTGGCGGTGAATGTCGTTCATAACATACCACAGTCATTGATTTCATTAATCAAACAGTGAAAGTGTCGAAACCACATATCCATTGTTAATTAACGAAAACAAGAAACTTTCTAAACTATAAAACATTTAATTTCATTTCTAAAAAGATAAAATTTTCGTAAACCACAAAACGTTTGATTTCTGTAAGGAAAACGTGAAACTTTCGTAAACCGCGCAACCTTTAATTGCATTAATGAACTACGCAAACTTACTGAAAAGGTGAAACTTTCGTATATCACGTAGCTTTTAGTGTTGTTACTGAAATGTGAAGGTTTGTTATCCCCGGCGCAAATGAGCGTTTTTGTAACGTTGCGTCTTGCGTTAAAAAACGCATCCGTACTAACGCAGTAAAAACGCATCGCGTGCGACCCCATGTGCGTTACGTTTTTTAGCGCTGCGTCGATTTTTCAAATATCAAACATGTTTGATTTTAGACGCACAAACGCATCCGTCTCCTGCCGCATCCGTCTAAAAACGCACGTGTGCGCCTACTTGCGTCTGCGTTGCGTTCACATTTATATATTGACCAATCATCTGTCTATTCAGTAACATGCCTTTCGAAATGGCATCTCCAGTTTGTCAATTAACAATTATTGGTTTCAGTGATGAATTGAACTGTGAAAACAGACCCGACCATTAAAAATTACTAACATGTAAATGTTTCAACACAAATAATTTCCAACTGCTCATCTTTGAAACAAAGACTAGGCATGTGTAATTAATGACATTTCTAAATAGATGAAATTAAAAAATATAAATTATTGCATTCTAATAATAATTAAAACAAACAATTGTGAAATAAGAAAGATTTATATCGTAATAGTATATTGTACATAATGTTTTAAATAAAGTTTATTATGTTTTAAAATGTATTAATAAATTAAATTTAATCTTTGTTATTTTTCCTAGAAAAGTATAAATAAATTAATTAATAAAAGAAATCGTCAGTGGATCGCAGGAACGCATCGCAGATAGGCGCACACGAGACGCGATTTTTAACGCAGACGCATGCGCTAAAAAAACGCTCGTCTGCGCCGGGCATTAACCGCATAGTTGGTTTTAATTTCATAAATGAAAACGTGAAACATTCGTAAATAACACAACCTTTGATTTTATTAATAAAAACGTGAAACTTTCGAAATAACATAACCTTTGATTTCATTAATGAAAACGTGAAACTTTCCTAAATAACACAACCTTTGATTTCATTAATGAAAACGTAAAACATTCGTAAATAACATAACCTTTGATTTCATTAATGAAAACGTGAAACTTTCGTAAATAACACAACCTTTGATATCATTAATGAAAACGTAAAACTTCCGTAAATAACATAACCTTTGATTTCATAAATGAAACCGTGAAACTTTCGAAATAACATAGCCTTTGATTTCATTGATGAAAACGTAAACCTTTCGTAAATAACACAACCTTTGATTTCATTAATGAAAACGTGAAACTTTCGAAATAACACAACCTTTGATTTCATTAATAAAAACGTGAAACTTTCGAAATAACATAACCTTTGATTTCACTAATGAAAACGTGAAACTTTCGTAAACTACACAACCTTTGATTTCATTAATAAAAATGTGCAACTTTCGTAAACCACACAAACTTTGATTTCATTAAAGAAAACGTGAAACCTTCGTAAACCACACAGGTATCAAGTTTCGTAATTTTGACGACACATTTCTTTAATTGATCTACGTGTTTAATTGAGAAAAGAAAACCCCAACCAACTACACAACACGACAAACACCTATTGACACTTCAAAGAAATGTACTACTGTTTGTGAACAATTTATCTTTTTTTTAAATCTCACACTTTTACACCTCACTCTCATACACTTTAAAGGGACATTCCTGAGTTTGCTGCAATTGTTAAGATGTTATCGACTAACAGAGACTTTTTAACGATTGTAATTACATATCAAATATATTTTCCTGCATAACATATCAGTGGCTGTATATTAAACGTGTTTCTGATCGTTCTAATATTTGTACTAGCGTAAATTTCATTTTATTTCCTAAAATATGTTTTTTCGTACGTTCGAGATTATTAGAAGACAAGATCCAGTCTGGGCTTCTTACAAATATTAAGACGATTGGAAACACATTGAATATACAGACACTGATATTCTAAACAGGAAAATATATTTAATATGTCAGTTTAATCGTAGAAATATTTTATTATTCGGAAACATCTTACAATGCAGCAAACTCTGGAATGTCCCTTTAACATAACTCATTCTCAAACGTTTATTTACAAAGTGCATCAAATATTACACCTATGTACATGTATTTCAGTTTAATAAAGATAAAATGCAACAACCGAAGAATCGTCCGTTCTACATAAACGTGCGTGTTTGTTCTCTGTATGATCTGTGTAAACGTTGGTAATTTTGGAATCAAAGGAAGCCGTGACAACCTTCAATGTCTACGGATTATCCCGCGATTAGAAATTTCATATCCACTGAACAAGACAAGCGGTGCGGAAAAATTCTCTTACACTGAGAACAAAAAAAGAACTCTGTTGTGACACCTTCGAAAAGAGAGGCTTGTCAAAACAGTGACATGAGATCAATTAATATTTTACCAATGGACTCTGAAGGGACAATGCTGTTTTATTACACGGATACACCTGCACACAGAAATGTGTCCTGGCTTCAAATTTAAAACGAGTGACATGTACGCAGCGACCCCTGGCTGTGAAAATGCAGTTAAGCTGTTTGTCTAGAAAGTGCCCGACAAAAGCGACAAAAATTGGCCTCAAAGGAGAAGGGTTTTAAACTATTAGGTTTGAGCTTTGTTGGTACCCACTCCAACTAAAACTGAATTTTATAAAAAAAAAATTAAAAATTATAGTGTTTCTTTCACCTAACTCGCTCCAAACATTGAACAAGTTTAAACCATAGACGCCCCTTAAACAACACTAAATAAAAGCTGGATATAAATATTCAGAGCAAACTATCTTAACTAAAATATTAAGATAATTCTTTAATAAAAATATATTTTGAATCCAAAAAAAAAGAGAAAGAAATGTTTTATTTACCGACGCATTCAACACATTTTAATTACGGTTATATAGCATCAGACATATGGTTAAGGACCACACAGATATTGAGAGAGGAAACCCGCCGTCGCCACTTCATGGGCTACTCTTTCCGATTAGCAGCAAGGGATCTTTTATATGCACCATCCCACAGACAGGATACCACATACCACGGCCTTTGTTATACCAGTCGTGGTGCACTGGCTGTGACGAGAAATAGTCCAATGGGCCCACCGACTGGGATCGATCCTAGACCGACAGCGCATCGAGCACTGTACCACTGAGCTACGTCCCGCCCCCTTCGAATCCAAATATCTAAGAATAAATTTTTTGTTTAACGACACCACTAGAGCATATTGATTTATTAATCATCGGGTATTGGATGTCAAGCATTTGGTAATGTTAGCATATAGTCTTAGAGAGGAAACCCGCAAAATGTTTTTCATTAGTAGCAAGGGATCTTTTATATGCACCATCCTACAGACAGTAAAGCACATACCACGGCCTTTGATATACCAGTCGTGGTGCACTGACTGGGATACATGTGATAAATGATAAATATACTCAGTGGAATTCTTTTATTACAGAAATAGTAGTAGCTGCTATTTTGACATTAAAAGTATTTCCAATTCCATTTCAACCAATTAAAATGGGTTGAGCTTAAGCCTTCATCGTTCCAATGAAGTAATTTGTCTTTCGACTACACAATAAGTATAACAGCTGAAATAAATAACAGCCATTTTGAAACAACCGGTTTTCCACCTTTATGCGCTAACAGTTAGCCAGTAATTACTGGGATGAAGCGGTCTCTTTAAACCACAAAGCGTTCCCTTGTATCTAACAGTGTCTGAACATTATATAACGGAGGCAAGCTCTGGTACACACGTAGAGAAATGTGAAGGGATGTATGAAAACCTGTATTTATATACTATACCCTAAACATCAGAACGACCATTTAAACAATTGGGATATTTAATATTGTCATATAATAACTAGCATATCCAGTGTAATCAAAGTATGTGACACTTGTTTTAGATAACATACTTTCAAAATGTGATATCTTTCCAAATTAAATGTAAATTAAATCAGGTCACGTCGCTATGTTAATTGACAATTACGCAAAATTACTACGGCGACACTCCAGAATTGACGTGTGCATCAACAGTCGTCGAACAAAAACATGTCAATAGCAACTGTACATTGAAAGTTGCCCAGCGTTATGAAAACAAAACAAAGAAAACGTTATGAACTAGTTTATTTTTATGTAAGGATATCCGACATCGTTGACATTGAAAACGACACCGAATCACATATTCATACGTCATTGGAATATCGATCGATGGACGACTTGAATTTTAGACTGGTCGTATTTTCAGTTCACAAAAATACGTTGTATTAAGTTTGAGATTATATGATAACGATATTATTACCCTCGTGTGTTTCGGTATCGTCAATATCATATATTAGGAATAGAAATAATGTATTACGCTCGCCAGAAGCTCGCATAATACAATTTGTATTCCTAATATATGCTATTGACGATACCGAAAAACACTCTTCTAATAAACTCTAAAATAAGATTAAAGTAAGTAACAATCTGTCAGTAGCATAGCAACTGTCATATAAGTAAAACAACTTTTACAACAATAAAACATAAGAACAAACTGAAAATATGCATATAAATTAATAATTTAAGTACTATTACTTGCTGTATACTGTTCTAGTATGAAACTGAAAGTTACTGACATATTGACGTTTAATAACAATATATTTTATTAGATAAAAATCAATTATAAGAAAAATATCCACTGGATTCCAACAAAACAATGCTATTAAAAGTAAATAAAAACGACAACAAAGCTATATCGATCAAAATAAAATATTCCCAAAGTTGTATCAAGAAAATTGAATTTGTTTTTCTTCAATATTTTAATTATGCATGCATGTATGTACGTGTGTGTGTGTGTGTGTGTGTGTGTGTGTGTGTGCGTGCGTGCGTGTGTGTGTATATATATATATATATTACATAATGAAAATATATCTGAATTCTTACTGTCAACAAACCAGTCACATGACCTTTCATAAATAATGATATTGCCCTGAGACAGTCCCACCAGTCCGATCAAAAGTTATATTGCCCTGGGAGATTTAACCAATGAAAACAAAGATGAGACAAAAGTATATCCAATTAATGAGTAGATAACGTAATGCAACGTCAACTGCTAATTCAAATGAAAACAACCACAAATTGTTACAAAAATATATGAGAAATAGAAGTTATTACCAGAATGTTTTTCGGTATCGTCAATATCATATATTAGGAATACAAAGTGTATTATGCGAGCCTCTGGCGAGCGTAATACATTATTTTTATTCCTAATATATGATATTGACGATACCGAAACACACGAATGTAATAATTTCTTTATTATGTAATCGACAGTTTAATACAACGTGTTTTTGTAAACTGTATACGCAAATTTAATTCCAATCAGCCATTTATCAATTATTGACCGTCATAAAACCTGATATTGCCCGAAGTAAGGTCAATAATTGTTTTATTACTTAATAAAATAAAATAAATCGTATATTATTGCTTTATTAATCGAAATGCGCCAATTCTTATAATTTCCCGCAAACTTCGTTCTAACTGATGAGATTGCTTGACGTCACATAATCGTATGACGTCGTATGACCAGCAGAGGAATGCGGAAATAAAAAGTTGAAACATTACGAAGAGAAAAATTAAATTTGAGACACTATGACCGGCAAGAGTGTTAAAATCATATTAATAACACATTAAAAACAAAATATAATAAATGTGAACATACATTTAAACTGAACAGTTACTGATTACCTCCAAATGCATTTTGCCTTTGTAACATAAAATCCTAAGAGTGCGGATTCTAACTGCATTTTGATGTATCGTGTATGTTTCTAAATCTGCGAGATATTCCTTACACAATTTGACCATTACTGACTTTGTCGTATTTGCGGAATTAAACTCAATATGAATAAAGATGTTATCCTTTTTCTTGAAGGACAGAAAAGCATTTTGTGACAAGTTTGTGGTTGTTTACATTAGAATTAGCAGTTGACGTTGCATTACGATACCTACCTATTAATTGGATAGAATTTTGTCTAATCTTGATTTTCATTGATTAAATCTCCCAAGGCAATATCACTTTTGTTCGGACCGGTGAGACCGTCTCAATGCAATATCAGTATTTACGGAAGGTCATGTGACTGGTTTTTTGACCAATAAGAATACAGATATATTTTCATTATGTAATAATACCCAATATTCAAATGACGTACGAATATGTCACGCGATGTCTTTTTGAATGGAAATGACGTTCAATTCAAATAACGTCATTTTGGATATCCTTACATCAAAATAAACTATTGCATAACGATTTTTGTTTTCTGAGCATTGGGCAGCTTTCAATGTAAAGTTGCTATTGAAATGTTTCATGACTTAGAATGCATACGTCAATTATGGAGTGTCACCTTAGTGCTTCTAATTTGCAAAGTTATCAAATTCTTAAAGTATGTGATCTGAACAAAATATCACATACTTTGATTGCACTGGAACTGTAAGATATTATATGATAAATAAAATCACTGGTTACACATTTACAATTAATTATCGACACGCACCAGTCATTCTTTACATATTTACAATTAATTATCGACACCCACCAGTCATTCTCTACACATCTACAGTTAACTATCGACACCCACCTTGATGCCGACTCTGCTGTTATGTTGGTCCACTTTGGCGCGAACGTCTTTCCCAGACTTCCGTGCTCGCTTGAGGAACTTCCGCGTGAATTTTAATCCAAATCGTATATTGTCACCACACCCACCCCACAACCACGCCTTTCTGTTTTCTAAGTGTTTCGATTCATCGCACGTGCATCTGTCCAGTATCCCTTGACTACACGCACGTGCAAACGCGTGCACGAGACCCGCTGATGATATTGCGTAAAGAAATGACGTCTGCTTGAAACCTGAAGTGAAAAAAAGCAAGAAAATAATAAGTTAGTGTTGGGAATCGGTTGGAATTTCATCATCGATCATCGGTTATAATCATTTGGCGTCAACCGATCAACTTTCGATTACACTATCGGTCATAATCGTTTGGCGTCAACCGATCAACTTTCGATTACACTATCGGTTATAATCGTTTGGCGCCAACCGATCAACTTTCGATTACACTATCGGTTATAATCGTTTGGCGCCAACCGATCAACTTTCGATTACACTATCGGTTATAATCGTTTGGCGTCAACCGATCAACTTTCGATTTCATAATCGGTTACAGTGATATGAACACAAGAAGGGTTTGAATTATAGGCACCGCGCACCCATCGGCGTCATTCCATTGACAGACTCCACAATTAGCCACCTATACAATGTAGGCGTACAGGATCCCATTGCCCCCCCCCCCCCCCCCACACTTTTTTTGTAGGCGTGTGTGTGTGTGGGGGGGGGGGGGGGAGCGTGGCATGCTGGGTTTTGCCCGAATTAAAGGGACATTCCCGAGTTTGCTGCAATTTTTAAGATGTTATCGACTAACAGAGACTTTTTAACGATTGTAATTATATATCAAATATATTTTTTCTACATACAATATTAGTGGCTGTATATTAAACGTGTTTCTGATCGTTCTAATATTTGTACTAGGTTAAATTTCATTTTATTTCCTAAAATATTTTTTTTTTCGTACGTATGAAATTATTTGAAGACAAAATCCAGTTTGGGCTTCTTACAAATATTAAGACGACCAGAAACACATTGAATATACAGACACTGATGTACTAAACAAGAAAATATATTTAATATGTAAGTTTAATCGTAGAAATATTTTATTAGTCGGAAACATCTTACAATGCAGCAAACTCAGGAATGTCCCTTTAAACAAAAATTCCCGAATCTGGATAACAACATTTAATCATTATAAATAGCTATATAGTTTTCAAACAAATATCTACGCATTCTTACAATTAATTTTGAGGGTAGAATGATGAAAATACATGATATAAAGGTCTCATTTTCTCCCGAACATTTGTGTCATTTTTGCCCGAATTTAAGGTTTTGTCCACCTGTCTCGTACGCTTATGCAAATAGCTAAATTCACTTTTAGCTATTTCATTTTTTTTTGTTTTGTTCACAGACACATGACGAGAAAAAAGACAGAGATTCGCGGAATCAAGCACAACTGTGTAAAAACCGGCCTCGGTGGCGTCGTGGCAGGCCATCGGTCTACAGGCTGGTAGGTACTGGGTTCGGATCCCAGTCGAGGCATGGGATTTTTAATCCAGATACCGACTCCAAACCCTGAGTGAGTGCTCCGCAAGGCTCAATGGGTAGGTGTAAACCACTTGCACCGACCAGTGATCCATAACTGGTTCAACAAAGGCCATGGTTTGTGCTATCCTGCCTGTGGGAAGCGCAAATAAAAGATCCCTTGCTGCTAATCGGAAAGAGTAGCCCATGAAGTGGCGACAGCGGGTTTCCTCTCAAAACCTGTGTGGTCCTAAAACCATATGTCTCACGCCATATAACCGTAAATAAAATAAAATGTGTTGAGTGCGTCGTTAAATAAAAATAAATAAAAAAAGTGTAAAATACCCACTGGACTCCGCATTGTGAAGAGATACGATATTGATCCGGGATAACGGTTTATCGTTCAGAGATCTCAAGATGCTCGCATTCCATATCGTCAATGTACCCCCAATTTCGTTGGGGCAGGACGTAGCCCAGTGGTAAAGCGCTCGCTTGACGCGCGGTCGGTCTGAGATCGATCCCCGTCGGTGGGCCCATTAGGCTATTTCTCGTTCCAGCCAGTGCACCACGACTGGCATATCAAAGGCTGTTGTATGTACTTCCCTTTATGTGGGATGGTGCATATAAAAGATCCCTTGCTGCTAATTGAAAAGAGTAGCCCATGAAGTGGCGACAGTGGGTTTTCTCTCCTAATATCTGTGTGGTCCTTAACCATATGTCCGACGCTATATAACCGTAAATAAAATGTGTTGAGTGCGTTGCTAAATAAAACATTTCCTTTCTTCTTTCCCTAGTTTCTTATTTGGTGAATTTATCGAATGTCATTATCAACAATAATTGGTTCAGATATTTCGGTCCATATCAAGTTCGAGCCCTGCTTGGATATATTCTGCATTATCAATGCGAGTATGTAAAAAGGAAATATACTAATTGAGACAAAAACGCTTAGCAATCTGCTTAAATGAAAGACAACTCGTGATTTTCAAATTGAAATCAGACACTGGAGTAAGTATCAGGAGACTGAATACAAAATACAATGGGTAACTGTCACGTGGTTGAATGTAGCTTAAAGTTTGTGTTGTTTAACGATACCACTAGGGCACATTGTTAATCATCGGCTATGAGATGTTAAACATTTGGTAATTCTGACCTATAGCCTTACAGAGGTTACCTGCTTAATTTGTTTTCATTATTCAACTATTCAAGAGAATTAACGTGCACATTCAGAGAAAGCTGTTGTAGCGCACGCCTGTCCTTGGCACAGGTGTCGGCCTCATTTCATTAGTAGCAAGGGGTCTTTTATATGCATCATCCCATAGACAGAATAGCACATACCACGGCATTTGATATACACGTCGTGGTGCACTAGCTGGAACGAGAAATAGCTCAGTGGGCTCGCTGACGAGGATCGACCCTAGACCGACCGCGCCTCAAGCGAGCGCTTTACCACTAGGCTACTTCCCGCTACCTTGAATGTAACTAAGTTAGTGTGGTTAAAGTACTATGCAGAAGTATCAAGTTGCTAAACAGTTTCGTCTTCGTATATATTTTGCACAATGTGTTCTCATCGTAAGCTCTTTTATAATCTCCGTCCGTCTATTAGTACGATCACATGGATATTTCTAATATGCAATTTGCTTTTTAACTTAAAGGTCCTATGTCAAAGTTGAAACTACACTATTTCTTTTTCACATTTATTGGCAATAAATAACTACATAATCTTTCCATAATTACTAGTTTTTAAAAGTCCTGTACTGGACGACAAGAGGGGTTTCCTGACTAATTTGTGGCTAAATATAGCATGGTCACCATCTTTCTTTCTTTGTCTGCAAACAATCGTGGGAAAACAAAATTAATGTGCTGAATGTGCACGCATAAAACAGTCACGTGACTAGTTAATGCCTGCGACCCACTTTCAAGATCCATCCGCCTTAAAATAACAAATTTAACAAATTGTGTTAGTAAACTGGCCTAGGTGGTGTCGTGGTTAAGCCATTGGACATAAGGCTGGTAGATACTGGGTTCGCAGCCCGGTACCGGCTCCCACTCAGAGCGTGGTTTAACGACTCAATAGGTAGGTATAAGACCACTACACACTCTTCTTTCTCACTAACCACTAACAACTAACAAATAACCCGCTGTCCCAGACAGACAATGTTTTGTGCTGGGGTGTCGTTAGACATTCGTTCATCCATTCATGGACAGACAGCCCAGATAGCTGAGGAGTGTGCCCAGGACAGCGTGCTTGAAACTTAATTGGATATGAGCACGAAAATAGTTGACATGAAATGTACTAGTGAATGGAATTATTTGGTTGTAATATTTCATAGGCATATAGCTGAAGGTTAAATTTTTATGTTTCGAAGCTAAATTTAATTTACCCCCCCCCCCCCCCCCCCCTCCCCCCACCCCCAAATTGACAGGTAGTACTAAACCAAATAACATCCGGCTGGGTTAAAGTTCAAACTTTTGATGGAGAAGTTAACAACACAAGTCCTGTCATTGGTGATAAATGTGAGTGTGTTGGTTGTAAAAAACCAAAACAGTTTCATCTGGGCAAAAAAATGTATGCAATTTTATTTCATCTAGTACCACTGTGTCAAGTAGCCTTGTGCTTGAAACATATTTGGGTACCTGTAAAAGAAAGTACTAAAATGTTGTGCGGAACTAGGATAGTCATAGACGCTACCCGTTATCTATGAAATGAGCAGCTTCACCCCCATTTTTTCTGATTCACTTTAAGGGTGAGGGGTGGTAGTATTTATATCCGTGGTGTTTATGTCGATTGATGCTCTGCAGGTAGGAGTTTTAGCCACATATGTTACTATTGTACTCTATGGGATTTTAATTTGGTAGTATACACCCTATAAATCTGCAATCTCTAAAATATTAAAATATATATATTTAACCGTTTAGAATACATCATTCACATTATTTTCCTTGATGTGACAACGTTTCATATATCATTGAGCACACGTTAAAACGGAAAGGTGTCACCTAAAACGCGATAAAAAAAAACCCAACCGAAAACAGAAAGTTCACCCATAAACACTTTGTATAAGCGTAACCCAAAATTACATGACACGGTGTAAATAGGTCACCCGTGCGGTGGACACTAAATATTTAATGACTGTTTACGCATAAACCCCTGTAATTTACTAACCTAAGTTTCGGCATGAACAGAGAGACAAACCACAAAGTTCTCTTCAAGTCTGAGCAAGGATTCCTCAAGGTAATCCTTTAGACTGGTACTGCCAGTCAGTGACATAATGTGCGCAACATTTAAAGATAAATGGTCTACAAATATTTGACTACTATGAATGGGGCTATTTTTATAATATAGATTATAGTTTTGCGAAAACACACTGATTTCGTTGGTGAATATTTATGAGAGTGCTGATAAAACGTGTGTCCGTCTCTATCTTATATTTATGTTATGTTATCCTGTCCTATCCTGTCCTGTGTTCTGTCCTCTCCTGCCCTGTCCTATCCTATCCTATCCTATCCTATCTAATCTTATCTTATCTATTTATGTATCCTGCAATTACTATATATATGCATGCATGCATACATACATACATATACATACATACATACATACATATACATATACATACATACATACATACATACATACATACATACATATATATATATATATATATATATATATATTGATATTGATATTGATACGAATATAGACTTCTATAGTGTTGATCACTCACCAAAACTATATATTTTTTGACGAAGAGAGACGGGGAGTCAAGGAGAGGAGAGAGAGAGACAGAGACAGAGACAGAGAGAGAGAGAGAGAGAGAGAGAGAGAGAGAGAGAGAGAGAGAGAGAGAGAGAGAGAGAGAGAGAGAGAGAGAAAGGAGATAGATAAAGAAACAAAGAAAGAGAGACAGAGAGGAGAAGAAAAAAGAAAAGAAAGATAAAGGAAGAGAGCAGAGAGAGATGGAGAGGGGAATAGACAGAAGATCGAGGGGAAAGAAAAGGAGTAAGCCGAAGAGAGAGAGAGAGAGAGAGAGAGAGAGAGAGAGAGAGAGAGAGAGAGAGAGAGAGAGAGAGAGACAGACAGACAGACAGACAGACAAATGGATAGAGATAGTGGGAGACTGAGAAAAAGAGACAGAGAAAGACGGGGGGGGGGGGGGGGGGGGGGGGGTGGAAACCCGCTGCCAAAACCAAAACGCATGCTGCTTCAAATCAAACACATCAAAATATCTTTCACGCTCCAAGAAGCAACGCCCTATCTTCAGCAAGCATAAATGCATGATTTGGATTATATTGAGAGAGAAAAACAACTTTCGAGTTAAACTTTCATAAAGTGTTTTTTCAAGTCTCACGCTTGTAACAAGTGTACTCAGACGAGTATATTGCCACTAGGCGTTTTAATATCTTCGCCCAATGTCTGCTTCCAAATCCGCTCGTTTAATGTTTCTGCAGGAAAAGTGCCATTTTTGTCTAGACTATATTGCCGTGCCCTAATTCCTTTTTAACTGTCCCTTAATTATGCTCCACTAGACACGGGCCTGCAGAAGATTAGTTTCTCTCCAACGTAATAAATGTACTACCATGGCTTAGCTAATTTGGTTTATCTCAAAGAAAGTATAAAGGAGAGATAGCGGGTAAAAGAATCAAAATGATGTTCTATCTCAAAGAAACACGATGGCGTGTTTTTTGTCTGAACCTTTAACAGAGTAACTTCATTAGTTTCTAGAGAGCCTGCCATCTATTTGAACTATCTGCAAGATACATAAAATGGCGTTGCAACACTCGTCCCCGCCCGTTTTAAGTCTATGAGTACCAATTTAATAATCTCGGACCTAACGAAAAATAATTTATAACAAATTCAGTGTTAACCAGAAGCAACGTGTTTTCGATAACGCCCTGATTTCGAATAGAAAATGAAAATGTATACGTGTTTAACGCCACCACAGGTCCGTGTTTTATGAGCGACCATTGCTATTAAGTGAATCATCGTTTAATATTACATTATTCTAACGTATGAGAGATGATACCCGTTGCAGCTATATAGAATACCCCTTTTTATGTGTTATGGCCTTTCCACGAGCGTATCAGATCAGCATATACCATGGCCTTTTAGAGAAGAAACCTGCTGCCACTGCATAGACCATTTTACCGTTAAGCCGCACAGGATATATTCTCGCAGACAGGACATTCTAGTCATGCATCCATTCATATACCCATTCATTCGTTCATCTATGGATCCATCGTTCGATCAGTCCATCCATCATCCATCCATCATCCATCTATTTATCCATCCATTCAACAGACCAACCAACCAACCAACCAACCAACCAACCGTCCATCCAACCAACCATCCATCCATCCAATCCATCCATCCATCCATCCATCCAATCATCCATCCATCCATCCATCCAACCAATCATCCATCCAATCATCCATCCAACCAATCATCCATCCATCCATCCATCCATCCATCTAACCAATCATCCATCCATCTAACCATATATCCATCCATCCATTCATCCATCCACCCATCCAATCATCCATCCATCCATCCATCCATCCAACCAATCATCCATCCATCCAACCAATCATCCATCCATCCACCCATCCAACCAATCATCCATCCATCTATCCATCCATCCATCCATCTATCCATCCAACCAATCAACCATACATCCATCCATCCAACCAACCAACCAACCAACCAACCAACCAACCAACCAACCAACCAACCAACCAACCATCCATCCATCCATCCATCCAACCATCCAACCATCCATTCGTACGTCAAAACCAATCATCCATCCATCCATAGCCCAGTGGTAAAACGCTCGCCTGGTGCGTGGTCAGTCTAGGATCGATCACCGTCGGTGGGCCAAATGGGCTATTTCTCGTTCCAGCCAGTGCACTACGACTGGTATATCACAGGCCATGCATATAAAAGACACCCAGCTGTTAATGGAAACATATAGCGGGTTTCCTCACTAAGACTATATGTCAAAATTACCAAATATTTGACATCCAGTAGTAATAACTCAATGTGCTCTAGTGGTGTCGTTAAACAACAACAAAATTTCATTCATTCATACATTCACTCAGTGGTAGTCCTTCTCCATAGTTTAAACAATGCGCTGGGATATCGTTAAACAAACATTCCTTTCAATTCTCTCTCTCTCTCTCTCTCTCTCTCTCTCTCTCTCTCTCTCTCTCTCTCTCTCTCTCTCTCTCTCTCTCTCTCTCTCTCTCTCTCTCTCTCTCTCCCTAACCCTCACGCTCTCTCCTCTCTCGCGTTGTATATACGTGTCTGGAACATTACTTAAACTGTATTTATATATTATTGAACCTACAACAGGTTTTCTTCCAAAATACAACACCAAGAATGGGAGATACCCTTCAGATCCGGTCCTGACGCGAACCAGAGCCTCCAGTACGGACCAGATGCCCGGTTACAAATGGCCAGCTTGTGTAGATATTTGGAAACGATTAATGTAACAGCGATTACCTGGCAAGAGTCGACAATGGGCTCGTGAGAGATTTACACCGTGTGCAGACGTTCTCGAGAAAGTGTTTTTTGTTATAATGGCGCGGTGTTCTGATAACATCAGACGATCTTTCAATGGGTGCAGAACAGTTGGCCATTATCCACCAAAACACATTGTGTTCTACGTCTGAGCTTAAACACGGCTATGCCAGGTATATAGTCTGTCTTCATTTTCGTTTAACACATTATGTTCAACGTCTGAGCTTAAACACGGCTATACCAGGTATATGGTCTGTCTTCATTTTCCTTTAACACGCTGTGTTCTACGTCTGAGCTTAAACACGGCTATACCAGGTATATAGTCTGTCTTCAGTTTCCTTTAACACACTGTGTTCTACGTCTGAGCTTAAAAACGGCTATACCAGGTATATAGTCTGTCACATTGTGTTCTACGTCTGAGCTTAAAAACGGCTATACCAGGTATATGGTCTGTCTTCATTTTCGTTTAACACATTGTGTTCAACGTCTGAGCTTAAACACGGCTATACCAGGTATATAGTCTGTCACATTGTGTTCTACGTCTGAGCGTAAACACGGCTATACCAGGTATATAGTCAGTCTTCATTTTCGTTTGACACACTGTGTTCTACGTCTGAGCTTAAACACGGCTATACCAGGTATATGGTCTGTGTTCCACGTCTGAGCTTAAACACGGGTATACCAGGTATATAGTCGGTCTTCAGTTTCGTTTGACACACTGTGTTCTACGTCTGAGCTTAACCACGGCTATACCAGGTATATAGTCGGTCTTCAGTTTCGTTTGACACACTGTGTTCTACGTCTGAGCTTAAACACGGCTATACCAGGTATATGGTCTGTGTTCCACGTCTGAGCTTAAACACGGCTATACCAGGTATATAGTCGGTCTTCAGTTTCGTTTGACACACTGTGTTCTACGTCTGAGCTTAACCACGGCTATACCAGGTATATAGTCGGTCTTCAGTTTCGTTTGACACACTGTGTTCTACGTCTGAGCTTAAACACGGCTATACCAGGTATATAGTCTGTCTTCAGTTTCGTTTAACAGTCTTCCTTTTCGTTTAAGAGACTTCCTTTTCGTTTAACAGTTTTTCTTTTCGTTTAACACTTTTTCCTTTTCGTTTATCAGTCTTCCTTTTTCGTTTATCAGTTTTCCTTTTTCGTTTATCAGTCTTCCTTTTTCGTTTGACAGTATTCCTTTTTCGTTGACAGTATTTCTTTTTCGTTAAACAATTTTTCCGTTTCGTTTGACAGTATTCCTTTTTCGTTGACAGTATTCCTTTTTCGTTGACAATATTCCTTTTTCGTTAAACACTTTTTCCGTTTCGTTTAACAGTCTTCCTTTTAATTTAAAGGGACACACCCTAGTTTGTAAACACTAAGGCATATTTTTCACCTAGACCCGATTCAACCCGTAAACATGGACACTAAGTTTGCTTAATATACAAACCTGTAACACATCTGGATACAACAGAGAGAAACAAAGAGTCTGTGACGTTGAAATGCTCTTAAAATAGACAAAAACGCGACTCCATACCCGTTACTTCTCAGACGCACGTGCGTTTTTAAAAATATGAAAAATGCATTTTGTGGTATTAGAAACACCAGGATGACCAGAAATACTTCGGTTGTACGAAAATGGATAATCTAAACAATAAAATGCAAGTGATGTTTAATTTCAGTGATCATAAACGGCTCAAATAGTGAGAAATATGTCTTAGTGTTTAAAAACTAGGGTCTGTCCCTTTAACAGTCTTCCTGTTTGTTTAAAGATGCCTCCTGGCGGTCTGAATGGTAGTTCTGGCTAAACGTATTTCATTGGACAGACTCGTAGGAACGGGGTTGGAGGAGGAGGAGAGGGGAAGGAAAGTCGACCCACTTGAACAAATGTATGTTTGCTTTTTTTGTTCTACCCTATATATAAATAAAGGGGCGGGACATAGCCCAGGAGTATAGCACTCGACTGATGTGCGGTCTGTCAGAGATAGCATCCCGCTGGTCGGTCCCATTGGGCTATTTCTCGTTCCAACCAGTGCACCACGACTGGTATATCAATGGCCGAGGTATGTGCTATCCTGTCTGTAGGATGGTGTACATGAATAATCCCTTGCTGCTAATAAAAAATGTAGCGGGTTTCCTCTCTAAAACTAAGTGTCAGAATTACCTAATGTTTGACATCCAGTTGCAGAGATTAATTAATCAATGTAGTCTAACGGTGTCGTTTTAACAAAACATACTTTGATATGCCAGTCGTAGTGCACTGGCTAGAACGAGAAATAGCCCAATGGGCCCACCCACGGGGAATCGATCCTTAACCGACTGCGCATCAACCGAGCGGTTTACCACTGGGCTACATCCTACCTCCTATATCAAAAATTTAATTAGCAGTTAAATTTCACCCGCGCTATAAACTCGTACATAACGTCGTGTTGTGAGAAAAATATCAGACTTTTGCTGCTTTCACCGCGATAACGCAGAGCGACCTCCCCCCCCCCCCCCCCCCCCCTCCCCGTCCATAAAATACCTCCCGCCTGTTAATAGCGCCCAGCTAATCGTTGTGTTGTCAGACCTGTATAACAGCAATCCGTGCAGCGTTGGCGAAACGTCCCGGCTCGCGGTACGGAGTGGGTAATAACAGCGGAGTAAATCTCCCGCCGTGAAAACACCGTGTAGCAGTCGGCTCGCAACGGGAGTCGCGATTTGGTCCGGGGTTTAGCTGATCCGAACGTCAACACGACTATCGTAAGTGGGCTCGAAAGACTATCGGATTTGGGCTCAAACGAATCTTAAAAGACTGTGAGAAGTGGGTTCGAACGACTCCCGGAAGTGGGATCGAACGACTATCAGAAGTGGATTCGAAAAGACTGTCACATTTACGGTTGGACTATGCCTAATATAATTCCAAAGGCGACAATGTTAACGCATGTGGCTAAAAATAATAACCAGTATATTATGCAATATATCAACAAAATTATGACCTATATATATGAATACTAAAAACTTTCCCTAAATAATTAAGGGAAGAAGGTGAAGCCTTTAGTAACCCAGTTTCGATATAACAGGTGTTGTTGGTGGGGTTTTTGTTTTTGTTTTTTACAGCATTCCTAATTTCGAAAAACAAAACCCCACGATAGTACTAAATTTTACACGGACATCCTACATGTTTCAAGTACAAGGTATTTGTTACAATGCTACGGAGTGAAATATTATTATTATTCTGTACATTTAATAACCAGATAAAACTTGTTTTTGACAACAAACTCACAGTTATCCCCAATGACAGGACCAATCGCAGTTCCACAAAGGACAATGTTAAAAGTTAAAATTTGTTTTTCTTTAACGACACCACTAGAACACATAGATTTGTTAATCACCTTATATTTCATGTCAAACATTTATTAATTCCGATGATTCCTTAGGCTTCAGATGAAACCTACTAAAGTTTCGCTCCAGCCAGTACACCACGACTGGTACATCAAAGGCCGTGGTATGTGTTATCATGTCTATGGGATGTGCATATAACAGATCCCTTGCTGAAACTCGAAACGAGTAGCCCATGAAGTGGCGACAGCGGGTTTCCTCTCTTAATATCTGTGTGGTCCTTAACCATACGTCAGACACCATATAACCGTAAATAAAATGTGTTGAGTGTGTCGTTGAATAAACCATTCCCTTTCTTCCTACTAACTTTTTTTTCCATTAGTAGTAACATATCGTTTGTATGCACTTTCCCACAGACTGTCGTGGGGGTAGTGGTTGGAACGGTAAAAAAAAACAATGGATCTACTGAGTTGGTTTGATCCACGACCATACAGATTTGGAGTGAGGTCTACAGACTGCGTAAGATCTCATCCGATAAAAGACAATGCACATTTCAGTCGGTTATTAACTTGGTGCAAACTGACCGGCCTCGGTGGCGTCGTGGTTAGGCCATCGGTCTACAGGCTGGTAGGTACTGGGTTCGGATCCCAGTCGAAGCATGGGATTTTTAATCCAGATACCGACTCCAAATCCTGAGTGAGTGCTTCGCAAGGCTCAATGGGTAGGTGTAAACCACTTGCACCGACCAGTGATCCATAACTGGTTCAACAAAGGCCATGGTTTTTGCTATCCTGCCTGTGGAAAGCGCAAACAAAAGATCTTTTCCTGCCTGTCGTAAAAGAGTAGCCTATGTGGCGACAGCGGGTTTCCTCTAAAAAACCCAGTGTCAGAATGACCATATGTTTGACGTCCAATAGCCGATGATAAGATAAAAAATCAATGTGCTCTAGTGGCGTCGTTAATTAAAACAAACTTTATTTTTGGTGCAAACTGATTGTCGATCATAGAATTGCATTCCGACTGGTACCATTAGATTGCAATGCACTGCACTGGTGCCGACAGTTCATCAACACAGTTTACAAACATGTCACCATACCAGACACGAAGTTTACCGCCGATACCCAGCCTCACAATAAACTGTTGATATTGAGCCGTATTTTCTACGTTCGCATTTTTGACTTACTCTCTCGGTGCAAGGAAACAAATTAAACGCTCCAGTCGTGTCTTATTTAAATAATAAGATAATGTGTCTTTGTTTTTGTTATATGCGGCATGAATTATGACTTAACTAACGAAACAAATGTGTTTGTTTTGTTTAACGACACCACTACAGTACAGTGATTTATTAATCATCGGCTATTGGATGTCAAACTTTTGGTCATTTTGACATATAGTCTGAGAGAGGAAACCCGCTATATTTTTCCATTAGTAGCAAGGGATCTTATATATGCACCATCCTACAGACAGGATAAGCATGTATCATGAACTTTGACATATCAGTCGTGGTGCACTGATTTGGGGGCAAAGTAACTAATGACACCATATTATAACAGAATAGAACAAACCTCTTTTTTTCACACAGAATGCCGTCGGTACTACATAACAGAAGGTGACGAAGGAAGTAAAAAATATATAATTTAGCGATGCACTCAAAACAGTTTAATTACCGGTGATATGGTATCAGACATATGATTAATAACCACAAAGATAATGAGAGGAACCCCGCTGCCGTCACGTTTCGATTAGCACCTAGGAATCTTTTATATGCAGCATCCCATACACACACAGGGGCGGGATAGAACTCGTAAAGCGCTCGCTTGATGCGCAGCCGGTCTATGGTCGATTCCCGTCCGTGGGCCCATTGTAAGAAGTAATAGTTGCCGGTTTTAGCTTAGTCAGTCGAGTGCTCGCTTGAGGTACTTTGGTTGCAGGATCGAACCACCTCGATTCAGCTGATTCGGGTATTTTTTCTCGTTCAAGCCAGTGCACCACAACTAGTATATCAAAGATCGTGGTATGTGCTATCCTGTCTGTGGGATGGTGCATGTAGCAGGTTTCCTCTCTAAGACTATGTGTCAAAATTACCAAGTGTTTGACATTCAATAGCCGACGATTAATAAATCAATGTGCTCTAGTGGTGTTGTTAAACAAAAAACAACAACAACATTTAACCCATAAACACCATGGCCCATAATACGGCCTTGGTTATAACAGCTATACAACACTGGCTGAGATGAGAAATAGCCCAATGGGCCTAAAGATGAGGTGTTCATGAGTACGCTAAAGTTTCAAGTCTGTTTTGCTTAACGACACCACTAGAACCATTTGTTTTATTAATCAACGGCTATTGGATGTCAACCATTTAGAGAAACAGTCAGGGGACGGGTTCACTGAGGTGGTTTGATACCACGGCACAAATCCGCATGCGAGCGCCCTACCGCTTTGAAAGTACGGTAAATATAAATATTTATATATTTTATAAACGATTATTTTTCAATTTAATTTGGTGTTTTATTAGTG
Source organism: Gigantopelta aegis (assembly GCF_016097555.1). Classification (NCBI taxonomy): domain Eukaryota; kingdom Metazoa; phylum Mollusca; class Gastropoda; order Neomphalida; family Peltospiridae; genus Gigantopelta; species Gigantopelta aegis. Next base: position 30,873,783 of record NC_054711.1, read on the forward strand.
TTGGGGTCAAAAATAATATTATTAATTTCTTATCTCGTGAAATTAGAAGTCGCGTGACATAACTGCTGACGTCACAGTAATGATTTTTCAACTTCTCTCGGTGAGATACAAGTTATATTAAAAAAAACCCACCGGGGATTATTTTCGATTTGTCCTTTCAGAGACATTTGGACCAAGTGTCTATGAAAGTATTGACTTATATTGAAGAATTTTACGATAAGCATAACTCCACCCAACCCAACCCAACTCCCACCAACGTTAAATACGTCTGAGTCCATGACATATTTACAACTACGATATATTTTCGTAATCTTGTAACTATGTTGGAAATTTCTCCGTATCTGTCCGTATCCTTGATTGAATTTCAACGTCTGTCATCGCCATAATATCGACGTCACAAAGAGCGCGTAAATCTCAAAGCGCTGTAGGTCAAACGTCAGGAAGAAGTACCTCTCCGCCGAAAGTCCGTTATGCGGTGCCACGTGTTTGATCTTACCAAATGTCTATTTACCAACTATCTGGAGTATGTTAAGTAGGTCATGAATACGGGTCTGTGTCTGCTACACGAGCTCGCTGTAATACAACGACGCTCGCGCTTTGCTCGCGCAGTCGGCTGAAGAAACAGACCCGAAGACAAGAGCCTTCGGTATGTATTCATCCGCGATGGAAGCCGGCGCCGAGTGATTGGTTCAACAATATCAACAGATGCTTGCGTGTTTAGCTATTTTCACACAGGTCATAGATAGGTCTAGACTTCTGCGTGAGAGAGAGATATGCTAAAAATGTAATTTTCTCACAATAAAGTGACTTTAGAATATTAAAAAAAGAGAGATATACTCCAGCGAAATAGTTTAAATTTAGACGTCCTAAAGGATAACCGGATAGTCAACATATAGAAAAAAAGTGAAAACAATGATAATAAAAAAAAAGAAAAAAAGAAAAAACCACAACCCCCCCCAAAAAAACAAAAAAACAAAAAAAAAACAAAAAACAACAACAACAAACAAACCCAACAACAAAAACAACAAAAAATAAAATAATAATAATAATTAAAAAAAGAAGTTTTTTTTATTATTGTTTAACGGCACCACTAAAGCACACTGATTTATTGAGAATCATTTGTAGGCCGTGCACCACGGATGGAATATCAAAGGCTATTCTGTTTTATGTCCAAGACTGGATGGTGCATATAAAAGATCTCTTACTACCAATGGGAAACATTTCGTGAGTTTCCTCTCCAAAATTATACGGGAAAATTACCAAATGTTTGACAATCAATTGCCGATTATTTAAGAAATAAATGTGCTCTAGTAGTGTCGTTAAAAAAACCTGCTTGTTTATATTAATAATCGGCTATTGGTTGTAGGACATGATAATTATGACACACAGGCTATTCTTAGTATAGAGGAAAGCCGCTACATTTGTTTCTGTTAATAGCAAGGGGTATTATATTTGGACGTTCACAAATAGAACAACACACACGTCGGCCTTTGAAATACCAGCCGTGGGGACAGGAGAAAACACCAATCGAAGAGTCCACCGAGGTGACTGAGCTGGATCCGCCCCCTTGAAGAAGGAAGGAAGGAAATGCTTTTATTTAACGACGCACTCAACACATTATATTTACGGATATATGGCGTCAGACATATGGTTAAGGACTACACAGTTATTGAGAGAGGAAACTTGCTGTCGCCACTTCATGGGCTACTCTTTTCGATTAGCAGCAAGGGATCTTTGATATGCACCATTCCACAGACATGTTAACACATAATACCACGGCCTTTGCTATACCAACCGTGGTGCACTGGCTGGAGCGATAAATAGCCCAGTGGGCTCACCGACGGGGATCGATCCCAGACAGACCGCGCATAAAGCGAACGCTTTGCCACTGGGCTACGTCCCGCCTCCTCCCCCTTGAAGAAGTAGTAGGGACGGGATTTAACTCAGTCGGCTGAGTGCTCGCTTGAGATGCTTGCGTCGCAGGATCGAACCATCTCGATTAGGTGTTTTCTCAGTCCAACCAGTACACCACAACTGGTCAAAGGCTGTGGTATGTGCGTTCCTGTATGTGGGGAAAGTGCATATAAAAAGATTCCTTGCTGCATTAGGAACAAAATGTAACGGGTTTCCTCTCATAACCACGACCCAGAAGTACCAAATGTTTGACATCCAATAGCCCATGATTAATTAATGTGCTCTAGTAGTGTCGTTAAACAAAACATACTTAACGAAGTAGATTTATCTAATTTTATGGTTGAAGGGACGGAACGTAGCCCTATTGTAAAACGCTCCCTTGATGCACAGTCATATACATATAAAAGATCCTTGCTGCATGAAGAAAAATGTAGCGGGTTTCCTCTGACGACTACGACTCAGAAATACCAAATGTTTGACATCCAATAGCCGATGATTAATTAAACAGTGTGCTCTAGTGGTATCGTGAAACAAAAGACTATTTTGTTTTGGATGCGCGGTCAATCTAGGATCGATCCCCGTCGGTAGGTAAATTAGGCTATTTTTCGTTCCAGCCAGTGCAACAGGACTGGTATATCAAATGCCGTGGTATGTGCTATCCTGTCTGTGGGATGGTGCATTAAAAAAATCCCTCGTTAGTAATGGAAAACAAATATAGCGGGTTTCCTCTCCAAGATTATAGGTCAGAATTACCAAATGTTTGACATCCAATTGCCGATGATTTAATTAATCAATGTGCTCCAGTAATGCCGTTTAACAAAATAAACTTTAATTTTTAAAAATTAATAATCCGCTATTGGATGTCGAACTTAATAATTATGAGATCATATATTAGATTCTTAGAAGACACCCGCTACATTTTCTGCCAGTAGCAATGGGTATTTTATATGCAGTTTTCCATAGATAGGGCAGCATATTCCACGGTCTTTGATATACCAGTACGACTCCAGCACTCAAGGCGACCTGACTTGATCCGGCCCTTTCAACAAATAGATTTATTGTATTTTATGGGTGAACTTTTAAAAATATGTTATACGATTTCTCTTTTCATTTTTTTGTCCTTCTTTTTTTTGTCCGTGTGTTAAAACAAGACGATGAAGTATTGTTTCAGCTGGGATCCATTTGACTACAGACTGAGCACGTGGAAGAAAGCACACCGTGGTTGTTCTAGTCGATATAGGTATGCGAATGCCTCGAGGCAATTAGTGCTGCTCGGATGTCCAGACGCCCGCTAACAGACGAGTTATCGGAATCCAGGTAAACAGTTGGCGATCTCAGGCAAACGGGCTGCCATATTAACAAGGTGATCTATTGCCCGACGAGCCTTGATTGCCCCGTCTACCCCGTACGAGAAACGATAGCTGACGAGAACACGACGGCCTGATAATACTAGTGTGTACTGGTGAAGACGTTCCAGTGAAATCGATTTGAAAGAAGAAAGAGAAAACTCAAGAGTACAAAAAGGTAGACCACAAATACCCTCCACTCCTCAAACCCAACGACAACCGACAAAACATCCCCAACAAATCATGGCTTGGGTGTAAATATGCCGGGGTTGTATCAGTTTGCGGTAGTTTCCATAAGGAAGGAAGGAAGTGTTCTATTTAACGACGCAAATTTTATTTACGGTTATATGGCGTCAGACATAATGGTTAAGGATCACACAGATATTGAGAGAGGAAATCCGCTGTCGCCACTTCGTGGGCTACTCTTTTCGATTAGCAGCAAGGGATATTTTATATGTACCATCCCACAGACAGGATAACACATACCACGGCCTTTGATATGCCAATAAAAGTAAAGTTTGTTTTATTTAACGACGCCACTGGAGCACATTGATTCTTTATCTTATCATCGGCTATTGGACGTCAAACATATGGTCATTCTGACACTGTTTTTTTTTAGAGGAAACCCGCCCTCGCCACATAGGCTTGATATGCCAATAGTGGAGCACTGGTTGGAACGAGAAATAGCACTGAACGAGTGCTTTACCATTGGGCTACGTCCCTCCCGTGCGTACATAAGAAAACAACTATTTCATTTCAATTTATTTTTGTGCTTATGTCCAATTAAGGTTCAAGCACGCTGTCATGGGAACACATCTCTGCTATATGTGCTGTCTGTCCAGGGCAGAGAGTTAGTAGTTAGGTGTTAGCGGTTAGTAAGAGAGAAGAGGGTGTAGTGGCCTTACACCTACCCATCGAGTCGTTACAACTCGCTCTGGGTGGGAGCCGGTACCGAGCTGCGAATCTAGTACCTTACCAGCCTTATGTCCGATAGCTTAACCACGGCACCGCCGAGGCCGGTAACAAATATTGAATAGTTATTAAAGGGCATATATCCTGGTAAACACGACAATATAGATTAAAGGGACAGACCCTAGTTTTTAAACTCTAAGACATATTTCTCACTATTTGAGCCGTTTATGATGACCGAATAACCGAAATGTTTCTGGTCATCCTGGTCTTTCTAAGACCACAAAATGCATTTTTCATATTTTTTAAAACGCGCGTGCGTCTGAGAATTAACGGTTATGGAGTCGCGTTTTATTCTATTTTTAAGGGTATTTCAACGTCACAGACTCTTGTTTCACTCTGTTGTATCCAAATTTGTTGCAGGTTTGTAAATTAACCAAACTTAGTGTCTATTTCTGCGGGTTGAAACTAGGGTCTAGGTGAAAAATATGCCTTAGTGTTTACAAACTAGTGTCTCTCCCTTTAAGATCCTAACAATTCAACTCTTTTTCTATATAAACCGGCCTCGGTGGCGTCGTGGCAGGCCATCGGTCTACAGGCTGGTAGGTACTGGGTTCGGATCCCAGTCGATGCATGGGATTTTTAATCGAGATACCGACTCCAAACCCTGAGTGAGTGCTCCGCAAGGCTCAATGGGTAGGTGCAAACCACTTGCACCGACCAGTGATCCATAACTGGTTCAACAAAGGCCATGGTTTGTGCTATCCTGCCTGTGGGAAGCGCAAATAAAAGATCCCTTGCTGCCTGTTGTAAAAAGAGTAGCCTATGTGGCGACAACGGGTTTCCTCTAAAAACAGTGTCAGAATGACCATATGTTTGACGTCCAATAGCCGATGATAAGATAAAAAAATCAATGTGCTCTAGCGGCGTCGTTAAATAAAACAAACTTTACTTTTTCTATATGAGTATAATTAAAACCGATGGTATTATCGAAAGTTGATCGGTTAGTGCAAATCGATTATATCCGATGATAAAATTCCATCCTATTTCCAATACAACTTGCTACGAAGCAACCGGCCTAGGTGGCGTCTTTGTTAGGCCATCGGTCTACAGGCTGGTAGGTACTGGGTTCGGATCCCAGTCGAGGCATGGGATTTTTAATCCAGATACCGACTCCAAACCCTGAGTGAGTGCTCCGCAAGGCTTAATGGGTAGGTGTAAACCACTTGCACCGACCAGTGATCCATAACTGGTTCAACAAAAGCCATGGTTTGTGCTATCCTGCCTGTGGGAAGCACAAATAAAAGATCCCTTGCTGCTAATCGGAAAGAGTAGCCCATGAAGTGGCGACAGCGGGTTTCCTCCCTTAATATCTGTGTGGTCCTTAACCGTCAATAAAATGTGTTGAGTGCGTCGTTAAATAAAACATTTCCTTCCTTCCTTCCCACAAACCTCACCAAGACCATACTATAAAATCGAAAGAGCTAGTCCACATTTCCTAAGAACACGAGACACGGTAAAATTAACCTAGTAACACATTTTGAAGAGAAAAAAAGAGAGAAAATCTTAACTACTACTTCAAAGAGAATTTGAAAATAAACAGATTGGATTCTTTTCAGCTAAACATTTGCGTATCAATGTCTAATTACCTGTTAGCCCTGACACCCGTGATAGAATGGGAATTTGTTTCAACGTGTGTCGAGTGGGACGCCCGTTTTAAAGGGCCACTTTCAGTCTGGCATAGTGACGACTTCACTCCAAAATATTTATTAATTTTTGTTTTAAAATGAACGGACGGTATCTTAATTGTTCAACTACATTATAAAGGTTTTTATTTATTTATTTATTTGTTTGTTTGTTTGTTTGTTTGTTTGTTTGTTTTTTTATTTGTTTGTTTGTTTGTTTATTTATTTATTTATTTATTTATCTAGTTAGTTATTTGTTTATTTGTTTATTTATTGTTTATTTATTTATTTATTTATCTATTTATTGTGTTTGTTTGTTTGTTTGTTTGTTGTTTAAGTTGTTGTTTGTTTTGTTTTTGTTGATTTTGTTGTTTTCTTTTGTTATTGCTGGTTTTTTGTTTAACGACACCAATAAACCATATTGATTTATTAATCATCGGCTATTGGATGTATTTTAAAATGTGACTGTTGTTAAACATACCTTCCTTTCTTTTAGTTTGCCTCTGAAGCACATAACTTTGAGTGGTAAATGCTCCATGTACTGTCCCAGGGTACAGTTTCACCGCTCGGATTTGAACTGGTATCTACACTCGTACAGAGAGAGTTTCGGACTGAACGCTAGCGCCGCATCCAATCTATATAAACCTTAATAACTGTCCTCAAAGAAACATTTCCCCTTCCCTTACCTTTGTGTAATAAATGTTCCCTGTACTGTCCCAGGGTGCAGTTGCGCCGCTCGGACTTAAACTGGTATCTACAATCATACAGGAAGTTTCGGAGCACACGCACGCGCCACATCCACTCTATATGAGCCTTAAAGGGACATTCCCGAGTTTGCTTCATTGTAAGATGTTTCCGACTAATAAAATATTTCTACGAGTAAACTTACATATTAAATATATTTTCTTGTTTAGAATATCAGTGTCTGTATATTCACTGTGTTTCTGGTCGTCTTAATATTTGTAAGAAGCCCAAATTGGCCCAAAGTACGAAAAAAAATATTTTAGGAACTAAAATTAAATTTAACCTAGTACAAATATTAGAACGCCCAGAAACACTTTTACTATGCAGCCACTAATATTTTATGTGGAAAAATATATTTGATATGTAATTACAATCGTTAAAAAGTCTCTGTTAGTCGATAACATCTTTAAAATTGCAGCAAAGTAAGGAATGTCCCTTTAAGTGTCCTTAAACAAAACTAATTTCCCTTTCCTTCCTGCTCTGGACGGAGGAGCCGGCACCTACGCCCAGGACAAGCGTGCGCTACAACAGCTTGTTCTGAATGTGCACATAAAACACTATGACCTGACCTGACCTGACCTGACCTGTCCTGACCCTTGTCTTACCTTTGCGTAGTAAATGCTCCCGGTACTGTCCCAGGGTGCAGTTCCAGCGCTCGGATTTGAACTGGTATCTACACTCGTACAGGGAGAGTTTCGACGCCTCCAGGAGACTCTCGGCCACGCCTTTCCCGCGCCGACACATCCTCTTCTGCTTCTTCTGCAGCTTGAGCATCTCGCACATCTTCCCCGAGGACATCTTGTGACGTCCCAACTCGTACATCTGGCTGGGGTCTAAATCCTGAGAGAGGGAGAGAATGGGTTCCCTCGCAGTCAAACTGAAATGATAGAAAAGCAAGAATAATAGGTCTGTGTACTGGCTGGGACCTAAATCCTGATATATAAATAAATATATATATGTATGTATGTATGTATGTATGTATGTATGTATGTATGTATGTATGTATGTATATATATATATATATATATATATATATATATATATATCGTTAAAAAGTGTATGTTTTTCTCTACATGTATATATATATATATATATATATAATATATATATATATATATATATATATATATATATATATATATATATATATATATATATATATATATATATAATATAATAATATATAATATAATATATAATATAATAATATATATATATTGTTGTGGCCGCGTCCCAAAGATATCAACAAAGTCCAGAGAATACAAATAACATCCACAGATGACAAAGACGAAGTGTTCCAGTTTTCAGAATTATAAATTTATTTAAAGGTGATGAGTAAATGGAAATAAAGTTAATGTTCGCAAGTAAGTTTCCAACATATAGATAGATAGATCTCTTCCTTTCAGCTCTAGTTATATTAAACCAGTGAGGTCTGCATCTCCAATAAACGTAAACAGCTTGCAGTTGCTTATAAATATTGTTTTCATAAAACAAGTTAATTAAATAAAGATGGTAAAGTTAATAAAATTTGACTTTAAAAATATAAGTAAAAGCTATTCCAGTGTCAATTTAAATGTATGCAATGTAATAAAGTTGGAAAGATGGACAAGGGGACATGTCTTTAATGTTTGTTTGTCAGACCGCGAACAAGTGAGAACAACCGTTGACGTCCATTGACGTCAGCCTTTTATACGTTTTCTTAAGTACCACGTGACGTCATAACAGCCAATCAGAAATTACGTCACGCTAGGAAGAGATCTAATTCACAAAATAAATATCATTTCATTTAATAATTACGTTATGCACACAATTGCTCAATAAATAAAGTAATTGCTTTTTGGTCCAGCTTCCGTTTGCAGTTTACAGTTTGTAAATGCACACTCTAAATCCTAAGAAACTTCAACTTTTGTAAATACGTCAGTTTAGCCCATAGCAAAAGCATTACCAACTTGAAATAATTAATTCTGCGAATTTCTAAAGTGCATAAAGATAAAACTAACATTTCTTAATTGCTTTTTTAGTCTAAAATTTGCGTAAAACAATTTGACAGAAAAAGCCTTTAGAATATTTATAAAAACGACATTATTAACCAGGCACAAAACACGCTCATTTTGCATAGCAAATACATTGGGAATTCAAGCTAATAATACAAACAAATTCTAATGTGCATAAATATGAGACTATTATTACACAATTGCTTTTTTGGTCTAATTTCAATATAAAATAGTTTTAATGAAAAAGCCTTTGGGAATATTATAAAAACAGCATGTTTATACTGTTGTTTACAAACATTGTGTACC
>NC_054711.1:30890180-30921465 GCF_016097555.1 Gigantopelta aegis
GGTGAGAAATAAGAGGGTGTAGTGGCCTTACACCTACCAACTAAGTCCTTAAAACTCGCTTTGGGTGGGAGCTGTTACGGACCATTAGTTTTTATATATATATATATATATATATATATATATATATATATATATATATATATATATATATATATCATCTGTGGGTGGTGAGGTATATAAAAATGTGTTTACCTCATCTGCACTATTTGTCGTTCCAGCCAGTGCACCACGACTGGTATATCAAAGGTCGTGGTATGTGCTATCCTGTCTGTCGGATAGTACATGTAAAAGATCCCTTGCTACTAATGAGACAAAAATGTAGCAGGTTTCCTCTCTAAGACTATATGTCAGAATTACCAAATGTTTGACATCCGATAGCCGATAATTAATAAGCCAATGTTATCTAGTGGAAAGAAGGAATGTTTTAATTAACTACGCACTCAACACATTTTACTTACGATTACATGGCGTCGGACATATGGTTAAGGACCACACAGATATTGATAGAGGAAACCCGCTGTCGCCACTTCATGGGCTACTATTTTCGATTAGCAGCAAGCACAGACAGGATAGCACATACCACGGTCTTTGCTACACTCGTTTTGGAGCAAAACCATCATCTGATGAATCCTGGAACATGCCTTATTTTACACACTGTCAACAGTTTATCGTAGAGCGCCCCGCTTTGATTAATTACCTCTCCTGGTGATGATGGGGAACGTCATGACACGCTTTGTTTACCAACCCGATGCGCCCTCGTGAAGGAGTATCTGGAGGGACACATAATCAGGGCCGGAACTGAAGAGGGAAGGAGGTAGTTGCCTACCCCCTACACACGAATAATAAGATATAGCGACTTTATACTTTTTGTCTCGGCACCCCCCCCCCCCCCCCCCCCCCCCCCAATCCATTATTATAAGCTATAATAAATGATGGCGTAACTGTCAGTATTGGGAGTAAAGGGAATTGAGAGGGTAACGTTAAAGTCCTATTACAACCACGATCGGGAACAGTGTTAAGTCAGGCGCAGATACAGGAATCTATACGGGGGGAGGGTGGGTCTAGTTTGTGACGAACGACGTTTATAGGGGTGTAGAGTCAGAGTCATACTCCTCCGGAAAATATATTACTAAAGCGAGAGGAGGTGTCGTCCTCCACACCATGCAAACGACCTTGTTAGTAGTGCTTTAAAAAAAAAAAAAAAAAAAAAAAAAACGTTTATGTGTATATGCCAACGTGCTACGGCATCTGCAATTATGTCATTTCGTTGTAAAGCAATCTAATTAAAATTAGCTCCACTATTACATGTGGATCTAAAGACAGCCAGTTGGAGCCCATGTCCACCAATCAAAACCTTACTTGCAGAATCCTGCCAGTGATTTAAAAATAATTTGGAAACATTCCGAATTATCCTGAGGGTATACGACATGTTTCGTGTGAATTACGAATGCCTTAAAACATGTTTTATTTTATAAAATAAATAATTTGTAATGTAAAACTGAAGACTGATTTAGGTTTTTTTTAAATTTTATAAATAAATAAATAATTTTTAATGTAAAATTGAAGACTGATAACCCACCCCGTACGTATTGGTATGGTTCGCTGTACTGCGGCCACTAAAATAGACTCGCCCGATATTTTTAGAATTTGTATGCTCCCAAATAACGTTATAAAAGGCGAAGTGTGATTGGTCAATATTTAAATTATTATTTACAGACGAAATGTTACCTGGACATTGGGGACTACGCAGTGTTGTTAGTTTTAAATCACTGGCAGGATTCTGCAAGTAAGGTTTTGATTGGTGGACATGAGCTCCAACTGGCTGTCTTTAGATCCACATGTAATAGTGGAGCTAATTTTAATTAGATTGGTTGTAAAGAGGTGGTTTTAGACGTCGGGTTTTTAATCCAGATACCGACTCCAAACCCTGAGTGAGTGCTCCGTAAGGCTCAATGGGTAGGTGTAAACCACTTGCATCGAACAGTGATTCATAACTGGACCGGCCTCGGTGGCGTAGTGGTTAAGCCATCGGACTACAGGCTGGTAGGTACAGGTTCGCAGCCCGGTACCGGCTCCAACCCAGAGCGAGTTCTTAAGGGCTCAATGGGTAGGTGTAAGGCCACTACACCCTCTTCTCTCTCACTAACTACTAACCAACTAACAATTAACCTACTGTCCTGGACAGACAGCCCAGATAGCTGAGGTGTGTGCCCAGGACAGCGTGCTTGAACCTTAATTGGATATAGGGCACGAAAATAAGTTGAAATGAAATTCATAACTGGTTCAACAAAGGCTATGGTTTGTGCTATCCTGCCTGTGGGAAGCGCATATAATATATCCCATGCTGCCTGTCGTCAAAGAGTAGCCTATGTGACGACAGCGGGTTTTCTCTAAAAAACAGTGTCAGAATGACCATATATTTGATGTCCAATAGCCGATGATAAGATAAAAAACCAATGTGCTATAGTGGCGTCATTAAATAAAACAAACTTTAACCCTAAATATGAAAAACATCCAAACTTAATTATTTAATCATTTCTTAAAGCTACTATTGTGAGTTTTCAACGATTGTTAAGATGATGTCGACCTACAGAGACTTTTTAACGACTGTAATTACACATTCAATATATATTTTTTCTAAATTAAATTTCAGTGGCTGTATATGTTTCTGAGTTCCTAGTATTTCCAGTACATCAAACTTAATTTTATCACCTAACATGTATATTTTACTACGTACAAAGTTATTGGGATACCCTAGTGTGTTTCTAAAAGTCTCTTCGACCCAGGTCATTCATAATATATGCGGATCACGCGGGTCAGAAAACAGCGCTTTTACATTGACATAATCGGCTGATATTTTCGCACATCAGATAAATAGATCTGTTTATAATCTCTCTCTCTCTCTCTCTCTCTCTCTCTCTCTCTCTCTCTCTCTCTCTCTCTCTCTCTCTCTCTCTCTCTCTCTCTCTCTCTCTCTCTCTCTCTCTCTCTCTCTTCATTTTGTCAAATTGATCATTGTAAGACACATGTGGCTAATACTAACTTTTCCCCGTCTCAACCAGTGTCGTGTCTGTGTGAAAATGCTTCTAAAAGATCTCTAGTTTCAAAGTAAAAATCTGGTTCTAAGAGGCATCATGTTTTGAGATATTCTGTCATTTACTGATGTTTATTATTGATATTTTTAACATATATAGAGTATGCATGTCCTGATTAGATATTTACATATTTACATACGACACTCATCAATACTCGTAGATTCGCTGTTAACCGGAATCCCCTTAAACCCGGACGTTTTTACAGTCCCCTTTTAATTATCGGTATAGAACATAACCTTTCTAAGTAAACTGGATGCCCCTTAAAACCGGACGTTTTATTGGCCCCTTATATTTATATATACTTGGCCCCATGTGTGTCCGGTTTAGAGGGGTTCCACTACAATATAGCACGTACAGCGGACTTTGATTTACATGTTATAGTGCACTGGCTGGGACGAACATTAGCCTAATGGGGATCGATCCTACACTGAGAGCGCATCAAGCGAGACTTATAATACCACTGGCCTAAAAGAAAGAAAGAAAGAAAGAAGTGTTTTATTTAACGACGCACTCAACACATTTTATTTACGGTTATATGGAGTCAGACATATGGTTAAGGACCACACAGATTTTTTTAGAGGAAACCCGCTGTCGCCACATAGGCTACTCTTTTTTACGACAGGCAGCAAGGGATCTTTTATTTGCGCTTCCCACAGGCAGGATAGCACAAACCATGGCCTTTGTTGAACCAGTTATGGATCACTGGTCGGTGCAAGTGGTTTACACCTACCCATTGAGCCTTGCGGAGCACCCACTCAGGGTTTGGAGTCGGTATCTGGATTAAAAATTCCATGCCTCGACTGGGATCCGAACCCAGTACCTACCAGCCTGTAGACCGATGGCCTGCCACGACGCCACCGAGGCCGGTTACCACTGGCCTACGCCACGTCCCTAATCAGTGTTTACTTACTGTTTATAACCTGTCTTTTTATTGTACGCTTTTACCTCGGTGGTATCGTGGTTAAGCCATGGGACATAAGGATGGTAGGTTCTGGGTTCGCAGCCCGGTTCCGGCTCCAACCCAGAGCGAGTTTTAACAACTCAATAACTAGGTGTATGACCACTACACCCTTTTATCTCTCACTAACCAGTAACAAATGAATGAAATGAATGTTTTCTTTTATGACTATACAAGTGTTATGCAATACTATACGCACTAAACAACTTTATTTTGTTTTTTAATCGCACTATTGTATTTTATCTAAAGTTTCACATGGAATCGTATATATATATATATATATATATATAATATATATATAGATATATATATATATATATATATATATATATATATATATATATATATATATATATATATGCAGTGTATATATATATACTCTTCAAAAGAAGAAACGCAAACCACATTGTCGTAACATTTGGAGAATTGATTTAATTATTGAATGGTGAGTCCGATAATTACCAAATGTTGCAGGATTGTTCACAATTCACTCTAGTCCATTGTGAGTAAGTGATAGGACACACCACCAAGGTCCAAGGTCATCTGGAGTCAATACCGGGTGTGGCCTCCGCGTGTGTTGACAACTGCCTGGCACCGCCTGCCCATTGAAGCAACCAGAGTACGGATGACGTCCCGGGGGATGGTGGCCCACTCGGCCTGCAAGGCTGCTGCCAGCTCGGGCAGGGTCTGGGGCTGTGGTTGTCGCTGTCGGAGGCGTCGGTCCAAACTCGTCCCATAGATGCTCAATTGGGTTCAAATCCGGTGATATCGATGGCCAAGGAAGGACATTAATGTTGTTGTTCTGTAGGAAAGCCGTTGTGAGACGTGCTGTGTGAGGCCTGGCGTTGTCATGTTGGAACACTGCGTTGGCGTTGGCCATAACTGGAACGAGTCTGCCGGAGGATCTGGTCAATGTAGCCCTGTGCCTTCAGGTTGCCCTGCACGTGGACCAGGTCAGTTCTGCCAGTGTGTGAGATGGCTGCCCACACCATGACACTACCCCCGCCGAATCTGTCCACTTCCTGCACGCAGTATGCCGCATAACGTTCACCCACGACGCCTATACACGCGACATCTTCCATCATGACGTCGGAGCAGAAATCGGGACTCGTCGCTGAAACCACACCTGTCTCCATCGCAGTTGAAGCCATTGTCGATGAATCTGGCACCACTGCAGTCGGAGTCGACGGTGTTGTGGTGTTAAGATGACACCTCGAACTGGACGTCTGGCACGAATTCCTACCTCACGTAGGCGGTTCCGTACGGTCTGGTCGGATATCCTGCGCAAACCTGGTATTGCTGCGGCTGTGGAGGTGGCAGTAGTCAAATCGTTCCCGAAGTGGTGGCGTACCCGGATGTAGCGGTCCTGCCCGGGGGTAGTGACCCGTGGTCGACCGGATCTAGGGAAGTCACGTGTTGATCCATGTTGCTGGTAACGGTCCCACAGTCTGGAGATGGTGCTTGGGGACACATGGAATGCCCTGGCAACGGCCGTTCTGGATTCGCCTGCGTCTAGTCGGCCGATGGCATTGTTTCTCGCGGTTCACTGAGACTTGGCATGTCCTGGATTGTCAACTGTCGGCCAGATACAGAGGCCAGACAAGCGAACACCCTGCACGTTTATACTGTCGGTGTTCATGTTGCATGTGCAGACAACGCACGTGCAGTGGTGACATGGTTTGCACGTGGCTGCGTTTTTGCGAATATTCACATTTTGGAACTTTATTGTACAGTAGCTGCGTTTTATCGAATGTAACCGTGGGAATGTGTTTGGGACATGCAATGACCTTATATTCACAAAGCATGAACCGGTAGGAAACATAAAATCGGAGTTATAACCCATTTGTACCCTTTTGCGTTTCTTTTTTTGAAGAGTATATATATATATATTTATTTATTTATTTATTTTATTCCACTGCCCCCTTTCTTTTTTACTCCTTTGAATTCCGTCTCATTTCTTCCCAATCTGGCAACTCCTATCTTTCAACTTCTTTCGCTGTCCACCTCCACATCCCAGTCCTTGTCTATCCTATCGCGACAGGTGCTTGTCTCTTGTGACTATCAGTGCCACACACCTGCCATTCCCCATCAGCTTTTAGCTGTAGGCTTAGTCTGACCACTTCGAAGGATGTTTAGTAGTTACTTCTGGTATTGATAAGTGGCACTTGTAACCACCTAGTATACTCCCCTACTACCAGCGGTAATCAAATTATTCATAAACCTTTCTTTGTAAGTGAACTTTCAATATAATAAAATGAGATTATTTTTTTCCAGATACATCATACGAATAATTATTTTGTATGTAATAATTTCGAGGGTTTTTTTTATAACTGATTAAAAAAAGAATCAAGGGTTCTTTAGAAGTTGGATGGTGACCCAAGTGGGGAGTCAGTCTTGGGTGTACAAGGACTGATCGCCACTTGGGTCACCATCCAACTTCTAAAGAACTAAGAAGCAGACTTTCGTCAGTACAAACACAATATAATACTTAATTTACTATTACTGCTGTTTATGAGTTGCGAATAATTGATAAGACACTTTAATATAAATATTATTTTGGCACAACGTCAAACATGAAAGAGTGATATCAGCTGCGAGGTTATAAAAAACACGGAATAGGATATTTTTCATTAAGAGAATTATCGCTGGCCTCGGTGACGCAGTGGTTAAGCCATCGGACTGACTATAGGCTGGTAGGTACAGGATTCGCAACCCGGTACCGGTTCCGACCCAGAGCGAGCTCTTAAGGGCTCAGTGGGTAGGTGTAAGGCCACTACACTCTCTTTTTTCCTCACTAACCACTAACCAACTAACAACTAACCCACTGTCCTAAACAGACAGTCCAGATAGCTGAGGTGTGTGCCCAGGACAGCCTGCTTGAACCTTAATTGTATATAAGCACGAAAATAAGTTTAAATGAAATATGAGTATTATTATGATACCACCAAGGTTGTCAGCATATACCGCTTTCCAACAGTTTTTTGTTTTCTTTAACGACACCACTAGAGCACATTGATTAATTAATCATCGGATATAAGACGTCAAACATGTTTTGTTTAACGTCACCACTAGAGCACATTGATTAATTAATCATCGGATGTAAGACGTCAAACATGTTTTGTTTAACGACACCACTAGGACATTGATTAATTAATCATCGGATATAAGACGTCAAACATGTTTTGTTTAACGACACCACTAGAGCACATTGATTAATTAATCATCGGATATAAGACGTCACACATGTTTTGTTTAACGACACCACTAGAACATTGATTAATTAATCATCGGATATAAGACGTCAAACATTTTTTGTTTAACGACACCACTAGAGCACATTCATTAATTAATCAATGATATAAGACGTCAAACATGTTTTGTTTAACGACACAACTAGAACATTGATTAATTAATCATCGGATATAAGACGTCAAACATGTTTTGTTTAACGACACCACTAGAGCACATTGATTAATTAATAATCGGATATAAGACGTCAAACATGTTTCTTTAACGACACCACTAGAGCACATTGATTAATTAATCATCGGATATAAGACGTCACACATGTTTTGTTTAACGACACCACTAGAACATTGATTAATTAATCATCGGATATAAGACGTCAAACATGTTTTGTTTAACGACACCACTAGAGCACATTGATTATTTAATCATCGGATATAAGACGTCAAACATGTTTTGTTTAACGACACCACTAGAGCACTTTGATTTATTAATCAATAGGTATAAGACGTCAAATATGTTTTGTTTATCGACACCACTAGAGCACATTGATTAATTAATCATCAGGTATAAGACGTCAAACATGTTTTGTTTAACGACACCACTAGAGCACATTGATTAATTAATCATCAGATGTAAGACGTCAAACATGTTTTGTTTAACGACACCACTAGAACATTGATTAATTAATCATCGGATATAAGACGTCAAACATGTTTTGTTTAACGACACCACTAGAGCACATTGATTAATTAATCATCGGATATAAGACGTCAAACATGTTTTGTTTAACGACACCACTAGAACTTTGATTAATTAATCATCGGATATAAGACGTCAAACATGTTTTCTTTAACCACACCACTAGTGCACATTGATTAATTAATCATCGGATGTAAGACGTCAAACATGTTTTGTTTAACGACACCACTAGAGCACATTGATTTATTAATCATCAGGTATAAGACGTCAAACATGTTTTGTTTAACGACACCACTAGAACACATTGATTAATTAATCATCAGGTATAAGACGTCAAACATGTTTTGTTTAACGACACCACTAGAGCACATTGATTTATTAATCATCGGATATTGGATGTCAAACATTTGCTAATTTTGACATATATTCTTTAAGGGGAAACCCGCTACAATTTTCCATTTGTAGACAGGGATCTTTTATATGCATCATCCCACGGACAGGATAGTACATACCACGGTCTTTGATATACCAGTCGTGGTGCACTGGCTGGACTGAAATAGCCCAAACGAGTCGACTGACAGGGATCGATCCCAGACCTACAGCGCACTAGGTGAGCATAATGCCACCACAGTCGTGAGGACGGCGGGATGTTTTGTTTTCACTTTGTTTAACGACACCACTAGCGTACACTGATTAATTAATAATCGGCAATGAGATGTCAAACATTTGGTAATTCCCAAGACGTAGTCGACTGGTCTTCCGAGGAAGCCCGTTATATTTTTCAGTCAGGAGTAAGGGATATTTTACAATTCATTCATTCATGACAACTTATTTTCGTGCTTATATCCAATTATGGTTCAAACACGCTGTCCTGGGCACATACCTCATTTATCTGGGCTTTCGGTCCAAAACAGTGGATTAATGAACTTACACCTACCCATTGAGTCGTTAAAACTCATTCTGGGTTGGAGCCGGTAACGGGCTGCGAACCCAGTACCTACCAGTTTTATGTCCGATGGCTTAACCACGACACCACTGAGGCCGGCTATTTTATAAAGAGCACATTGCTTTATTAATTATCGATTATTGGGCGACAAACATTTAGTAATTCCGACACATAATATTCAGAAAAAAACACCCTATATGTTTCTTTAACATGCAATTTACCAATGACAGGGCGGTACATACCACAGCCTTTGATATAGTATTAGTGGGGAATTGGTTGGAATGTACACCCATCCAGAGTATAAACAGTAAAGAAACCGTGAAAACATACAGAAGTGAAATTACAGCACCAACACAGCAAGGCAATAAAGATAAATTAAGAGAAACAATATAAAGGCGCAAGAAAACAATAAAACTACATTAAGGAAACATAAAGCATCTATAAACAGACAACAATTTTCACAATAAACAAGCAGAGAAATGCAGTAAAACAGTAAAGAAATTGCTAAATACCAAAAAAAAAAAAAAAAAAAAAACACACACAAAAAACCCATAACCATACCGTGAATTTTTGTTTTAAAAAAACAGTATAAAAAAAACAGTAAAGAAATAGAAAAGAAACAAAAAATAAATCAATATATAGCATTCAAAGAAACAGGAAACAAACACATTAAAGAAACAATAGAGATACCGTTAAGAAACAGTGTATAGCAAACAGTAACCAATAAAAAAACACAAAAACAATAAAGAAACAGAAACTATATAACAAGGAAGTAGTAAGGAAAATAATACAATAAATAGCATTAAAACATATTTAAAAACAACAACAAACAGAAGGGAAGAAAGGTAACCTTAATTAACGTAAATAAACAATAAGGAAACAGAGAAAAAAATAAAATAACATGCAAAAAAAAAAAAAAAAAAAAAAAAAAAAAAAAAAAAGTAAAAACTTTAAAAAGTTAAAAACAAACAGGAAAAAAAAATATCATGGTAAAAAAACTGAAATACATTAAGATATAGTATAGTAGAGACACCGTAAAGAAAACGTTGTAAACAAATTTAAAAAAAAAAATAATAATAATAATAATAATAATAATAATAATAATAATAATAAATGGTGAAGAAATAAAGTGTAAAGAAACACTAATATTGAAACGAAACTGTAAGGAGACATTTTGTTTTAAATTTAAAATCGGTAAAGACAATATACAGCAATAAAAAGTACTATATTTAAAAATAAATCATAATAAAACATTAAACAATAGAAATCTGTACGTACCCAAAACATCCAAAAATAACTGGCAAATACAGTTTTAAAAATGGGTAAAGAAACAGTTATTAAACATTTTTTAATAAAAAGAACAGGATTAATAACCTGTACGTACCGAAAATATCCGTAAAATACAGTTTTAAAAATCGGTAAACAAATATACATTATTAAGTAAAGAGACAGTAATATTTATTTTTTTAAAGATGAATAAAAAGGAAAGAAAAAAGTAAAACAAAACCTCTACTTCACCAGAATATATATATATATATATATATATATATATATAAAAATTCACTGGCTTAATAGAGATATCATAAAAATGTACAGGTTTAAAAATCGGTACAGAAAAGAAACAGTAATTAAATATTTTTAAAATAACAGTAAATAAAGCATATATGGGCACAGTTGTATCCAAAACTCATTAGCTTAATAGAGATAAATGTACATTTTAAAAAGATCGGTAAAGAAATATATGGTAAGAAATATACAGAAAATAAAGAGCAATGAACAATTTTTAAAAAAATGGAACAGTAAAGAAAACTTGTACGTACCCAAAGTATCCAAAAATCACAGGCAGAGACAAGACTAGAACCAACTGATTGATAATGAGTTCCTTACAAGACCGTGTCATGGTTTGTGGTAAAAGTAGGCCCAGACATTTCTCAAAAGTTTTCGCTTCCCTACCATGGTCCTCGTGTAGTCACTAACTGTTGAAACATCGCTTCCATCAGTAAACGACCACCTCCGTGTCGGTAGCGAAATAAACACCCACAGAAATCAACACCCGTGAAATCCACAACGTTTTGAATCCACCGTAGACACATAAAACACATTTATTTCCAATGTGAAAAATCGCCAGTTTTTTGTTTTTTTTTTTTTTTTTTTTAACAGATTAAATCATTAAGTAATATATATTTTTATATATTTATATGATCCGTTTGTCGATTGTTAAACATGACAACATTTTTTATTGATAGTGTTATGTCGATCCGTGTTGAAATTAGAAATGCGTTGCGTTTCAGAAGAGAAATGTACAGCTTTGCGCGTAATCCGTTACACACTACTTGATGACTCGCAGATAACATCAAAACTCATCCAGGTTAAGAACACTTGAATCCGCGGGACTATCAATGTCATAAACATTCCTTTCAGAATCCGATCGGTCACGCCCACCGTGGTAGCAAGGACGTCACTGCGCATGCACCCTCGTGCGCGCGCGCGTGACACCAAAACGTCGAACTCTTCATTAAAAAAGAACATTAAAAAAAGGGAGCAAAATGGAAGGACGTCACTGCGCATGCACGTTGTGCGTGTGCGTAATCTAGACTTCAATTTAGAGAGACAGAAGGGGGGGGGGGAGGAGGTGGAGACTGGTTATGGCGGAGGGTGAAGGTGAGGGTGGAGTGGGTGGGGTGGGGGGAGTTATCCGTCTGAAGCGGCGGAGAGCTGCTAACAAGCCTTTGATCTAAGGCACGCTGTAGTAAACCCGTTTTCCAAGGTTGTCTCTAAAGAGGCGACGAGTTTAATCCGAGGGATATTCTGGGATGTTCGTCTTCGTAATGTAGCTTAAATACCGAACAATTTACTCGGAACGTCACTCCGTTAAAACACCCATCCGGCGGTTTTATACGCGGTCGCTCCCAATCGGCTAACGCTGCCGAGGTAAACGATTCGGATTTCTGGCAGTTACGTTTACCGTATAATCAGCGGTGTGAAGAACTGAAATAATTATATGTAGGGAAGAGAGAGGGTGAGGGAGGGAAGGAGAGAGAAGAAGAAAAAAGAGAGATATAGACAGACAGAGAGAGAGAGAGAACGATAGAGACAGACAGACAGACAGGCACACACACACACACACACACTACAGAGAGAGAGAGAGAGAGAGAGAGAGAGAGAGAGAGAGAGAGAGAGAGAGAGAGAGAGAGAGAGAGACGAGAGACGACACCCACTAGACGGAGAGAGATAGAGAGAGAGAGAGAGAGATAGAGAGAGAGAGAGAGAGAGACAGAGAGAGGGGGGGGGGGGGGAAGAATGTCACCTCTAAAATAGGAATTAAATTACCGCCGTGTTAAATACAGAGTACTGGTCAACAATTAACCACAAACTAACCCACTGTCATGGACAGGCAGCCCAGATAGATGAGGTATATGTGCCCAGTATAGCGTGCTTGAATCTTAATAGGATATTTGCACGAAAATAAGTTCAAATGGTTGACTGTTTCACACACACACACACACACACACACACACACACACACACACACGGGAACATTAATTGTATTAGTGCAAAAGCAAGAAACATTTTAAGGTTTCATAGACGCCGCTATTAGTTATAAATATTATTCTGTATTCAGATAGGAAAGGTGTGCTTTTTTAATTGTCAGAAAAGTCCCTTTTTTCTCTTTTTTTCTTTTTACCTTCACAAAGATCATTTCTGATTCCGAAGTAGCGGGAAATAGCACGTGCAAAGGCGCGCCACAACTTGATTATCCCCTCGCGACGTCATTTCCAGCGGGGTTAAGCGGTGGTGGCCCCGAACGACAGCGAATAGACGTTGTTAGTAAAACGGCGGAGCTTTCCGTGAAAGGAAAATTCTTACTGATTGTAAACACGGATGAAAACTCAACCATGCAGAAAATAGTTTTTCCATTCACCGTTAACAGAGCTGTATACACGAGGTCCCGGCTTCCTTGGGGTGTCAATTTCGCAGTCAACAGGCCGCTTTCGCTAAGTGAAATAGATATGTGTACACATACAATTAACACGGCGCGGGTAGCGGGCAGACATTTTCCCGCGCAATTTCCAATTCTTTTTCACTGCGTTTTATCACAATGTCGCAGCCTATTACGGTGTAAACATGGACGTGAGTGAATTATCCCCACAACCCCCTTTCGAGTCGAGTTGCGCCTGGACGTGACATTTCGCATCCCCCGGGAATTACTCGCAATGTAGGTGGGTTTTGTTAAAAACTTGTCCGCGAGGAGTGCTTACAAAATTCGATGTTTACAGGGCTATAAAAGGCACTTTTGAGTTAAATACATTTATTTGTCTAGTTCATGCGCCGAGTATATGATCCGTTGTTGTACAATTGTTTGGAGATTACGTCGTTGTATATTATACACCGCGGGACGTATTCCCGAGTCCATTTCAAACGTGGCCTAAATGCTGTCCATTGTTAAACAAAAATGAAATTGTGATGGTGGTGGTGGCGGCGATAACTTTAGGGAAGTACCCTTCGTGTAATTCAACGAAGAAATGTAAAGCTTTAATTGATCAATGGACGATATATATATATATATATATATATATATATATATATATATATATATATATATATATATATACACACACACACACACACACACACACACAAAGAAAAATTTTAAGCACCCATAGATATAATTAGTACTGAAATAGCCGCATTCGTAAAAACTGCAAATTACGTGACGAATATGTCAAGAATGGTATTCCATCGAAATAATAGGAGAGTACAACGACAACTGTGACATCCCACAACAGAACGACATGCACGTGCATCATGCCACCCATGCTTTGCTCAAAATGCAGTATCAGTACACTCCAATTGTTGACATTTAACATCACGGTCTTGCATTGTTGAAGTTTAATCGTTGAATATGGCACGTTGACGGTTATCAGAGGCCCAACGATGGCGTATTATTGGTATGCATGCGACCGGCATGACGTTCAACTGGGGTATCATTACACCGTAATCAGCAGACTGATACGAAACCACGGGCATACCAATGCTGTAAAGGATCTCCCACAGTCAGGGAGACCGCGCATGATGTCACAGCGCGAGGACAGGGCCCTGCTTCGGCTCGTACGTCGTCAAGTCTTTGCTACATCACCTGTTCTGAAGAGCCAATGGTTACCCAATAGACGGATGTCAGCCAAAACAGTGAGGAATCATCTGAAATTTGCGGGATTGAAAGGCCAGAAGGGTCATCAAGCTTCCCTTTCTTGCTGATCATCATGAGAGATGCCGTTTAGCGTGGTGTTTGGCCCGGAGAGGTTGGAATCTGAGGTCCTGGCGAAGAGTCCATTGGTCTGACGAAAGCTGGTTCCTGCTCCATGTCACAGATGGCCGATTGAGAGTTTGGAGGCATAAAAGTGCTGCCTACACACCCAGGAACATATGACCTACGACCCCGTATGGTGGAGGTTCAGTAATGGTTTGGGGTTGCCTGTCACATGATTGTAAGCTGGATCTTGTCTCCATCCAACGCAACCTCAATGGTGATCGGTACCTTCGTAACAAATTGCAAACAGTTGTTGTGCCGCATTTTGACAACCATCCACTCGCCACCAGACCTCTTTACATGGATGACAACGCTAGGCCACATCGTTCCCGAGCAGTAACAGCTTTACTCCAAACTGAAGCTGTGACGACCCTGCCCTGGTTGGCCATGAGTTCTGACCTAAACCCGCTAGAGCATGTTTGAGACATCTTGGGGCGTCGAGTACAGGCACTGACCCCACCTGTACAGATTCTGGCACAATTAGAGGCAGCTCTTCATCGAGAATGGCAGCAGTTGCCCATGCAGCAGATCAGACGACTTACTGGAGGGATGAGACGAAGGGTGGAAGGTGTCATCCGAGCACATGGCGGGTTTACCCGCTATTGATGATTTGTGTCATGAATGTCATCTGTGGACTTCAAATGACATTTTTCATCATCAATCATGATGTTGACTTGTGTTTCTGACTCTGCACCTCCATACTTATTGTGCCTCAGGTTTTGGCTCAAATACAGCATATTGGAATTCTTCTCAGAATCATGATAAAAATTTCAAAACTGGATACACTTGTTATGTTTTCTTACTGTCAAAGATGTATTCTTGCAAAACACATTTGTTTTTCCGAGGTTATGTTATCAGGTTTTCAACGCCAAACATCGTAAGTCATTGTGAAAAATACAGGGGTGCTTAACTTGTTTCTTTGTCTATATATTTATATTCAACCCTCTATTTGTCCGTCTGTCCACCCTTCTATCCATCCATCATTATATATATTTTTTGGTCTGTTTATCTATCTATCTATCTATGTCTATCTGTCTGTCTGTCTGTCTGTCTATATTTATCGACCTACAGATTTATTTATGTATGTATGTATGTACGTATGTATGTATGTATTTATTTATGTATAAATATCTATATATTGTATGTATGTCGAGGTTGACTATTACATACATAGATATTAACGCACTGGCACAGGAAATAATTAAATCCTTTCTGGCCTCACAAATTGCCCATGTCGTTGCTAGGACTCGAATTTGTGGCACCGAATCGCCCGTAAATTGCAAACTAACCACGATGCGCTCTGAACTATTGAGGCATCTATAAAAAGGATGCTCTTTAACTCAACCACATGCATGGGGCCTACAATCTACGCGGTCGATCCCGCTTACATGCATGAAACAGTGGGCAGACCTGGCACGGGCTAGTATGTATTTATGTATAAATA
This sequence comes from Gigantopelta aegis, assembly GCF_016097555.1. Taxonomy (NCBI): domain Eukaryota; kingdom Metazoa; phylum Mollusca; class Gastropoda; order Neomphalida; family Peltospiridae; genus Gigantopelta; species Gigantopelta aegis. The sequence goes on from NC_054711.1 coordinate 30,905,880, forward strand.
TTTATATATTGTTTGTATGTCGAAGTTGACTGTTACATACCTATTTACGTACGTATGTATGTACGTACGTATGTATGTATGTATGTATGTATGTATGTATGTATGTATGTATGTAGGCCTATGTATGTATGTATGTCTCTCTGTTTGTCTGTCTATCTTTATCATGCAACCATGCTCCCTGTGACATGATAATCCCTACATTACAATTCGAAGTGTTATGTCACTGCCTGATAACACCTCCATTGCTAGCGTGATAACCTTGGCGTTGCTATGTGTTATCGGGTCACTAAGAAGTTAATTATGCACATGTCAGTGGGTTATCAGGTTAGTAGGAAATGGGTTTTGCGCATGGCGGCTGTTTACTCAATTTTCAGGTATGTCGTTTCCTCATTTTTCAAGCATCCATTTACAGCAATAATTATTTAACTGCATAGATAAATATAACATTTACACTTCCTGTAACGTCAAATGACCTTTTTATTTTTAAATTCTTAATTGTTCGCACCCATTCGGAACGAGCCAGCGTTTTGAATTAAACATTTTAAAACAAAAAAGCCAGCTGCTTCCTGCAAAGAATGTTTACATTGGAACAGCGTCTGACGTCACAGTCACTAGCAGCCAGTGATGTCGATCTTCTTCGCGTCACACCTAAACTTTTGTTTATTTTCACAGAATGTTTCTTTTTCTAAATTGTAATATTTTGAAATAAAATACTTGTAACAACAATATAATTAAAGTGTTTTATTTCAAATGTGAAAACACATAACTTGTCTGTTCGGCCATGCTATTCCCAATATGTTTTTGGGCATCTGCTATTATCCGACTTCCGGTAGTAGTTTCTACACGAGGATGCTATAATGGTTACTATACCGCTTTTAACTAAAACAATAAAACCGTAACTTGAAAGGGCTTGCATGATAAAACAAAATATCAGGTTGCCACGTTTTGATATCGTGGGTATTTGGCTCGGTTCGCTGAAGCTCGCCTGTTACACCATTATCTAAACCATGCCCATTACACCATTATCTAAGCCTCGCCTGTTGCACCGTTATCTAAACCTCGCCTGTTACACCATTATCTAAACAATGCCCATTACACCATTATCTAAGCCTCGCCTGTTGCACCGTTATCTAAACCTCGCCTGTTACACCATTATCTAAACCATGCCCATTACACCATTATCTAAGCCTCGCCTGTTACACCGTTATCTAAACCTCGCCTGTTACACCATTATCTAAACCATGCCCATTACACCAGTATATAAGCCTCGCCTGTTACACCGTTATCTAAACCTCGCCTGTTACACCATTATCTAAACCATGCCCATTACACCATTATATAAGCCTCGCCTGTTACACCGTTATCTAAACCTCGCCTGTTACACCATTATCTAAACCATGCCTATTACAGCATTATATAAGCCTCGCCTGTTACACCATTATATAAGCCTCGCAGTTATCTAAACATCGTATATTACACCGTTATCTAAACCTCGCCTGTTACACCGTTATCTAAACATCGCTTGTTACACCGTTGTCTAAACCTGGCCTATTACATCATTGTCTAAACCTCGCCTGTTACACCGTTATCTAAACCTCGCCTGTTACACCGTTATCTAAACCTCGCATGTTACACCGTTATCTAAACCTCGCCTATTATACCGGTATCTAAACCTCGCCTGTTACACCGTTATCTAAACCTCGCCTGTTACACCGTTATCTAAACCATGCCCATTACACCATTGTATAAGCCTCGTCTGTTACACCGTTATCTAAACCTCGCCTGTTACACCATTATCTAAACCATGCCTATTACAGCATTATATAAGCCTCGCCTGTTACACCATTATATAAGCCTCGCCTACTACAACGTTATCTAAACATCGCCTATTACACCATTATCTAAACCTCGCCTGTCACACCGTTATCTAAACATCGTATATTACACCGTTATCTAAACCTCGCCTGTTACACCGTTATCTAAACATCACTTGTTACACCGTTGTCTAAACCTGGCCTATTACATCATAGTCTAAACCTCGCCTGTTACACCGTTATCTAAACCTCGCCTGTTACATCGTTATCTAAACCTCGCATGTTACACCGTTATCTAAACCTCGCCTATTACACCGTTATCTAAACCTCGCATGTTACACCGTTATCTAAACATCGCCTGTTACCCCGTTATCTAAACCTCGCATGTTACACCGTTATCTAAACCTCGCCTATTACACCGTTATCTAAACCTCGCCTGTTACACCGTTATCTAAACCTCGCCTGTTACACCGTTATCTAAACCTCGCTTATTACAACGTTATCTACACCTCGCCTATCCAATATCTACCTGATATTTATACCTACCTACCTATCTATCTATCTATCTATCTATCTATCTATCTATCTATCTATCTATCTATCTATCTATCTATCTATCTACCTACCTACCTACCTACCTACCAACCTACCTACCTACCTACCTATCTATCTCGCTTGATGCGCGGTCGGTCTAGGATCGATCCCCATCGGTGGACCCATGGGGCTATTTCTCGTTCCAGCTAGTGCTCCACAACTAGGGTACTATCCTGTCTGTGGGATGGTGCATATAAAAATCCTTTGCTGCTAATCGAAAAGAGTAGCCCATGAAGTGGCGACAGTGGGTTTCCTCTCTCAATCTGTGTGGTCCTTAACCTTATGTCTGACGCTATGTAACCGTAAATAAAATGTGTTGAGTGCGTTGTTAAATAAAACATTTCCTTCCTTCCTTCTTTTTACCAGTATTTATTAGTGTTATGCTAGGAATAAGACTGTCAACTGTTACAACGAAGTTGACCAACTTACGATGGGAGCGCTCAGATTAACAACTAATGGGTTCTACCACGAGAATCGAGTTGTAAGAGCGTCCAAGGGCCCAATTTCACTAAACATCGTAAGCCTAGTTTTGCACGTAAACGTAAATCTACGACTAAACCATAATTCTTATTACTGTTATAGTACAACAAATATTGTTACAAGTACACATATTTCGTTTCCCGTGGTCCTTAAAATGCTCCGTGTTTTGTAATGATATACTTTTCTTCGTGAAATAGATGCCAAACACGTGTAAATGTATGCGCGGCATTTCTGCTAGTCGCAGACGTAAACTTACGATGTTTTGTGAACTTGGCTCCAGACTAGCAAATGGACAGTCGTAGAAATCATGACAACAGAAAGTTGGCCATCGTTGTGCTGGCAGTTGGTAGCCTGAGCCTAGCATTATATTATGTTAGGAAAGTCTTGAACATAAATGGTTTCGAAACGTTGTTTGAGTAAAATGTGGCCAGTGATGGACGTAAAAGTCGTTCACGGGGTGGGTATTGAATGTATTGTACTATATAAAAAGTAAAGTTTGTTTTATTTAACGACGCCACTAGAGCACATTGATTTTTTTTTATCTTATCATCGGCTATTGGACGTCAAACATATGGTCATTCTGACACTGTTTTTTAGAGGAATCCCGCTGTTGCCACATATGCTACTCTTTTACGACAGGCAGCAAGGAATCTTTTATTTGCGCTTCCCACAGGCAGGATAGCACAAACCATGGCCTTTGTTGAACCAGTTATGGATCACTGGTCGGTGCAAATGGTTTACACCTACCCATTGAGCCTTGCGGAGCACTCACTCAGGGTTTGGAGTCGGTGTCTGGATTAAAAATCCCATGCCTCGACTGGGATCCGAACCCAGTTCCTACCAGCTTGTAGACCGATGGCCTAACCACGACGCCACCGAGGCCGGACTGTACTATATATAAAGAAAAATGTCGTTAATATCAACCGAGCCTAATTTTTTTGGTTGAGTATAGATTTTTCCGTTTATATTCTTTTTTTTTCCTTTTTTTTTTCTCTTCTTTTTTTTTAACTCATAATTCTTGAACAAAATTTTGTTTACGTTAAGTAGTAAATCATTGTAATTTTGGCAGGTGTTAGGTACAAATATAACTGTCAAAATAGCCCAATTTTGCATTTGCAACAATGGTAATACAGCTTTGGTGTCACATTTTTCCGTGTTAAAGACATCTGCCAAGCGAATGGCGTTCTTGGTAACAGACAAAAACACTCACACGAATCCGTAATGACTGTGTGAAATGTATCAGTCTGACGTTGTACATTACTTGAAATACGCTGTACAAGACATTGAACATTTTGTTATTTACAATAATTTGTGTTAGTCACATAAGTGTTATAATGTTGGTTTTTTTGTGGGTTTTTTAGGAAACATTTGTGTTGTTTAACGACACCACTAGAGCACATTGATTTATTAATCTTCGGCTATTGGATGTCAACCATTTTGGCAATTTTTATATATAGTTTTACAGACGAAACGTTAAAGTTTATTTTGTTTAACGACACCACTAGATCACATTGATTTATTTAATCATCGGCTATAAGATGTAAAACATTCGGCAATATATAGTCTTAGAGACGAAACCCGCTACCTTTTTCCATTAGCAGCAAAGGATGTTTTATATGCACCATCCCACATACAGGATAGCACATACCACGGCTTTTGATATACCAGTCGTGGTGCACTGGCTGGGGCGAGAAATAGCCGAATGGGCCCACCGACGGGGATAGATCCCAAACCGACCGCGCATCAAGCGAGCGCCTTACCACTGGGCTACGTCTCGCCCCCAGGTTCGTAGGAAGTCGTATTGGAAATAGGATGGAATTTTATCGTCGATCATCGGTTATAATCGATTTGCACCCACCGATCAACTTTCGATTATACAATCGGTTTGAATTATACTCATATAGAAAAGGAGTTGAATTTGTAGGATTTTTTTTTTTCGGGGGTGGGTGGGTGGGTGGGGTGGGGGTGCGGTATGTTCTTCGTGTATTTCAAAAATACTAATATGCTGCATAGCACAACTCTTTTGACGCCATTTGCAAAATATTCCATTTGCAACGCTGAACGGCTTTATTCGACAGCAAAGATTAGCAGTACTTCGCTAGGCGGTATTGTCGACACGCACCAGATTTCGGCTGAGACACCTTTCTTTCGACATCCGCTTATTTTGTCTGTTCAGCTCTCAGGCAAAAAAAAAAAATCTGTACATATTAATAATGAAACGTTCGTACGAGTTCACAAACTGTTTTTCGACCTGTCGCTTTGCCATTGTTGTACGAAGAAGAGAATAAATAAACGCTCGCTGAAATCACATTTTTCTCGTTCAGTGTGGCGGGCCTTGAAAGATTTCAGGTGCGCTAAGGTGAATCGACGTATTAATTAGTTTACAGGGGAGCGGATCGTAGCCAAGTGGTGAAGCGCTCGCTGGATGCGCGGTCGATCTGGTATCCATCCCCGTCGGTAGCCTCATTGGGGTATTTCTCTTTCCAGCCAGTGCACAACGACTGGTAAATCAAAGGCGTGGTATGTGCTTTCCAGTCTGTGAGAAAGTCCATATGGGTGTATACTACCAAATCAAATCTCATAGACGACACATAGTAACATATGTGGCTAAAAATCCTACCTGCAGCGTATCAATCGACATAGACACCACTGGTATAAATACTACCATCCCTCACCCTTAAAGTAAATCAGAAAAAAATGGGGGTCAAGCTGCTCATTTCTGAGATAACGGGTAGCGTCTATGACTACCCTAGTTCTGTACAAAATTCGAGTACATTTTTTTTACAGGTACCCATACATGTTTCAAACATAAGGCTACTTGACAGTGGTACTAGATGAAATAAAATTGCATGCATTTTTTGCTCAGATAAAACTCTTTTTTTTTTCGACAACCAACACACTTATTACCAATTACAGGACTTGTGGTGTTCACTTCTCTATAAAAAATTCGGTGCACCTCGAACTTTGTCGCTCTAACCAGTGCACCACGACTGGTATATTAAAGGCCGTGGTATGTGTTATCCTGTGTGTGGGATGGTGTATATAAAAGATCCCTTGCTGCTAATCGAAACTAGTAGCCTATGAAGTGGCGACAGCGGGTTTCCTCTCTTATTATTTGTGTGGTCCTTAACCATATGTCTGACGCCATATAACCGTAAATACAATTTGTTGAGTGCGTCGTTAAATAAAACATTTCTTTCTAATGGAAAAATATAGCGGGTTTCCTCTGATGAGTCAGAATTACCACATGTTTGACATCACCTTCTGTGTCTCCAGCTGAATTAAATAATCATGAACGGCGTACTTGAACCGCAATTGGGGTGGTTGGTTGGTTGTAAATTTTTACATGCTTATATGCCACTAGAGCTTCAAGCATGTCTGCCCGGGGCCGAGTCCTGGATAGCCAGGGGTCTGCTCCGGGCCAGAAATTTAATAGGACAATTTAGATAATTACTCTAAATACTAAAAATAAATATGGGGACAAAATTAAAAATATATATATATATATTTTATTTGGTGTAATCCCAAAAAATATACTTAAATAAATATAATATAATTTCAAAATAGCTTAAAATTGAACACCAAATTTTGAACGGGCAACCAAACAGAAATAATCTCATAATCTACTTAATATTATTTATTTAAGCCCTTAGCTGGAGAAGATTGGTGGTTAGAGGGCCCAAAGGGTCTCAGGAGGTACCAAATTTTAAAATTATATTTTTAAAGGAGGAGTACCGAAAATATCGGTAACCGAAGCGTGGCCGGACGGGGTGGAGGGGGGGGGGGGGGGGTGGGGGGGGGGAGGGGGGAGGGGGAGGGGGGGGGGGGGGGGGGGAGGAGAGGGGATGATGGCGCGAAAAAGGGGGAGAGGGGGCTAACCCCCAGACAAACCTATCTCTCCCTACGGCCTAAACCGCCTACGCCTAGGCGTCTAACCCTAACTTCCGATGGCACACACACCCTCCCCCAAACCCCACCCAACAACCCACCCCCCTCCATCCCGCCCAGCCGTCGTGCCCTCCAATATCGGTATCCTCTATTTATCCAGAGATGGTGTCCCTAGGAGAGGGACAGAATTAAATCACCTCTGGCATATTTAAAAAATGGAGGTGGTCCTAGTAGAGGAGCACCATAAAAGAAAGACTCCAATATGATGAAGACAGTCCGCAGTCTGGCAAGTCGTGGATGTGAAACGTATCTTGGTGAGTGAAGATCCGAGGCGCCTCTCTGTAGACCAAACAGAACGTAAACGTTATGTCATTCAAAAGACACTGGTACCCTTTAATTTAGAAAACCGACGCCTGTGAGAAGTTATGGGTAAAGCTACTCACAGGAAGTCGGCATAGGAGCAGCATCCCGCCCTATTAAATTCCTAAATTGGGGTGGGATTTAGTTCAATCGTTTGAGTGCTCCTCAGTGGATCCATTCAACTGATTTTTTTCTCGGTTCACCCAGTGCACCACAACTGATCAACGGCCGTGGTATGTGCTTTCCTGTCTATGTGAAAGTGCACATAAAAGATCCCTTGCTGCATAAGGAAAAACGTATCGGGATTCCTCTGTTGACTACGTGTCAGAATTATCAAATGTTTGACATCTAATAGCAGATAATTAATAATCAATGTGCTCTAGTGGTGTCGTTAAAAACAACCCACCATCATTATCGTCGTTATCGTCGTGTCGTCATCATCATCATCATCATCATCAGAATCATCATCACTATCAGTATCACATTCACATTCACCACCACCATCATATATCCATTTCAAAAATCATCGCCATCATCATCATCATCATCATCATCATCATCAACACCATCATGATCATCAAAACCATTATCATCATGATCATCGTCATCACCATCATCACCACCAGCACCACCATTGTCAAAATTATCCATGCCATTATGATCTGCACCAACAATATCATCGTCATCATCATCATCATCATCATCATCATCATCATCACCACCACCACCACCACCACCATCATCACCACCACCACCACCATCACCATCATCACCACCACCACCACTACCACCATCATCATCATCACCACCACCTACACCACAACTATCATTATCACCACCACCATCACCTACACCACCATCAACACCAACAGTATTATCATCGACACCACCATATCCATTATCATAATCACCATCATCATCATCATCATCATCATCATCATCAGCATCACTTCTAAATCTCTGTAAAAAGCATTCACCCTGGTCAGAGGTCGCTGCTCCGATTTTAACCGAGACACATATATTTTCGTGACAGTCACGATTCCGTATGCCCGTATAACAAGCGAAGAGATTATTGTGAGCGAGTGTGCACTAATGAACGGAGTTGGCAGGTAAACGGAAACACGGCGAAACAGCCTAGGGTCGTGTAGTTCAACATGAAGTCGGTCCCGTGTTAATGGTGAACATGACAAACGATGTACAGGCGTCCATATCAATTTGTTTGGTCGTTTTTCTGGCACGTGGATCTAGTGAGCGCGAGACTGACATTAAAGCTGTAATGCATCGGATAGTTTTAATACACAAATGTACAGAAGAAGACAACCCTGTCTTTTTTTGTCTTTTTGTCTTTTTTTTTAACCTTCGCACAAAGGCGTACGTACGGGCTCCCATTTTTAGAGGGGGGGGGGGGGGGTTGAGGCGCAGGCTAGTTTTTGCCCGAATTTAACAGAAATGCGGGTATCTGGATTACAACATGTATTCAAAATAGCATTACTGCCAAATAGAAAACGAATCGTCACGCAGTATTAAGTGGATTGCAACTAATATTGTGGGTAGAATGATGGAAATACACAGTGAAATGTGTTCAGGCCAGCCATTTTGCTCGAAATTCTCTATTGTTTTTGCCCGAATTTGAGAATTTTCTTCATGACGTTCAGTTGCATCACTACCAAACAGTGATATAGGGTTGCAAACGAACCACTACGCATTTTTATATGGATTACTACTAATTTTGAGGGCGCATTAGAAGGTCCAAAGGGACTAAACATTTTAACAGGGTCTTTTGGGGACACGCCCCCAGGAGAAAAGTTTAAATTTTAAGTGTTCAAATGCGGTATTTTCAGTTTTGTGAGCACAATAGAAGGGACGAGTGAAGGGGAGTCATAACCCTCATAGTCTCCCCTCCCAGTCCCGTCACCCCGCCACCCCGCCACCCCGCCCCATTCCGTTTATTGGGATTTAGAAATAACATGAGTCGATCTCACAAAGAAAAACGTTTACCACAGAATTACACGTGACTATAGAATCAAGCCGTTTATTTGTTTAACGACAACACTAAAACACACACACACACACACACACACACACAGAGGGAGGGAGAGAGAGAGAGAGAGAGAGAGAGAGAGAGAGAGAGAGAGAGAGAGAGAGGAGAGAGAGAGAGAGAGGAGAGAGAGAGAGAGAGACAGGGAGAGAGAGAGAGAGGAGAGAGGGAGAGAGAGAGAGAGAGAGAGAGAGAGAGAGAGAGAGAGAGAGAGAGAGGAGAGTTCTTCCGAGAGAGAGCGAGAGAGAGATGGGAGAGAGAAGAGAGAGAGGAGGGAAGAGAGAGAGAGAGAGGAGGGATAGACAGAGAGAGCGTCCGAGGAGGGAGGGGAGGGAGGGACAGAGAGAGAGAGGGACGAGAGAGAGAGAAGAGAGAGAAAGGAGAGAGAGAGAGGGAGGGGGAGAGGGAGAGGGAGAGGAGAGGGAGAGAGAGGGGAAAGAGAGAGAGAGGAGAGGGGAGGGAAAAGAGGGAGGAATGAGAGGAGAGAGAGAGGGAGAGAGGGATGGAGAGGAGGGGAGAGAGAGAGAGAGACGAGAGAGAGAAGAGAAGGACAGAGAGAGCGGGAGAGAGGAGAGAGAGAGAGAGAAAAAGAGAGAGGAGGAGAGAGAGAGAGAGGAGAGAGAGAGAGAGAGAGAAGGAGGAGGAGGAGCCTAATTCAGGGCCATAATAAGGGGGAATTGGTAGCTGTAAACGTTACAAAGTAGGGGGGGCCTACAGATGCGTTCCAAAAAAAAGTAAATTTCTAATTAATCCTCTTGTCATGCGATTACGTTTAAAAGTCACTGTTCTCGATTCTGCTTGTCAGACCGAGTAGCTATAAAAACGGTTATCGCTCGTTTAGTCGTGGTTTTATTTGTACCTGAGGGGACTGGGAACTGCCACATTAAACGAGCACTTAACTAAATAAAACAGGTGTTACGACACGTAGCGGTTACGATCTCGCTCGCTCTTTGAGAGGTAACGCGTCATCCAGGGTGGGATGTAAGACAGAATACCTAACTCTCGCCGCTCCTCATAAAATCTCGTTAGCGCCAGGTCGTTAAGCGTGATGGTGAGCGAAAAGCGGGTTTAGGGGAATTGGTTCGAAATCATGTTTATAGTGTTACTCGAGATGTATCATTAACGTAACAACCGCGATTGTAAATTAACTTCTTCTTTTTTTAGAAAGTTAAAGTTTGTTTTGCTTAAGAAACACCACTGGAGCACATTGACCTATTGGATGTCAAACATATCGCAGTTTTGACATAGATAGGAAACCCGATACATTTTATTTCAGTACTAGCAAGGGATATTTTATATGCACCATCCATAGACAGGCTAACAGATACCGCGGTCTTCGATATACCAGTCGTGGTGCACTGACTGGAGCTTGAAATAGCTCATTGGGTCCACCCATGAGGAATCGATCCCAGACCGACCGCGCACCAAGCGAGTGCTTTACCACTGGACTACATCCCGCCCTTTAGTTTAGAATGGACATCAACTGTTTGTTGGAACGGGATCTAGCTTCGTGGGTAGAGCGTTCGCCTCCAAGCTTACGTCGTAGGATCGAACAACCTCAATGGACCTATTTCTCTGATTAGGCTTTTTTGCGTACTAACCAGTGCCTCACGACTGGTATATCAACGGCTGTGGTGTGTGCTGTCCTGTCTAGGATCGATCCCCATCGGTGGGCTTATTGAACTATTTTTCGTTCCAGCCAGTACTCCACAACTGGTGTAACAAACACCGTGGTATGTACTATCCTGTCTGTGGGATGATGCATATAAAAGATCCCTTGCTGCTACTCGCAAAGAGTAGCCCATGAAGTGGGAGACAGCAGGTTTCCTCTCTCAATATTTGTGTGGTCCTTAACCATATGTCTGACACCATATAACCGTAAATAAAATGTGTTGAGTGCGTCGTTAAATAAATCATTTCTTTTCCTTTCCTCTAAGACTTCATGTCATAAAACCGGTCTCGGTGGCGTAGTGGTTAGGCCATCGGTCTACAGGCTGGTAGGTACTGGGTTCGGATCCCAGTCGAGGCATGGAATTTTTAATCCAGATACCGACTCCAAACCCTGAATGAGTGCTCCGCAAGACTCAATGGGTAGGTGTAAACCATTTGCACCGACCAGTGATACATAACTGGTTCAACAAAGGCCATGGTTTGTACTATCCTGCCTGCGGGAAGCGCAAATAAAAGATCCCTTGCTGCCTCTAAAAAAAACAGTGTCAGAATGACCATATGTTTGACGTCCAATAGCCGATGATAAGATAAAAAAAATTCAATGTGCTCTAGTGGCGTCGTTAAATAAAACAAACTACTTTACTTTTTACCCCTCTTTTACCAATGAGAGTTAATCTATACAACATTTATTAAAAATAGTTTTTACTAGTACATGTAGTACATAGACATTTTTGGTAAAAAACGTTTATGAAATCTAGAATGGTTTAAACAAAATTAAAATGTTCTTGTATGAGTTTTAGCATTTTAAATTATATACATGTAGTTATATGCTAATTCACCAGTTCCCTTTTGGCGCAAACACACTGTGGGGTGGGATGTTGCCCAGTTGTAGAGCGCTCGTCTGATGACCTGTCGGTCTAGGATCGATCCCCGTCGATGGCTCATTGGGCTATTTCTCGTACCAGCCAGTGCACCAGGGTTGGTGTGTCACAGACCGTGGTATGTGCTATCCCATCTGTGAAATGGTGCACGTAAAAAGATCCTAAGCTACTAATGTTGTGGGTTTCCTCTCTAAGATCATATTAAAAGTACCAAATGTTTGACATCCAATAGCCAATGATTAATAAATTTAATGTGCTCTAGTGGTGTCAGTAAACAACAACAACAAAAAACCTTTAACAAACGGACTGCAGTAAGCGATCTTTTGATAGTTGAGACTTCGCTCCTAACAGTTACTCATACAGGGTTTACACCAGCGGTATTAAATCAACATGGCGGACGCGACAGACAGCCTCAATCCGCCATGACAGTTTTGGTTCTCGCAATATCTCGTAAATAACCGGTCATTTGCAATATTACGTGGAGTTTGGACCCACGTTACGCGTTATCTAATCTCGCTAATCCCGATCGATGGCGAGTTGTCGGCCCTGTTTTAGAACCGGAAGGTTTAGGAGCGAAAGGCAAAAAAGGAAGAGCCACACACAAGGATCTGGTGCTAAATCACAGCCCCCCCCTCCCCCCCCCCCCCCCCCCCCCAGCTCGAGATGGAATTAATAGACTGGCTTTATGCAGATAGGAATAGAGATAAGACATTCAAAGCTGCTGGGTCTGGAAATTATACTGAGCAAAATTAATTAAAGGATAAACGAAGGGAGGAGGGGTGGAAACCTAAAAAAAAATTTCTTCCATTTTTTTATAGACATTGGACAGACAAGACAGCACATACCATGTTCTCTAATATACTAATATGGACGGGCTGGAGAGGGTGGGTACGCCATATTCTAATTACATATCAGCATGGCCAGTATTTGTTTTGTCTTAAATAGTTGTATTTGTTTTTGTTTTCGCATATGTGAAACTTACTCAGTTATATTAAAGGACAAATTAAAAAGAAAGAAAGAAAAAAAAAATAAAGAAAGAAAGAAATGTTTTATTTAACGACACACTCAACACATTTTATTTACGGTTATATGGCGTCAGACATATGGTTAAGGACCACACAGATAGAGAGGAAACCCGCTGTCGCCACTACATGGGCTACTCTTTCCGATTAGCAGCAAGGGATCTTTTATTTGCGCTTCCCACAGGCAGGATAGCACAAACCATGGCCTTTGTTGAACCAGTTATGGATCACTGGTCGGTGCAAGTGGTTTACACCTACCCATTGAGCCTTGCGAAGCACTCACTCAGGGTTTCGAGTCGGTATCTGGATTAAAAATCCCATGCCTTGACTGGAATCCGAACCCAGTACCTACCAGCCTGTAGACCGATGGCCTAACCACGACGCCACCGAGGCCGCCCACAGACAGAGATAGATTCTTTTTTTTTTTTTATCAAGCGAGCGCTTTGCCACTAGGTAACGTCCCGTCCCACCCAAAATGTATAACTCCAAATGAAAGAGGGCGGGGTGTAGCCCAGCGATAAAGCACTCGCTTCGATTCGCGGTTGGTCTGGGATCGATCCCTGTCGGTGGGCCCATTAGGCTATTTCTCGTTCCAGCCAGTGCACCGCAACTGGTATATCAAAGGCCGTGGTATGTACTACCCTGTCTGTGGGGTGGTGCATATAAAAGATCCCTTGCTGCTAATCGAAAAGAGAAGCCCATGAAGTGGCGACAGCGGGTTTCCTCTCTTTAATATCTGTGTGGTCCTTAATCATATGTCTGATTGGGAAGGAGACGTCAAGAAATAAGCGAAAAAAATATTTCTTTCTTTCTTTCAAAAGGGAAGAAATATGTCCCAAAGTGGAAGATGATTACTTAGTTTCTGTGTACTCCGGGCTTAATAATACTGATATAAGAAAACTGACAAAGCAGACTAGGTGGAACGCGGCCGAGGTCAAGCGGGCCCGCATAAAAAGGGAAGTCCTGCGGCAATGCAGCTTTAATAGGGAAGGATTACATGGATTTGTTATGATGTTCAGGGAAGAAAGGGAAAATTATAAAGTATTCGTGTTGGGAGTTTTAAAGAGAGAGAGAGAGAGAGAGAGAGAGAGAGAGAGAGAGAGAGAGAAGAGAGAGAGAGAGAGAGAGGAGAGAGAGAGAGAGAGGAGATAGAGAGAGAGAGAGAAAGGGGGGGAGAGAGAAAAGAGAGAGGGAGGAAAGAGAGGAGAGGGAGAGAGAGACTTAGAGGAGAGAGAGAAGAAAAGGGAGAAAAGAGAGAGAGAGAGAGAGGAAGGGGAAAGGAGAGAGAGGAGAGAGAGAGAGAGAGCACGGAGGGAGCGATGAAGAGAGTGAAGAGAGAGAGAGAAAGAGAGAGAAGAGAGAGAGAGGAGAGAGAGGAGAGAGAGAGAGATAGAGAGAGAGGGGGAGAGAGAGAGGGAGAGAGAAAGGGGAGAAAGAGAGGGAAGAGAGAGAGAGAGGGAGGGAGGAGATAGAGCAGGAGAGAGAGAGAGAGAGATTATAGAGGAGAGAGAGAGAGTAGAGAGGGAGAGGAGAGAGGAGAGAGAGGGGAGAGAGAGAGGGAGAGAGAGAGGGGAGGGAGCGAGGAGACAGAGAGAGAGAGAGAGAGAGAGAGAGAGAGAGAGGAGAGAGAGAGAGAGAGAGAGAGAGAGAGAGAGAGAGAGAATGAGAGAATCACAGAGACAGGTAATGAGGTAGAGAGAGATAGATAGAGAGATAGCGAGAGATAGTTATAGACAGACAGACAGACAGACAGACAAACAGAAAGACAGACGAACAGAGAGAAAGGCAGGACGAGACAAGGATAAAAAGTTATGGAGAGAAACACGGAGGTAAAGAAAGAGAGACAGACAGAGAGAAATGGAGGGATGGATTTGGTAATAATAACAAACAAACAAATAAGAAATCACAATCAATTCCACACACGAATAATCGAATATAAAACAAGAACAATAATGACCGAAAAATATCTTTACAGCCATCTACTGGCTAAGGAATTATATTATATATCATTGTTTCTTATCATACATTAGCATGCCAATATTTCAAAATGTATCGAATGGATCCACACGAATTTACGTTTTCTGAAAAGAGAAATCAATAAATAAAGACAGATAACTCTTGTGAAAAAGGACTACTACTCCCAAGAGACGCAATCGACATTAAGCAAAAGACCAATAGTTAGTTGGAGTTGTATCCCTTTGAATACAATACTGTATTAATATCATACCAAAATAACAAATTAGTTTGATTACTCAAATATATGTCAGGTGGTTTGCGTTATAGTATAGTAATAAAACTTTAATAGAGCTCAATGCATAATGCACCAAAATTCATATCTAAAGAAGAAGAAGTTTGTTTTGTTTAACCGCACCACTAGAGCACATTGATTTATTAATCATCGGCTATTGGATGTCAAACATTTGATAATTTTGACATATAGTGTTAGAGAGGAAACCCGCCACATTTTGTTTCACTAGTAGCAAGGGATCTTTTATATGCACCATCCCACAGACAGGATAACACATACAATGGCTTTTGATATACCAGTCGTGGTGGACTGGCTGGAAGGAGAAATAGCCCGAAGGACTCCACCGACGGGGATTCGATGTCCAGGGACCGATCGCCCGCATCAAGCAGGCACGATTTTAACCACTGGGTTACTTCCCGCCCCACACCACTATCAACAATCTAACAAGAAGCATTCCCCGCTGCTACTTTGGTAGATATTTTGTGACTTAATATTCTCAACATTAATAATTATTTATAGATTTATTCCTCCAGGTTCAAAATCTTCTACAGCGGACCTGTTAGATAAAAAATTTATGTTTAAAGGGCCCA
>NC_054711.1:30921665-30951665 GCF_016097555.1 Gigantopelta aegis
AGACTTTGCCCCGAAATCAGTGCACCAAGAAAGATAGTAATGTTTTATTTAACGACGCACTCAACACATTTTATTTTACTGTTATATGGCGTCAGACATATGGTTAAGGACCACACAGATTTTGAGAGGAAACCCGCTGTCGTCACTACATGGGCTACTCTTCCGATTTGCAGCAAGAGATCTTTTATGTGCGCTTCCCCCAGGCAGGATAGCACAAACCATGGCCTTTGTTGAACCAGTTATGGATCACTGGTCGGTGCAAGTGGTTTACATCTACCCATTGAGCCTTGCGGAGCACTCACTCACGGTTTGGAGTCGGTATCTGTAGGATTAAAATTTCTAAAAAAAATGCAAAAATCAATGGATGCCCTTGCTACTAATAAAAAAAATGCAAACGTTATCACATACCAAGGCCTTTGATACACCCATTGGGCTCACCGACGGGGATCGATCCCAGACCGACTGCTCATCAAGTGAGCGTGTTTACCTCTGGCGACTTTAACAACACCTATTCTTCTTCAAGCCAACCCATTAACCACTAGACCAACGAGGTCGGCTGTACCTCCATCAACTCGCCTGCTTAGCTTAGTAACTGGTTTAACGTGTCCATATACCACTAGGGTTTCGAACACGCCTATCCCGAGTCCGGCCTCCGATAGGATCGGGGGTCTGACTCGGGACAGGGATAACTCGCCTGCGATTCACCCGAGGCGGCCATAATGATTACGAAGTGAATTCCTCCACTACAATCTCAGTGAATCAAAGCTTATCGCTCCCGACCCGACATACTAGCACAAAGAACCGCAAAGTAGGGAGAGTTAACGGGACACTTTAGTTAATCCTTTCGCTGTTAGTGACAGTCATAAAATTAACTTTGCCGTATGTAATATTTTACTTATAGAAAACTGCGATCGGTAAATGGAAAGAAAGAAAGAAAGAAACGTTTTATTTAACGACACCACTAGAGCACATGAATTTATTAATCATCGTCTATGGGATGTCAAACATTTGATAATTTTGACATATAGTCTTAGAAAAGAAACCCGTACATGTTTTTTTCCATTAGTAGTAAGGGATCTTTTATATGCACCATCCCACAGACAGGTTAGTACATACCACAGCCTTTGAAAAATTCCCGAATCTGGATAACATTTATTAATAGTATTAGCATTACTGCCAAACAGCTATATGCATGTAGGGTTACAAACGAATCAATCTGCATTTTTTGGTACATGAATTACAACTCATATTGTGAGTAGAATGATGCAAATACATGGTGAAAAAAAGTTTCAAGCCAACTGATTTTGATCGAATATCTGTATCGCTTGTGCCTGAATTTGAGGATTTGCTCCAACGCCCCCCCCCCCCCCCCCCCCAACACACAGGGGCGTAGGCTATGGGGTTTCGGGGGGTTCGGACGAACTCCCCTGCTGAAGCAAATGGTCCGCTTTCAGAACTAAAACATACAAGTTTATACATATGGTGTTTCTGGTGGTGCAAAAACAAAATAGAAAAAAAGGTCCACTTGGTTCATATTCGACGACCCCCCCCCCCCCCCCCCCCCCAGGTCCGGATCACGCTACGCCCCTGACACACACACACACGCACACACACACACACACATACATACATACATACATACACACACACACACACGTATACACACAAACACAGACACACATACACACACACAAACACACACACACAGAGACATACACACACACACAGACACACACACAGAGACACACTCAAACACACACACACACACACAGACACACGCACACACACATATACACACACAGATACACACACACACACACATACACACGGAGAGAGAGAGACACACACACACACACACATACAAAGCCAGACACACACACACATACACGCACAGACACACACACGTACACACAAACACAGACACACATACACACACACACAGACACACAAAGACACACAAAGACACACACACACACACACACACACACACACACACACACACACACACACCGCTTCCCGTCTCGTAAGCTTGTGGCAACTGACTCAACCAGTCACGCCGAGGTCACGTTAACGAGATAACACGAGTTATTTCCCTTGACACGAGAAATGAGAGCGTAGCCTTCGTCGCACTAAAACGGGAAAAGCTTTTGCTTTTTAAAATTTAAATTTTTGAAAACTCCCGACATTTCTAAGTGAATATTACATACAAAGCTATCTTTAATATCCACGACATAAAAATATTAACGTACATATCTGCGATTTCCCACAAGATGAGGGACATTAAGTACGTTGGTTGCAACATTTTGCAAGACGATAGAAATATTAAAGTTGGTAACGTGCGGCCACTAAATGGGTGGGATTTCCTTAGAAGTTCAAACATCAAAGGCTTCGTCTTGATGCTTGAACAAATATCGGGCAACATTCAACCTGATATGATTTCCAAGTGTGTAATATTCTCTTTCAGACGAACCTTTGCGACTTTTGAAACACTACTGATCATTTGGTAAAATTCTCTGCTTCAAAAAAGGCCAACGAATTATTGTGCAGTTTTATTAATATATTCAGTATTTTAAATAATTATATTTTGCTGCGTCTGAAATCAAAAGTCAAGGAAGGAAGGAAGGAAGGAAATGTTTTATTTAACGACGCACTCAACACATTTTATTTACGGTTATATGGCGTCAGACATATGGTTAGGGACCATACAGATAGAGAGAGAGAGATAGAGAGAGGAAACCCGCTGTCTCCACTTCATGGGCTACTCTTTTCGATTAGCAGCAAGCGATCTTTTATATGCACCATCTCGCAGACAGGATAGTACATACCACGGCCTTTGCTACACCAGTTCTGGAGCACTGGTTGGAATGACAAATAGCCCAATGGGTCCACCGACAAGGATCGATCCTAGAACGACCGCACATCAAGCGAACGCCTTACCACTGGGCTACGTCTCGCCTCTCAAAAGTCAAAAACAGTCCAGTTTTGTTAATAAGTACAGCATAATTTTATAGAATAACACTATTTGTTGGTCGAAATAATACATGCAGAGTTAAACTGTCTGAATAGTGACCCGAAGGACATCTTCGAAAGTGCTATGTTTAACGTTGTCCTCTTTTCCCGTATTGTGTCGCATTTTGGAGGGATTTTCGTATCTTTACTGGATTTAGGGTCGTGTCACGGATTTGTACAAAGTTCATCTGGACGTTGTCTGTTACAGAGATACGACCTTCGATACGCCGCCGTTCTCGCAAGCTGAAAAAAGGACAGGAATGTGTGCTTAACGACACCCCAGCACATTGTTTAATCAAGGAATTTTAATACGTGTCAGTGTAATTTTACAACAATTGTTATTCGATGTAAGGAAGGTAAGGAATACTTGTTACGGGGCGGGACGTAGCCCAGTGGTAAAGCACTCGCTTGGTGTGCGGTCGGTCTAGGATCAACTCCCGTCGGCGGGTTCAATGGCCGTGGTATGTGCTATCCTGCCTGTGGGATAACGAATATAAAAGATCCCTTGCTACTAATGGAACAAATAATGTAGCGGGTTTCCTCTTTGAGACTATATGTCAAATTAACAAATGTCTGACATCCAATAGCCGATGATTAATAAATTAATGTGCTCTAGTGGTGTCGTTAAGCAAAACAAACTTTAACTTTTTGGATATTTGTTTGGCGACTCCCTAGCACATGTTTTACACTCCGGCTATTTTCTGTCAACTATATTCTGATTTTCCACACCGATCAAAGGAGAGGGGTGTATATTTGAAGACACCGCAGCAGATTGTTTAATCAACCACTATTAGGGGTCTGACATGTGGGAAACCGGCCTCGGTGACGTCATGGTTAGGCCATCGGTGACGTCATGGTTAGGCCATCGGTCTACAGACTGGTAAGTACTGGGTTTGGATCCCAGTGGACGCATGGGATTTTTAATCCAGATACCGACTCCAAACCCTGAGTGATTGCTCCGCATCGCTCAATGGGTAGGTGTAAACCACTTGCACCGACCAGTGATCCTTAACTGGTTCAACAAAGGCCATGGTTTGTGCTATCCTGCCTGTGGGAAGCGCAAATAAAAAATCCCTTGCTGCCTGTCGTAAAAGAGTAGCCTATATGGGAAATTCAACACTTGCTGACAAGACGGACATGACAACCACTGCCTCAATATAATTTGTACTGATATATCAAAAGCCGTGGTATGTGTTATCCTGTCTGAGGGATGGTACATATAAAAGATCCCTTGTTACTAATGGAAAAATGTAGCGGGTTTAATCTCTATGACTATATGACAAAATTACCAAATATTTGACATCCAATAGCCGCCCCTGCGCGTGCTGTAACCTCACCGTGGTGCAGGGGTGTAATATTCTCTTTGAGAATGGCCAATAATGCACAAAATTGAAATTTTGAGTAAAAGTCAGTATCTGTCCGTGATATTTGTATTTTTACACAGTTCTTTACACTGTTTTTATTTAAATCTTGAATTTTTATATTGATGTTGATCATCACTTTGTTTGTTGGCATTACCATAGTTTGACACCCAATAGTCGATGATTAATAAATCAATGTGCTCTAGATGTGCGTTAAACAAAACAAACTTTCAAACATTCTATTTATCGTTTAGCAGCGAAATTCAGTGGATTGTGAAATGTACATTTTTTTCTGACGAAATATACAAGTGGGCGTTAACGTTCTGCTTATTCATTTGTGCGGTTAGTCATCAGTAATTGCTCCGTTACAACAAACACAAGTTATTGCAAATGAACGTGGGCAAAATGTTAATATACTCATTTAAATATACATGTACTAATTTGAATCTACTAATTTGAATCTACTGTTTTAAATATAATAATTCGTGAATAATAATTTGAATATACATGCACTAATTTGAATACACTAATTTAAATAGGACTCCATAACAGTTGCTGGGTCGGACCCAGAGGTGGCGCTGGGTGTATGCACACCCCATAAACCCCGAACTGTCCACAAAATTGAGGTTTTAACGGATGCTATATATTTAATTAAATGAATGATATATGTTTTTAGTTGGACGATGTAATTTCTTGCTGAGTTAGGTGTTTCTGAGGTAGATTATCATTTATTTCCCATACACTCCCGAGAATATAATTTGTGTCCACTTAACTACGCCAGTAATCAAAACAGAAGTGAATGTATTGTTAAAATTATTAGCTATTTCATCGCAGTGATTCTTTTCTTAATGTTCATAACCCTTCCAATAATAATTAGTACCGTAAATGATTTTTGTTATTGACATGAATGTATAATATACGTCTGTTATCTTGTTTTTGAAATCTGCTAATACCTCTCAGTTTTAAATTATATATATATATATATATATATATATATATATATATATATATATATATATATATATATATATATATATATATATATATATATATATATATATATATATATATATATATATGTGACATTAGATTAATAATTTTATAGGAATTTAACTTATTTTTTATTTATAATAATATTAATATTTACAGACTACTAATTAATTATGAGTGAAACGATTTTAAAATAATTTATTTTAATTACAATATATTACTGTTATATACAGTCTGCCATAAGTGAAATGATATTTGCTGCTAAGGGCGTAATACTAGTTTTATTTGTTTTATTCTTAATATAATTTGCTAATAACTGGAAATAATTTGACACGGACATTACTCCGTGGTTTTGTAAAATATCTATAACAGATTTTCATAATACGACATACTTAGAATTTATTTTAGTGTTAAAATTAAAACATTTATGCCATTTTCGTAACTCGGTCAGATTTGGAAGTTAAATTAATGCCTCGTGATTTCAGGAAACATGACGACGTATAACTGTATTTATATAGAATGTCTGCCTACTCTTATCGTACATTTGATTATAATATATTTAATATTACTACATAGTTCTTTGTCTTTAAAATTATATTAGTGATTGGTGAAGTAGTGATATTAACGTATTAAACATAACGTCAATTCACTAAATTATTATACATTTATTGAGACTGTAATACTAATATTTAAAAATGTTAAATTTATTTTGTCTAAATTATGAATAACTGGACGTTAGTTAATTAGTTAATAAGGTACTACAAATAAATATTCCAAGTGCTTATTAAGACCTAACAATTGAAAGTTAGTTTATTACTGATATTATATTTTTTATTAAACAGTGAACAGCTAAAATTGATTATTGTTAAAAATATTTAGCCATGTACTAGATTATCAATTTATAGAGTACACGAAAATGATTTATTATGTAATTTATAATCTATTTCATAGGAATATACATCGAATCTTACAACCTACCAATTATTGAATATGTTAATACAATTAAATTTATTTTATTATAATATTTTTAGTTTAATGCTTTCCAAAATACTTGTAGTTTGAAATAACTATTACTACAATTATGGAATATTTATTATTTTATTATTAATATTGATGTATTTAAATGTATATTGCATATCCATTGGTTTATTTAATGAAGGATATAAATGATGTTTTTATTTCAGGTAACAAGACGATATCAAATACTCAGCTTAAATATTTAGATGAAAGAAGATATTTTTACACTGACGTTACTTATGATAAAAACAGGACATAGAAAGAAGAAAAAAGCTAAATATTACGAAACAACCAGTCTGGGTTTGTTTTATAATGTCACGGAATGGATTACAACAATACATTTCACTGTCGACGTCAAACGATGGAAAACGACATGAATATAGTTGTATATTGCGTGTACTAAATTGACAAGAAATATATCAGCATGTTCGCCGCTTTTCAGTTACAAGCTGATCTACTGTTAAACAAGCACATGTCCAGCGAAGGAAATTAATGAGATAGCGACACCCCAGCACATTATTTAAGCAGCGGAGATTAGGAAATGAAAGAAGACGAAAGAAAAAGAAGACCAGAAAAGAAATATATGTCTAACGAAATAGCATATATACACATATATATTTAAAACTACGATTATTTGGAGTTTATCATATGTATATATGTTTCAACATAAGATAATAAAAGAAGAAACCTTCTTTCGCCATTAAGATGTCTTTCGTCTTCCGATTTGCAGCAAGAAGGCTTTTACACGCATGTTCCGGACGAAAACATATATATGCCACTGTCATTGAAGTAGAAGACACGGAACACTTATTTTTCGAATGGAACAAAAATGAGTGAAAATGGAACAAAATAATAATGTTTACCGTTGAATTAATAATTATTATCAATTATTCGA
Source organism: Gigantopelta aegis (assembly GCF_016097555.1). NCBI lineage: Eukaryota > Metazoa > Mollusca > Gastropoda > Neomphalida > Peltospiridae > Gigantopelta > Gigantopelta aegis. The sequence goes on from NC_054711.1 coordinate 30,928,938, forward strand.
TGGGTGGGCACCCAGTAGCTTAAGTGAAGTGAAATGAGGCGTATTTCAATGACGGAATCCTAGTCTATTTCAATCTCCTATGTAATCTTTACGTGTCTACGATTTTATCAACTCCATCTGTGCCCGGGGCTGACTCCGACTGTGACCCATTCTGCCGTAGGTTTGGGCTTATATTTATTTGTTTTATCTCTTTTATTTGCCTGTGCTTTTCATCGCTGGAAAGTCTGTATCAAACGCAAGAGTGTGGTCGATTTCCATGTGAAATGGAACGTCGTAAAGACAGTGAAACTGACCAGTGTAACATATGGTGCATATTGCATCAAGTGATATCAGTGCCATGAAATCTATCTTGTCAATTTGTTATGAATTCCAGCGTTCTGTATCTGTGTGTATCGACCAGTGAATGTGGTTTTGTTTACATCACGTAACACCTATTTCATTAATTGATCTGTACACAGTCATCAATTGCTTCAGATTTCTGTATTTGTGTCATTGTTTTGCCTGTAAAGTTTATATCAGTGTCATCCATTTGACATGGTGGAATGCCAAGAAAATGACCAGAATACAAACTGTGCATATTTCATCTTATGACAAATATCTTGTCAGTTTGTGAAACTATTTTTTGTTTATTTGTTTCACAAATTCCCGTGTATGTTTCATCGTTCTGGAGTCTATGGCACAATTAAAGAACAATTCATCTGTTTAATATAAGATGGAACGTCAATGGATTGACCAGTGGAAACAACATCGACAAAAGAACAGCGTCAATAACAACAAACAGCAACGACGACAACAACAACAACAACAGCAGCAGCAGCAACTGAGTAATTACATCTTTTGACAAATATTTTGTTTAGGTTGATCTAACAACATTAATAATTGTATTTCTGATATTTGCATCCATTGTTCATTGCCAAAAGTTGATATTATAAGCAAGTGACGCCGGTTTCAAAGAAATCGAACATAAAGAAATTGACTAGTTTATGAACAATTTACGTCAGATATCGTGACAAATATCTCGTCAATTTCTGCCATCACACCTGTTGATGTAATATTTTTGTTTCTAACTGTCGTGAAGTTTACATCAATGTCATCAAATTATCAAGATATGGAACGAAACGAAATTGACCATTGTGAAAATGATTTATGTTAGATTTCCTGATAGCAAAAAAATATCAATTTATGGAAAAACAATTCGTCTCACAGATAAAATAATACATTTCGCAAAATCGTGCTTATTTCGCAAGGAATGAAACAATAAGACACTGAACAATGTAAAAACAGTATCTACCTCATGTTGTTATTTTATATGAACGTCGATCACTGTACCCTTGTGTAATTACGCGTATTTTATAAATGCTTGAAAAGTTTATACATGTGTCATAAATAAGAACCTCGTCAGTTTCACATGAAATGGAACGTAAATTAATTGATCGGTGAAAAAAAAAAAAAAAAACCCAGTAAATTTGCACAGAACATCTTGTGACACATATCTTGTCAATTGGTAATAACAACATCAATTACAATCATATATTTTATCTGTGTATTTTCCCATTGCTGGAAAATTTATATCACGAGTTCTCATGAGATGGAAGGTACAAAAAAAAAACCCTAACAAATGGCCCCGTTTAGAAATAGTATATATTGAATCTAGTGACATCTTTCTCGTCAGTTTGTAGACAACCATCAATTACTGTAACCTTCTGTAATGCGGGTGTTAAACGATACTCTAGTGGTCCGTCGTTTACACCTTCCTCCGACAATTGAACTTTAGCTGTAAAAATTTATTGGCCCAGTCAGTTCAAAGACTTTAAACGAAGTAATCGCGGAGTGAATTCAACAAAGTGGAACATACAAGCGTTGTCGATTTCAGTACTCGCCTAAGAGCAAATTGCGTGGGATTTTTACTTAGTTCTTTTTTTTTCTTCTTCAGCTTAGTAATCGGGTGAAAAAAAAAGTGGAAATGTTTATTTCTTGTGTTTTAAATGACTGAAATTTACCCGAGGGAGAATTCGTGAGTGATTCATGTAACGGATATTTACAGCAGGAGTGTTAATGCGGATGGGAAAAGCGAATTGACTTCTTTTTAAGACAGAACACCTTTTGACACGGAATTTCACCCAACAATGCAGTCGGCGGTTCACTTTGGGACAGCAATCCACCGGGGAACCAGTCGTTTACAAGTCGTCATGTAACCGGGTGCGACAAAACCAGTTAACAGCTAATTTTCGCGAAATTGATTTTTCGCCCCGTGTAAAATTAGGTTTTTATTATTTCTCACGTGTATAGCAATCACTAACAAATTGCAATGTACCCGGCTTAACACGTGGGTTCGAGAATCGTAAAAACACCCAAGACCAGGGCTGAGGTTCCAAGGCACTTAGTCCCCCCCTGCAGACATGATTTGACGGCAATATCAATTGTGTTCTCGCTGTGAGATTCACAGATCACCAACTATTCAAAGAATCAACATAGCCTCGATTCTACTCGCAATTCTTGAGACGATTAGTTTCTCTTTAACGAGACTTCGCACCGATCGCCAGCCGCTTCGGTGTAAAGGACTGAGTTTGACTTTATGTACATAAGCAAATATTTCTCACTGCCAGGGGGCGGGGGATGGCGAACTTGACGATCAGCTGGACCCGCTATTAAAACGCCGTACAATTTACTTAGCACAGGATTCAACCAATAAAAAAACACAAACCTCGATTATCGGCCAACGCTATATCTTACTTGTCCAGAGATTTCAATTATTCACCGAAAATGTTCTACACTGTCTCCTCATTTCGTACTTAAATACCTTAGAAGACTTATGCTACAAAGAAAAAGAGAGAAAGAGAGAGAAAGACAAAGAAAAAAGACAGAAAAGAAGCTGAAATAAAAACTACAAATTAGATTTGTTTGACAGACCGATATGGACTCCTCTAAAGCGAGGTTGTGGTTTGAGAAATATGTGACGTAATTGCGATGCGGATTATAAATCGATTTATGTTAAATCGCTCATTGTTAAAGGTATTGGGATGAAATACGTGACGACGTTTTCGTGGGACTAGACATTTTCACCTGTGATTGCAGTACACAGTGCCTGCCTATGACTCTAAAATGCGGGTCATTTGGTTCCTGCTACTATTAGTAACTAGCTACTATTTTACGGAAAGTAAGAAGGGAAGAGCGAGGCACAAAGGACGAATAAAAGGGATAAAGTGGTGGTAAGTACATATTTTCAATTCATCCTTTAAATTATATACATACACATATAATTTAAAATATTAATATATATATATTAATATATATATCTTTGCTGAATTTTTAATTACCCGAATTTTAATAAATAATAATAAATATTGATTTATTTATTTATTTTTCTACTTCTATAGGCTTTATGTACTATTAATTTAATAACATTTTTTTAATTTTTGCAATTTGAAAACTTAAATTAAAGATTAAAAAAACAATTATCCCTTTATAATTATTTTCCATTTTCTTTTGTTAATTTTTAATTACCAGAAGTTGTGTTAAGATAGTTTTGCTATTTATTTTACTTGTAGTGTATGTTTTAAATAGTATTGTATTAATTTCAGTTTCACTTATTACATTTGTAAACTTAAATTGAAGTTTAATTTTTAAACCAATTATTACTGCTATAAAATAATGAATGGGTGGATGGATGGATGAATGGATGAATGTATGTATGTGTGTATGTATGTATGTATGAATGTATGAATGTATGTATGTATGTATGTATGAATGTATGAATGTATGTATGTATGTATGTATTATGTATGTATGTATGTATTTATGAATGAATGAATGCATAAACAGACACATGTTTCATATAACAATTTAATTTAAAATATAACATTGCTTCTTTCTTTCTTTTTTGTTTCAAATACAGTATTTCAACATTTATCAGTTTTATAACATTCCAGATGTTTATCATGTGGACTTGGACAAACAGTTAAAATATAAGTTTAAAAAGTTGCAGTTACAAAGCCTATATTTTATACATCTTTTTCATTAACTTATCGTAGGCCGAACTCGAGATAGGCGTGTTCGAAACCCCAGTGATATATGGACACGTTAAACCAGTTATTATTATTATTATTATTATTATTATTATTATTATTATTATTAAGTGTTGATCACCTGGCACCCACAGTGTCTCTGAATGATGGTAAGATAGGGCAGACAAATATAAAAGTGTGGGGGAGGGGGGGGGGGGGGGGGGGGGGAGGCGAGATTGTTGGGACCACTCAACCCCGCCTGGCTTCGCTAGTGGTTATTTGTTATATTGATTAGCAACGTACTTTGGTTTGATTCTAAAAGTGATTAAATTAATAAAACATAATATATAATGTTATTTATTTCATTCTAACCTATACTTATGCTATTCAGTTTTAAGTGCCTAATATCAGTGCCCAGAAAATATTTGCGAGTTCTATAGAAAAAAAAGTGAATATCTCTTTGTACAGACTGTGTAAATTATGTAATTTGTGAGTTATAGAAACAAAACATATCACTTCGTAAAGACACTATGTAAATTATGTAATTTGCGAGTTATAGAAACAAAACATATCACTTCCTAAAGACACTATGTAAATTATGTAATTTGCGAGTTATAGAAACAAAACATATCACTTCGTAAAGACACTATGTAAATTATGTAATTTGCGAGTTATAGAAACAAAACATATCACTTCGTAAAGACACTATGTAAATTATGTAATTTGCGAGTTATAGAAACAAAACATATCACTTCGTAAAGACACTATGTAAATTATGTAATTTGCGAGTTATAGAAACGAAACATATCACTTCGTAAAGACACTATGTAAATTATGTAATTTGCGAGTAATGGAAAAAAAGAGAGAGAGAAAACTATCACTTTGTTTTAGTATGCCCAGTGTATAGAGATTTACGACTCATATATTTGAAATATGTTTTACAATAGATGGCTAAATATCCAAGAGATGTATAAATACTCTTGTGACAATTCAAAAGTTGTATTAAATTTAGTCTAGCATGTACGTCTTGGTTTTCAGATACGCCAGTACACCTGCGTGTGCTCTTTTCAGTCAACTTACCTGTTTATCTTAAACCTATTGTAGTGTGGGCTTTGTATTGCTATGCGTGTCGTGTAACATTTTATGGAATAATATTGTATTATTTAATGTGTATGCTGGTATCAATTGAACTTTGAAACAACAACATAACTAAGAATAACAACAAAAATACAAAACAACAACAACAACAACAACAACAACAACAACAACAACAATAATAATAATGATGATGATGATGATGATGAATAATGAAGATGATGATGACGATGACGACAACAACAATAACAACAAAAAACAGCAACACGCAACAATAATATAAACATTAACGGCAACAATAATACTAATATTAATAACAATAAATGATGATGATGATGATGGTGATGATAATGATGATGGCAACAACGACGACGACGCCAATAATACTGTTACTTCTCCTAATGATAATAGATGATTATAATGATTATAGAGTACAAACGATAAAACTTTTCTTAATGTAGACTCCAGAATTCAGCCAATAGCTATTTACCCTCGAGGTCGTAGCAATAATTATAACGCAATATATATATGAATATTATACATAACATTGCTTATGTGATGCCCTGCATAGCAGTTTTAAACGTATTTATTCTTAAACATAACGAATGGATGAATGTTTAAGACACCCCAGGATGAAATATACTTCGGCTGTTGGGTGTCAAGTCTAGAAAAACTCTCAATGTAATCAGAATTTGTCTTCTTGATCGCATACCGGCCTCGGTGGCGTAGTGGTTAGGCCATCGATCTGCAGGCTGGTACGTACTGGGTTTGGATCCCAGTCGAGGCATGGGATTTTTAATCCAGATACCGACTCCGAACCCTGAGTGAGTGCCCGCAAGGCTCAATGGGTAGGTGTAAACCACTTGCACCGACCAGTGATCCATAACTGGTTCAACAAAGGCCATGGTTTGTGCTATCCTGCCTGTGGGAAGCGCAAATAAAAGATCCCTTGCTGCTAATCGGAAAGAGTAGTCCATGTAGTGGCGACAGCGGGTCCTTGTCCATATGTCTGACGCCATATAACCGTAAATAAAACGTGTTGATTGCGTCGTTAAATAAAACATTTCTTTCTTTCTTTCTTGATCGCATTACCAGAATGAGTTAATTACAAACAATCATTGTGTGTAATGTTCTTGAGGGTAGTGTGTATATATGTGTGTGTGTGTGTGTGTGTGTGCTTGTGCATGTGCATGTGCATGTGCATGTGTGTGTGCGTGTCTGTGTGTGTGCGTGTGCCTGTTTGTGCGTGTGCGTGTGTGTGAAGGCGAATAAGTCAAAATGAGGTAAGGTCATTCTTTATTGCACTGTCTCGTTATTTTGATAACATATGTTAAGAATATGACACACAACACAGTCAAATATTCCAAGAATCTTTTTTTCTTTTTTTTTTTACTCTTCTCACTTCTTCGAATCTCTCATTAAAAACGCATTTCAATGTTGTAAAATTAAAATAAAAAGATTCAAATTACGACCGATACTCAGTGATAACTAAATATTCTTATGTTTTGGAATCAAATATCTTTAACACTACAGTCCAACTGTGTGGAAACGAATGGCAATATTTTATAATTGATTATACAAAAATAAAATGTTGATAATAATAATAAAACTAGCGATGATGATTATGATGATAATAATAATATCAATACCAATTATAATATTAATGATGCTATTGACAATTATATTGATGATAATTATGATAACAATGATAATATCGATGGGGATAAAACTAATGATGTTTACCATTATTAATTTTACAATTTAACATAGGTAATAATAAAATTAATTTTTACTTACTTGTGTACTAATATACAGATACCGAGAGACAAAATCGGTTCTTAATATAAATATATGTATGTTGCTATGATATTAAATAACATTCATATTTGAACAAAAATATACTTTGAAATATAATTATTTTAGATATCCGCCCTGAATGTGACTTCTATAGTTGAATTTTTTTTTAATTGATCTCTTGTAAACACGAAATCCAAAATCTATAATACAATATAATAGAAGTTAAAGTCCATTTGTTTAACGACACCTCTAGAGCACATTGATCTACTAATAATCGGCTATAGGATGTCATACATTTTGTAATGATGACATATAGTCTTAAAGAGGAAACCCGCTACATGCTTCCATTAGTAGCAAGATATCTTTTATATGCACTTCCCCACAGACATGACAGCACATACCACGACCTTTGATATACCAATATAGGCGATAATAAGCGGCCTTCTGCCCACTAAATCAATTTAGCCAGGGCCTATACTAGAAAGTGGCAGGGGCCAGTTTTCCAACTAGAAAAATACGAAGAAAATTTATTTTTAAAGTTCAAAAGTGCTAATTTTGCTTAGCTGAAAAAGAACGTCCTACTGTTCCCTGATTCTTTTTACGGCAAAACCCCCATCCCCAGCCCCCAAATAATGTTAAGCTGCGTTGGATCCTGTTAAATGAGAGAAGTGTTGTGTTACTAGAAGATTATTATTTAAATAAAAAATATTTTTTTTACAAATGGTATCATATTTTATTTAGAAAATAATTTATTTAATGACGCACTCAACACATTTTATTTACGGTTATATGGAAAAAAAGAAAAAGAAAGAAAGAAATGTTTTATTTAACGACGCACTCAACACATTTTATTTACGGTTATATGGAAAAAAGAAAAATAAAGAAAGAAATGTTTTATTTAACGACGCACTCGACACATTTTTTACGGTTATATGGCGTCAGATATATGGCTGAGGACCACACAGATATTGAGAGAGGAAATCCGCTGTCGCCACTTCATGGGCTACTCTTTTCGATTAGCAACAAGGGACATTTTACATGCACCATCTCATAGACAGGATAGCACATATCACGGCCTTTGATGTACCAGTTGTGGTGCACTGGCTAAAGCGACAAATAGCCCAATGGGCCCACTGACGGGGACCGATCCCAAACCGACCGCTCATCAAGCGAGCGCTTTACCAGCCCCTATTTAGAAAAGATAATTTATGTTAGAATATATACTGCACAACAAAAGAAACGCGAAAATTAATTTAATTCCTCTCCCCCCCCCCCATTTATATTATTCAGTTTGATTCCAATTAGTTTTTGTCTTCATTAAAATTATCAAAGTTAAAATTTGTTTTGTTTAACGACGCATTAATTAATGTATACATCATTATAGAGACATTGACAATGTCTTGTGAACATTTTAGGTCCAGTGTTACAGTCTATTCAACGCATTATATATTTTATCATGAACAAATATTTGGTGTAACTAACATAAACCAGCTCGTGGAAAAGGTAACCCAATGATTTTTTAAACCAGAAAATAGAGGCACATGGATATTTCAGGGGCGGGGCGGGGCGGAGGAGGGGGAGAGGTAGTCCCTGGTCCCCCGTTGGGTCCGCGTCTGATATTTGGATTTATTATATAACATTTACTGAAATATCTTAAAATATCAGTGAAATAAAAGTGTTATTAGTCACTCAGTGATGATAGCACATTTTAGAATGAAAATTTCGCTATTTCACTCTAAAATGTGTTATCGTCACTGTAAGAAAGTGTTATCTTCCCTGCAAGAAAGCCGGAACTATTTTGCTGCTGGCATTTTAAAAATAACGGTAAATTGCCAAAAGTTATATAACAAACAGAAAATTTCATGTTTTTTGTTAAATATGATTTATATCTCATCGAGTGAAGTTTGCAATCATATCTCACGATTCGCGCTTGATTATGATAAAAATCATATTTGACAAAAAAAACCATGAAATATCCTCTATGTATAGCGAATGCTGAGCTAGTACAGAGGACAGGGTGATCGGAAAAACACAAAATACAGAAGCTGATATTTCAAAATGGAAAATACATAGAGGATTTTTTTATTAAATATTTTGTCAAATATGATTTATATCTCATATCGTGAAGTTTGCAATCATATCTCACGAGTCACGCTTACGAATTTTCTATTTATTATATGTGACTGATAAGACTTTTATTTCACTGATATTTTAAGATATTTCACTAAATGTTATATAATACATGCTGGACAACAGAAGAAGAACGACTGTTTCAATATACCGTAAAATACTATATTTTCGACGGGTGTAATTTTAGCGCTAAAGAAAAACCTCTATATTCGCGGAATTAATATTTCGCACATCCTTGATTAAACAAACCTTTTTCTCTTTTAGTTTTTCACCAGAATTATTTATCAATAAATCCTGTTTTCACAATCAATGCATAAGCAATATTAACCGTCGATATCTTGTAACGGGGGATTAAGTAGTCCTGAATAGGTTATCAATTTTTTTTCCATGATAAAATTAATTCGGAAAAGAGACCGTCAAAATTGAGCTAACATGTTCGCAAGGCAATAGCAATTTTAAATACATTATGGAAAACTATATTAATATATTCGCGTTTCTATTGTGGTGAGGGGCGGGAAGTAGCCCAGTGGTATATCCTTCGCTTGATGCGCGATCGGTTTAGGATCGATCTCCGTCGGTGGCCCCACTTCTCGTTCCAGCCAGTGCTGCACGACTGATGTAACAAAGGCCGTGGTATGTACTATCCTGTCTGTGGGATGTGCATATAAAAGATCCCTTGCTCTTATCGAAAAGAGTAGCCCATGAAGTGGCGACAGCGGGTTTTCTCTCTTTATATCTGTGTGGTCCTTAACCATATGTCTGACGCCATATAACCGTAAACAAAATGTGTTCAGTACGTCGTTAAAACAAACCAAAACAAAACATTTCCTATTGTGGTGCAGTATATTTAATGTGCGATTTTAGCCTTTGTATAAACTCTTTTGGGGGAACATATGTTAACAATAGCGTCATATTAAAGATAGTCTATTCAAGAAACGCTGTTAAGTACGAAGGTTCGAATTTACAAAGAAAAAAATGTTTTATTTAACGACGCACTCAACACATTGTATTTACGGTTATATGGCGTCAGACATATGGTTAAGGACCACACAGATTTTGAGAGGAAACCCGCTGTCGGCACTACATGGGCTACTCTTCCGATTAGCAGCAAGGGATCTTTTATTTGCGCTTCCCACAGGCAGGATAGCACAAACCATGGCCTTTGTTGAACCAGTTATGGATCACTGGTCGGTGCAAGTGGTTTACACCTACCCATTGAGCCTTGCGGAGCACTCACTCAGGGTTTGGAGTCGGTATCTGGATTAAAAATCCCATGCGTCGACTGGGATCCGAACCCAGTACCTACCAGCCTGTAGACCGATGGCCTGCCACGACGCCACCGAGGCCGGTCGAATTTACAGTCTATTTAAGTCTTACACGTGTATATCTACATACATTTACAATGCTTAAAACCTCGCGTTTAAGAAAAAAAAAAAAAAACAGGCTTCGTAAACTCTGGGATAGAAATATCTGGCGACGTCAGTGATCGTGTGCACGACAGGCGTGCTTGATCAGTTAGTTCTCTGATGGAAATAAAAGAAACTTTGTTTTGTTTTACGACACCATCAGATCACATTAATTTATTAACAATTATAATCGGCTATTGCATATAGTCTTAGAGAGGAAACCCGCTACATTTTTCCATCAATAGTCATTGATATTTTATATGCACCATCCCACAGAGAGGATAGCACATACCGCGGCCTTTGTTGTACCAGTCGTGGTGCACTGGCTGGAACGAGAAGTAGCCCACCGACGGGGATCGATCCCATATCTACCCCGCATCATGCGGACGATAAATGTTTGATGAAAATGTCATCTTGTTGTTGTAATGACTATAGAGGGTCTAGATAATTTAAAAAGGTGGTTTTGTTTAACGATACAACTAGTGCATACTCTACGACGTATTTCATATCAATTTGATAATTTCTATGTATTTTAAGAATTAGTTTCACAGTTAGCCTGCACACCATATTAGCCAACATTCAAATGATTTTATTCATGACAAAAGGCTTTGATAGTAGAAGACCTGTTAAAATGAGAGAAAACTTAGAACAGTCTTTAAAATCTTTGGTATTCACTTTGGAAAGACTATTATTATTTAATCGATCTGGAGGCAATAAAGAAAATTACTATTTGTTCAACGACACCTCAACACATTTTGTTTAAACTATCGGCTATGTTGACACTTGGGACACACAGTGAGTGAGAGAAGAGAGAGAGAGAGAGAGAGAGAGAGAGAGAGAGAGAGAGAGAGAGAGAGAGAGAGAGAGAGAGAGAGAGAGAGAGAGAGAGAGACAGAGAGAGAGAGAGAGAGAGAGAGAGAGAGAGAGAGAGAGAGAGAGAGAGAGAGAGAGAGAGAGAGAGAGAGAGAGAGAGACAGAGAGAGAGAGATATGTAAATGAAAATCATAAAGCTACACTTTAGTGGTTAAACTTTTAATTTTTGTTTGTTTTTTGTTGTTGCTGTTGTTTATTTTTGTTGTTGGTGGTGGTGTTGTTGCTTTTGCTAAACGAAAAAGTGTGTGTGTGTGGGGGGGGGGGGGGGGGGGGGGGACACGTATATAGATTGTCCCCCGGCGTTGAAAAGTGAGGGGGACGCGTCACCCTGTCCCCCACCGATCGACGCCCATGGGTCAGCCACACCTCGGGTGAGTGCTCTGCTAGTTTAAAACCCCGCCATAGACGACGGAATCTACGGGTGAATTGACAGCGGGGAACTCACTCCACACCCAACTTTTAACATTATCCACTGCCCCCACCTCACCCTTTCAGTTGAATGGCGCGGATTAGTATATAAGTGCCCCGCCCCAGTCACCGGCATCTCTCGGTGGCGCTGCCCCTCCCGATTCACTGAGTTGCATCTCATGATTCATAAAACCTATTAGTTATGACTTGCACCAATTTATCCTATACACTCTCTGAACTTTTCATATTTTACTTCCCCGAGGCAAGAAATCTGGGTTTTTTAAAAACAAGATCTTAAAATAGGAATAGCACACTCCCTTCTCCATCTATTGTTATTCGTTATTCAGCATTAAGTGGATGCTATAAAACGACTAAGCTCATTACGTATGTCATATCTACATAACCACACGCCTATTTCGCTATTAGTATAAAAAAAACGTTTCTACTGAAACTGTAAGATAAAAATCAACTGAACTGACTCTGACATTTTTACGAGATAAAATCAACAGTATAGTTCGTGTCAGAACGGAACAGAACGGGGGTGGGGTGGGGTGGGGTGGGTCGAAGGGTACTTCAATTGGTAGAGCGTGTCTCTGAACAGGGAATTATATATATATATATATATATATATATATATATATATATATATATTGCCAGCTTCAATGAACATTTTTGGCTGATAAAATTGTAAGTTAAAAAAAAAGTTTGTTTTGTTTAACGACATCACTAGAGCACATTGATTTATTAATCTAGGGCTAATGTATGCCAAACATTTGGTAATTTTGACATATAGTCTTAGAGAGGAAACCCGCTGCATTTTTCTGTTAGTAGCAAGAGATCGTTTGTATGCACTTTACCACAGACAGAACAGCACATACCACGACCTTTGATATACCAGTTGTAGTGCACTGATTGGAACGAAAGATAGCCCAAATGGGCTCCACCGACGGGGATCGATCCGAGACCGACCGCACATCAAGCGAGAGCTTTACCACTGGGCTAGGTCCCGCCACTAAGTAAAATAACAAATGTTTGCTGAAAATAGCTGTATTCATTTCAATATATTCGGTGCGATCTTGTTGTTGTTATGACTGTAGAGGTTCTAAATAGTTTTTAAAAGGTGGTTTTGTTTAACGATACAACTAGTGCATTGTTTACGCAAAGTGACAGACCAAAATGTTTAACCCCTATCGCGTATTTTTCATTATTAAAGCCGCTTTTCATCATGGAACTGACATTACTTATAGGTTATTGTTCAGAATATCCGTTTACGTACATCTAAAGTGTTTATGTTCACCCTGGTGTTTGTAATTCCACGAAATGGATTTTAAAGCCGCACGTACCTCCGACAAGTAACGGTTATTGAGACGAGCTCTAGTCTACCTTGTAAGTGTGTTTGCTTGTTTCAACGTCACAGATTCTTGTTTCACTCTATTGTACACGTTATTCAGGTATGAGGGCGGGTCGTAGTCCAGTGTTAAAGCACTCGCTTGTTGCGCCGTAAGTTTGGGATCGATCCCTGTCGGTGAGGCCATTGGGCTATTACTCTCTTTTTTTCTTCTTTTTTTCTTGTTCCAGCCAGTGCACCGCGGCTGATATATCAAATACCGTGGTATGTGCTATGCTGTCTGTGGGATGGTGCATATAAAAGATCCCTTGCTACTAATGGAAAAGAAAAATGTAGCGGGTTTTCCTCTCTGAGACTATGTCAAAATAATCCAAATGTTTGACATCCAATAGTTGATGATTAATAGATCAAAGTGCTCTAGTGGTGTCGTTAAACAAAACAAACCTTCTTTATCCAGGTATGTTGCAGGTTTGTAGATTAACCATTTCCACATGCTCAAACTAAGATCTGTGACTTTAATCAGCGGCTTAACATTCATTCATTCATTCGTTCGTTCGTTCGTTCGTTCGTCCGTTCGTTCGTTCGTTCGTTCGTTCGTTCGTTCGTTCGTTCGTTCGTTCGTTCGTTCATTCATTCATTCCATTTTTACATTACAGCAAAGAATCTGTTATGTGCACTTTCCCACCGACAGGACAGCACATACCACGGATTTTGATACACCAGTAAGTTCTAGACAGTGCCTTTATATAACCGTTTGGTCCGAGTCAAAGAAGTTTTGCAACTACTTTTCAGAAAGCGGCAGGACGTAGCCCAGTAGAAGCGCGGTCGGTTTAGGATCGATCCCCGTTGGTGGCCCCATTAGGCTGTTTCTCATTCCAGGCAGTGCTCCACAACTGTTGTAACAAAGGCCATGGTATGTACTATCCTGTCTGTGGGATGGAGCATATAAAAGATCCCTTGCTGCTAATCGAAAAAGAGTAGCCCATGAAGTGGCGACAGCGGGTTTCCTCTCTATATCTGTGTGGTCCTCAACCGTATGTCTGACGCCATATAACCGTATATAAAATGTGTTGAGTGCGTCGTTAAATAAACAATTTCCTTCCTTTCTACTTTTCAGAAATACGATTCAGAGCACTGTAAAAATATGTTATGTGTAAGAATGGGACGGGACGTAGCTATTTTATGATCTGTCTACACCCTTAAAGGGACATTCCTGAGTTTGTTGCAATTTTAAAGATGTAATCGACTAGCAGAGACTTTTTAGCGATTGTAATGACATATCCAATATATTTTTCTGCATTAAATATTAGTGGCTCTATATTAAACGTGTTTCTGATCGTTCTAATATTTGTACTAGGTTAAATTTCATTTTATTTCCTAAAATATTATTTTTTCGTACGTACGAAATTATCTGAAGACAATATCCAGTTTGGGCTGCTTACACATATTAAGACGACCAGAAACACATTGAATATACAGACACTGATATTCTAAACATGAAAATATATTTAATATGCAAGTTTAATCGTAGAAATATTTTATTAGTCGGAAACATCTTACAATGCAGCAAACTCAGGAATGTCTCTTTAAGGTCTTATAAACAATTGTGTCCACCCTACGTATGTTTTTCTAAAATGTACATGTATTGCTATACCTTTATTACTAATGGGGCGGGATTTTAACTCAGTCGGTTGACTGCTCGCTTGAAGTGCTTGCGTCGCAGGATCAAACCATCTCGGTAGATCCATTCTACTGATTGTTTTTTCCCCTTTTTCCCACTGCACCACAACTGGTCAAAGGCCATGGTATGTGCTTTCCTGTCTTTGGAAAGTGCATATAAAAGATTCCTTGCTGCATTAGAAAAAAACTCTCCGCCTGTTACCGGCCAAGGTCGGACTGCTGGTGCTCCCTAACACCTGCCAGTGCAGGCTGTCCCCACTCCAACCCACCTCACCCCTTTCCTGCCCTGGACGGAAGAGCCGGCTGAGGCCGGCACCTGTGCCCGGGACAGGCGTGCGCTACAACAGCTTGTTCTGAATGTGCAGGTTAAACACTCTGACCTGACCCGACCTTAGAAAAAACATGTAGCTGATAACAAAACTGTTGTTGTTGTTGATTTTAATTACGAAGATACTGTATAGTGAATGTCCTGTCGCCAATGTAGCACTGTAGTAATGTAAATCGAATTTTCATGCACCTGACTGTAAGCAACTTGATTTTGTGAAATAAAACGGACAATGCCCAGTGGTAAAGCGCTCGCCTGATGCGCGGTCGGTCTGGGATCAATCCCTCATCGGTGGGCTCATTGGGCTATTTCTCGTTCCAGCCAGCGCATCACGACATATATTTCATATGACCAAATAGCCATCATCCAATAGCCGATGACTAACAGATCAATGTGCTCTAGAGGTGTCGTTAAACAAAACAAACAAGACAGAATACTTCAAATGTCTCCAAGTAAGATAGGGTCGGGACGTAGCCCAATGGTAAAGTACTCGCTTGATGCGCGGTCAGTCTAGGATCGATCCCCGTCGGCGGGATCATTGATTTATTTCTCGTTCCAGCCAGTGGACGACAACTGATATATCAAAGGCTATTCTGTCTGTGGGATAGTGCGTATAATATACCCCTTGATACTAATAAGAACATGTAGCGTGTTTCTTCTTTAAGACATCAAAATTACCAAATGTTTGACATCCAATAGCTGGTGATTAATAAATCAATTTGCTCTAGCGGTGTCGTTAAACAAAATAAACAAACCAACCAAGATTTAAAGATCCCTAGAAGTTGCGGTTTTCTTCTCCTGTTTTTTTTGTTGTTTTTTGTTTTTTGTTTGTTTGGGGTGTTTTTCTCAGATTGTCGGAATAACCTTATGTCAGACACAAAATAGTACTTTGACGTCATTAAACACATTCCTTTCCTTTTCAACGAAGATTTAAACAGTTAATGCGAAGTCACACCATCCGATTGACATTACGATTCATTACGATTTCGTCGGTTTCCAGGGCGGGATTTAGCTCAGTCGGTTGAGTTTTCGCTTGAGGATCGCAGGATCGAACGACATCGGTGGATCCATTCTACTGATTGTTTTTTTTTCTCGATCCAACCAGTGCACCACAACTGGTCAAAGGCCGTGGTATGTGCTTTCCTGTTTGTTGGAAAGTGCATATAAAAGATCCCTTGCTGCATTAATGAAAATGTAGCGGATTTCCTCTGATGACTACGAGTCAGAATTACCAAATGTTTGACAGTAATTAATCGATGGGCTCTAGTGGTGTCGTTTTAAACCCATAAACTCCCCCAAAACAATCAAAAACAAACTTCATCGGTTGCAATGCAATCGGTTATTCTTGTGGCTATTAACCGTACGAATCATTTCGTATCGTGTCGCGTTGCCTTCTGTATTGCTGAGTGCCATATCAGTTATAGGAGATTATACAACTAGACATGCATTTTTGGGGGGCACATCTAAATGATTAGATTAATATTTGTTTGAAGAAAAGAAACATTCTAAGTTGTAAATGCAATACAAAGTTATAATAGTCAACCAAGTACCTTTAATGTAACAGTCTGTTAGCTTTGTATCATGTATAGCCAGTGCGCTGTTAGCTTTGTATCATGTATAGCCAGTGCGCTGTTAGCTTTGCATCATGTATAGCCAGTGCGCTGTTAGCTTTGCATCATGTATAGCCAGTGCGCTGTTAGCTTTGCATCATGTATAGCCAGTGCGCTGTTAGCTTTGCATCATGTATAGCCAGTGCGCTGTTAGGTTTGCATCATGTATAGTCAGTGCGCTGTTAGCTTTGCATCATGTATAGCGCCAATGCGCTGTTAGCTTTGCATCATGTATAGCCAGTGCGCTGTTAGCTTTGCATCATGTATAGTCAGTGCGCTGTTAGGTTTGCATCATGTATAGCCAGTGCGCTGTTAGCTTTGCATCATGTATAGCCAATGTGCTGTTAGCTTTGCATCATGTATAGTCAATGCGCTGTTAGCTTTGAATCATGTATAGCCAATGCGCTGTTAGCTTTGCATCATGTATAGCCAATGCGCTGTTAGCTTTGCATCATGTATAGCCAATGCGCTGTTAGCTTTGCATCATGTATAGCCACTGTGCTGTTAGCTTTGTATCATGTATAGCCAATGCGCTGTTAGCTTTGCATCATGTATAGCGCTGTTAGCTTTGCATCATGTATAGCCAATGTGCTGTTAGCTTTGCATCATGTATAGCCAATGCGCTGTTAGCTTTGTATCATGTATAGCCAATGCGCTGTTAGCTTTGTATCATGTATAGCCAATGCGCTGTTAGCTTTGTATCATGTATAGCCAATGTGCTGTTAGCTTTGCATCATGTATAGCCAATGCGCTGTTAGCATCATGTATGGCCAATGCGCTGTTAGCTTTGCATCATGTATAGTCAATGCGCTGTTAGCTTTGCATCATGTATAGCCAATGCGCTGTTAGCTTTGCATCATGTATAGCCAGTGTGCTGTTAGATTTGTATCATGTATAGCCAATGCGCTGTTAGCATCATGTATAGCCAATGTGCTGTTAGATTTGTATCATGTATAGCCAATGCGCTGTTAGCTTTGCATCATGTATAGCGCTGTTAGCTTTGCATCATGTATAGCCAATGTGCTGTTAGCTTTGCATCATGTATAGCCAATGTGCTGTTAGCTTTGCATCATGTATAGCCAATGCGCTGTTAGCTTTGCATCATGTATAGCCAAATGCGCTGTTAGCTTTGTATCATGCATTTTTAACACCATAGGTTTTTTCCCATTGTTAAACTGTTTTTGCCTAACGGAGTCTTCTTTATACTAAGACTAAATCGGGTGGTCCCCCGTCCCTCGAAAGTAGAAGACCCCCCCCCCCCCCCCCGAGAAAGAAAGATAAGTATGGGGACTATATTTGTAACATTTCACACTCATTAATTACAATATGGATATTTGCCATATGCAGCGAAAATTGAAGGCCAATAGGTCGAATATTGATAAAATAGCCACCGATTCAAAATTGTAAGTAAAAAAACCCTCGACGCCAAAATGTATTTATTTATCTACTATTGTTTGTGGCACGGCAGTATTAAAAAATAATTAAGGACAAAAATAAGAGATAAATGGCAAGAAATCACGTTGGAAGAAATACAAAAATCGATTGCCTCATTGAAAAAAGTTGGACACCTTGACCACCTTTTCAAGTAAACAAAAGTAGATACAATTTCACTTCGCTTTTGGTGTCGCATTTTTATACTTACAATTTTAACACCATTTGACCAATGAGCCTACAATTGTCACTGAATGTTGCAAATATTTTTATAGTAAGGAGTGAGAAACATTAATATTCCAGTACCCGTACTTTTTTTTTTGTTTAGACAATTTCATATTAAGTAGGGTTATCGGTTTTGTTTTAGTTTTGGGTTTTTGTTTGTTGTTTTTGTTTGGGTTTTTTATTTTTTATTTTTAGAGGGGAGGGGTGTGGGTTGGCATCCAATAGCAGATGATTAATTAATTAATGTGCTCTAGAGGTGTCGTTAAACAAAACAAACTTTGGACGATTTAAGCAAATGTTATAAAGTAGCGTTTAATATCTTTATTTTATATGGCATATATGGCATCTCTTGGACCAAAATGTTCCACTTAGAACATTTTGGGCTTCTATTGGGGACCTTAGCTTTTGGCGTTGTATTTTTTTTTTTACTTACAAGTTTGAATTTCTTGCTATTTTAAAAATGTTTGACCTATGATACTAATCTAAATAGTAGATGTATTTAAAATGTAATTTTAATCGTTAAAAAGGCTATGCTCATCGGAAACACCACAAAACAGTCCAACTAATATGTGAATTCTGTTGTTTATTCCAGGACACTGGCGAATTTCGGGGAGAGGTCCAACTCCCTTCGTTCCTCTGTGACGAAGTTATACGAGAACCCAAGTCTCCTGCCACTGACGAAGCGCCAGCGGAAGTTGGTCACCCGAAACCCAGGCACCATCATGGCCATCGCCAAGGGGGCGAAGACTGCCATGGACGAGTGTAAATACCAGTTCCGAAACCGACGGTGGAACTGCCCTACCTATCAGGACAGACATGGGGGGTCGGTGTTTGGGAAGATATTGCAGAAAGGTATGTTTTGTGAATATAGTAGACATACGGGATAAAATAAAGGGGAAGAAAATCTTACAGCCATCTGAAAAACAAAATTACTATTCAGCCTCTTGTTGAATGGTGTTTGGACCCGTCACCAAGCATTTAAGAGACATTCCAGGATTTAACTCGTACACTAATGACAGTGGACGAACGCCGCAGTCGTTTGTTTTAAAGGTATTTCGCGTTTTAAGAAGGCGAAATCCGCGAGTCGCCATAGAAATCCCCCAACAGCAAACCCAGGACCGTCTCAGCAAACAGCGAGGTCAATAAGCCTCGTTTAGAAACACTTTCACGTTTCCCACAATTCGCCACAGGCACCGGGGGACCCGCGTGCGATTTCGTGTACACGCGCGTATTATTTCGCGCCAAAACGGATTTGCAATGGCCCGCCTCTTGGTCTGTTGGGAAGACAAAAGATTTGTTCAATTTGTTTGACTTATCTGGGTAAGAAAAGAAAGACATGCTGACTGAGAAAATCCCCACAAACAAGTGTCGTGTTTGGATTTCTAATTTCGTGTATTTTCCGTTTGTCTCGGTCAGAGTTCGTTTTGGTACAATTAAAAGTAGGCACACAATAGAACATTCCCGAGCGTTCTCGAACACTGGCGAGTTTGCGTGAAGGAAGTTCACGAGAAATCACGAACGTCGTTTCGTCGTGACGTGGTGGTTGAAAAGTATTTTAAGAATCTTTTGTTTGGCAGTAAATGTGGTATTTTATATATATATGCATGTTCTATAGGACGCTAACTATAGAAAGAAATGTTTTATTTAACGACGCACTCAACACATTTTATTTACGGTTATATGGCGTCAGGAATATGCTTAAGGACCACACAGATATTGAGAGAGAAAACCGGCTGTCGCCAGTTAATGGGCCACTCTTTTCGATTAGCAGCAAGGGATCTTTTATCTGCACCATCCCGCAGACGGGGTAGGACATACCACGGCCTTTGATACACCAGTCGTGGTGCACTGGTTGGAACGAGAAATAGCCCAATGGGCCCACCAACGGGGATCGATCCCAGACCGACCGCGCATCAAGCGAGCGCTGTACCACTGGGCTACGTCCCGCTCCGCTCCGACTAGTTATATGATGTATTTATTCATTTATTTCAACGTATTTTCGTGTTTATATCTAATTACGGTTCAAGCACGCTGTCCTGGACACACACCTCAGCTATCTGGGCTATCTGTCTAGGACAGTGGGTTAGTTGTTAATTGTTAGTGGTTAGTCAGAAAGAAAAGGGTGTAGTGGTCTTACACCTACCCATTGAGTCGTTAAATTTTGTTCTGGGTGGGAGTCGGTGTAACAGCCCAAAATATACCCTCCGCCAAACTATACCCGGGGTTAAAGTGGGCTAGCCTGTTTTATACCCCTAACCCTAACCCTTATTTTTATTACTAACCTGTATACAAAATAAATAAATAAATAATAATAATAAACGTTTTAAAAGAAAAGCATCTATTGCTTTCATAAAAATAAAATTATCACAAATTAGTCATTTTAGAAGATATTTTGATATTCTCTAGCCCAAAATATAACAATTATGGTGGAAAAAAACAAAACCTCTGGACATTAAAATACAGAGTAGAGAGGTATATTCTGGGCTAGCTTGTTTTATACCACGGGGTATATTCTGGGCTAGTCCAGTTTATACTCCGGGTATGGTTTGGCGAGAGGTATATTTTGGTATATTACACCGGTACCGGGCTGCGAACCCTGTACCTACCTATACGATGGATTCACCACGACACCACAGAGGCCGTTTATATGAAATAACTCCTTGTCCAGATGAAATAATTACTTTGTTCATTGTAAAACCGGTCTCGGTGGCGTCGTGGTTAGGCCATCGGTCTACAGGCTGGTAGGTACTGAGTTCGGATCCCAGTCGAGGCATGGGATTTTTAATCCAGATACCGACTCCAAACCCTGAGTGAGTGCTCAGCAAGGCTCAATGGGTAGGTGTAAACCACTTGCACCGACCAGTGATCCATAACTGGTTCAACAAAGGCCATGGTTTGTGCTATCCTGCCTGTGGGAAGCGCAAATAAAAGATCTCTTGCTGCCTGTCGATGTGGCAACAGCGGTTTTCCTCTAAAAAACAGTGTCAGAATGACCATATGTTTGACGTCCAATAGCCGATGATAGGATAAAAAATCAATGTGCTCTAGTGGCGTCGTTAAATAAACCAAACTTTACTTTTTACATCCATTAGCAAATTGTACTTTTGACGCCGTATTCGCAGTCGTAGTTGAGCTTATCTTAAAGCAACTGTGTTGTTAACACAAAGAAACATTCGTTATTTTCTTTCGTTATTTAAAGGCATACTGTCACGGATTTAAGGACCTTATTTCTCTGAAGAAAAAAATGGATAATAAATAAAAATTACAGTAATTGTTGGAAGCCAAATCTAGCTATCGCATCACCTTAACTGAACCATGATAGAGTGAAATCCAAGTCAACCCTCTCGTTAATTTTAGTATTTGAATTATGGACCATTGCCATAATTCAATTATTTTTACAAAATATTAATAAATGGAGTATGGTGGTTATGAAGATGGTTGAATAAAGTACATTTAGGAACAAATATAATTATTTTTGTTCATGTAATACTTTGTTAGACCATTAAATAGGTCAGTGGTCTGTGACAATATGCCTTTAATACGTCAATAAAATATTCATTTCATTTTAACTTATTTTCGTGCTTTTCGAAAAGAAGGAAAGTAAAAAAGAAAGGTATGAAAAAATGACAGGAACGAAAACTGAAACCAAAACAAAAAAGAAAGGAAAGGAATGTTTTATTTACCGACGCACTCAACACATTTTATTTACGGTTATATGGCGTAAAACATATGGTTAAGGACCACACAGATATTGAGGGAGGAAACCCATTGTCGCCACTTCATGGGCTACTCTTTCCGATAAGCAGCAAGGGATCTTTTATTTGCGCTTCCCACAGGCAGGATAGCACAAACCATGGCCTTTGTTGAACCAGTTATGGATCACTGGTCGGTGCAAGTGGTTTACACCTACCCATTGAGCCTTGCGGAGCACTCACTCAGGGTTTGGAGTCGGTATCTGGATTAAAACTCCCATGCCTCGACTGGGATCCGAACCCAGTACCTACCAGCCTGTAGACCGATGGCCTAACCACTACGCCACCGACGCCGGTAGGAATAAAATAAGACGAGAAAAAAAAAATATATGAAAAGAAAAAAAAAATCAGCATGAAAATATATTACTTTTACAGTAACAAGTATGATATGAAATAAAATTCTTAATTTCCAATATTGTCGTTCTTTAAAATAATTACTAGATTTAAGTGTGTCTACTAAAGTATTATCAATTAAAATAACAAAAACCCCCACATATTTCCATACACTACAGTTAATAAAATTTAAAAATAAGGTTAACGGGAAATTCCTGAGTTTGCTGCAGTGTAAGATGTTTCCGACTAATAAAATATTTCTACGATTAAATTTACATATTAAATATATTTTCTTGTTTAGAATATCAGTG
>NC_054711.1:30956665-30961665 GCF_016097555.1 Gigantopelta aegis
CTGTCTATCTGTCTGTGTGTGTGCGTGTGTCTGTCTGTCTGTCTGTATCTATCTGTCTATCTATATATCTAGCTATCTATCTATCTATCTATCCATCTATCCATCCATCCATCCATCCATCCACCCATCCATCCATCCATCCATCCACCCATCCATCCATCCATCCATCCATATATCCATCCATCCATCGATCTGTCTGTCTGTCTATCTATCTGATCTGTGTGTCTGAATGTCTGTCTGTTTTATCTAATTTATTTATTTCAAAAGGCAAATACCAAAGCATGTTCTCCTACCTCGAAATTAAAAAATAGCTAAATCGTAGACTTCTTTCAGCTTCTGACCAAACGACCTTCCGGCCCCCTCCCCCACAACAACCCCCACACCTGATATGAAAGCACTGTAAAAAAGGAGACGAATTGCATGCAAATTCCGTAATGGTAACGCATTCGTAATGTAACCGACATAACTATATAGTCTGATGTAACACGATCGCTATATTTAACGTGCGTTCCGCACATTCCATATTTTATGTTAGTCTTCCTCTGCTCCACTCAGAATGTGAATCTCAGAGTAATAAAATACTCTTACAACACGTAATTTGGTTTAATTCAGTAAACAATATGAATAGAATCAAATTATTTACCTGCAAATGACGTCAGTAAAGTATTGTCTCTAATAGGTGGTTTTGCTTTACAAAATGGACATCAGAAATAGTTGACATTTTTTTCCTGAAAAACTATACCTATATTTGTCTGTCTGCTGCTCGAATAAAGTTATTTTTGCAACATATGCAACCCATTTTTCATCCGTCTTAAAGTAACGAAGTATTTGACCTAGACCAACCCCCCTCCCCCCCCCCCCCCCAAAGTACACAACACCATACAAATCAGCGATTTGCCAAATTTAATTTGAGAATAGTATAGCCACATTTAATTTGTCCACGTCATGCTTTTCTCGAATGGGCTTGTTGGAGAGTTAGCTATGAATTGTATGTAACAAATTCAGTTTCAGTTCGCATTTGGTGATTTTTGAAAAACAATACTGGCTTATTAACGCAGCAGTTTTTATTTCGCTTCACATAAAAATAACATAAGTTTATAAACTGTTTAATTTTGAACGTAAAATATTACAAATTACAAATATCAAGAATTACATAAAATCAGTTAAAAAGTGAAAATATGCATTATTTCGAAATTGTCAATTTAAAGGGACATTCCCGAGTTTGCTGCATTGTAAGATGTTTCCCACTAATAAAATATTTCTACGATTAAACTTACATATTAAATATATTTTCCAGTTTAGAATATCAGTGTCTGTATATTCAATGTGTTTCTGGTCGTCTTAATATTTGTAAGAAGCCCAAACTGGATTTTGTCTTCAGATAATTTCGTACGTACGAAAAAATAATCTTTAGGAAATAAAATGAAATTTAACCTAGTACAAATATTAGAACGATCAGAAACACGTTTAGTATACAGCCACTAATATTTTATGCAGAAAAATATATTTGATATATAATTTCAGTCGTCAAAAAGTATCTATTAGTCGATAACATCTTTAAAATTGTAGCAAACTCAGGAATGTCCCTTTAAGAGATTTAATAATAATAAAAAAAAACATTGAAAAACTTTACTCACAGTGTTGGAGACTTAAAGCTAATGCATGTAAACTTCAGGTTGAGATTTTTCTCTCATTTTCATTTCTATTCTCTACTGGCTCTCTATGTGTCTTCAAATTCATATTCTATATTTGGTACTTTCCACACATTGCTCTGAAAATAGCTATTAAAGGCATACTGTCACGGATTTAAGGACCTTATTTCTAAAAAAAAAATGGATAATAACTAAAAACTATATTAATTGTTGCAAACCAAATCTAGTTATTGCACCACCTTAACTGAACCACGATGGAGTGGAATCTATGTCAACCCTCTCGGCTATTTTAGTTTTTGAATTATGGGCCATTGCCATAATTCAATTATTGTTACAAAATGTCATTAATAAATGGAGTATGGTGGTTATGAAGCTGGTTGAATAAAGTACATTTAGGGACAAATCAAATTATATTTGTTCAGGTAATACTTTGTTAGACCATTAAATAGGTCAGTGGTCTGTGACAATATGCCTTTAAAATTTAACTTGACTGCAGATGTACATTATAACAGGCACGGCGGAGGCAAGTAGACATGGGGGGTGGGGGGTGGGGGGGGGGGGGGGGGGGCTGACTGAGATCAAGGGCGCAAAGCAAAGTTTGTGGAGTGCTGGGGGTATACTTCCCCGTAACATTTTAAAAACTAGATGTCCTGAAATGCAACGTCCTGTATGCTACAAATAAAATTCATCTCTGCCTGAAGATTTACTACCAATAATAATTTTGATTCAGAATTATTAGGTGTGTGTGTGGGGGGGGGGGGGGTACAGACCTTCAGCCCCTCCACATCCACTGCTCCACCGTGCCTGTATATATGTGCATGTGCTTTTTAAAATTGATATTTTGAATATAGAATATTTTAAACAGTTAGATTACATATGAAGATTTTCTTCCAGTGACTTGCCACTTTTCGATGCAGATATAAAACTCGGCTATAACGAGTACGTACATTTGTACATGCTAGGGTTGACACTGGAAAGAATTGAGTTTTAGTCAATTTTCGGAAACCCGGATTATTACCCATATGGTTAAACATATCTTGATACGTCCCACTAGATACGTCCACTAGATACGTCTCACTAGATACGTCTCACTAGAACGTCATGTGAGACGGTAACACTCCGTGACGTCATCGATTGGCACACTACAACCCTTACAAGAATGTCAGCTAAACGAGTCGAGTGATATAAATTAACATCAACTATAGGTAACAAATAGGATATTAAACTCGCTACCATTTCGTATCATGTTTATGTTCTTCGTAAAATAATTTTGATTGTCATTCGCTAAAGCTCGTGCCAGATGAAAATTATTTCACCCGGGACATAAACATGATACGAAATGGAAGCTTGTTTAATATCCTATAAGTGAAATCATTTTCATTGTCCCACGCTAAAGCTCGTAACAACTGAAAATTATTTCACTCGGTTCATTAGCGAAGTACCGAATTCTGTAGCGTATGACTAACGTTGAATCCCAAAACCGCATATTGGACGATCAATAAAGATAATTTAACCCAACAGTAATATTCATAAACTAGGTTTTACTTATTAAGAAAAAAAGATGGGGTAATTAGTTTTAGTCAGTTAACAATATTTTGAAGTAATAATAATATATATATATACGTGTGTGTGTGTGTGTGTGTGTGTATGTGTGTGTTGTGTTGTATTGTATATATATATATATATATATATATATATATATATATATATATATATATATATATATATATATATAGGTTGCAGTTATGACTTAAACTAAACTAAAATAAATGTTTAAAAATTTACAACCTGAAAATATTCAAAAGGAAAAGTCATAAGGCACTTGCATTTTTCAAGATTTCTAGAATTTCTGTATATATATAAAACAAATGTTCCTCTTTATACAAATAAAGGTACATATATCTACATTAGCTTTAATATAAGCATATTAGAGTTACATACATTCTAACATACACATACTAAACATAAACATGCCAGTGACGAATCAAAGGGGGAGGGGGCATATTTTTTTTTACGTTGGAGAATCAGTAGAATCCCTTTGGGAACGTGTGTGGCATTTGACAACATGCCATTGATCCCCCCCCCCCCCCCCCCCCCCAATGGATTTTCTGGATCCGCCACTCTCCCAATCTGCCGTATTACTTTAAGGTGTATATTCTGTATTATATATTCTTATTGGTTTAACATTTCAGAAACGGTCTACTGATGTATGTTTTAACATTTATAATATATTTCACTACAGTCATCCACTCAACATACGGCATGCATTAAACAAAAATTATGGAGGCTTACATCTTAATGACAAAACTGTTATCATGATCAAACTTGGATCTCTACACAAGATAGAGTCGAAGTCGAAAGGGCAATTTGTATAAATATTTGATAAATTAATTTAAAAGTACATAATTAACTTAAAGAAAACATTGGACGTTTTTGTTTTGAAGGGACATTCCTGAGTTTGCTGCATTCTAAGATCTTTCCGACTAATAAAATATTTCTACGATTAAATTTACATATTAAATATATTTTCTTGTTTAGAATATCAGTGTCTGTATATTCAATATGTTTCTGGTCGTTTTAATATTTCTAAGGAGCCCAAATTGAATTATGTCTTCCAATAATGTCATACGTACGAAACAAAAATATTTTAGGAAATAAAATGAAATTTAGCCTATTACAAATATTTGAACGACCAGAAACACGTTTAATATACAGCCAATAATATTTTATGCAGAAAAATATATTTGATATGTAATTACAATCATTAAAAAGTCTCTGTTATTCAATAACATCTTAAAAATTGCAGCAAACTCAGGAATGTCCCTTTAAGATAATAGTCTTCTTGTTTTAAAAAATCCTGATGAAGATGAAATATTTCTCATTTTTATCTTACTGGTGTTAAAGGACATCCTGAGTTTGCTGCAATGTTTAAGATGTTATCGACTAACAGAGACTTTTTAAAGGGACATTCCTGAGTTTGCTGCAATGTTTAAGATGTTATCGACTAACAGAGACCTTTTAACGATTGTAATTACATATCAAATATTTTTTTCTGCTAAATATTTGTACTAGGTTAAATTTCATTTTATTTCCTAAAAAAAAAAACATTTTTTCGAACGTACGAAATTATTTGAAGACAAACTCCAGTTTGGGCTTCTTAAAAATATTAAGAAGACCAGAAATACATTGAATATACAGACACTGATATTCTAAACAAGAAAATATATTTAATATGTAAGTTTAATCGTAGAAATATTTATTAGTCGGAAACATCTTACAATGCAGCAAACTCAGGAATGTCCCTTTAAATAGTAATACACAGTGTAAAACTAATGCAATATCACAATA
>NC_054711.1:30964165-30994287 GCF_016097555.1 Gigantopelta aegis
CCATATTCATCATCATCATCATCATCATCACCATTACTACTATCACCACCATCATCATCATCATCATCACTGCCACCACCATCATCATCATCATCATCATACAGAGCATTAACAAAGCCATATCCATATTCATCATGATCACCACCACCATCATCATCATCACTGTCATCATCACTACCAGTAATAATAATAATAATAATAATAATAATAATAATAATAATAATAATAATAATAATAATAATAATAATATTATTATTATTATTATCAAGAGGAATAATAAAGCCAGCATCATCATCTTCATCATCATCATCATCATCATCATCATCATCAATTATTATCAAGAGCGGTAGTAAAGCCATATCCACAACCGACCCGCCAACCAATAAACAACATTAATAAACCAAACTAAAGCAGACAAGTTTAAATGACATTTTAAATTAAATTTTATTTAGAATTCATAAATCGTCTACAGACACTAAACAAATACAACATTTGAAAATCCATGCCATGGGGAAATCTCTATCGCATATCACAATCCACAATTAATTTGATAAGCAACTTCAATTTTGAACATTAGCTATGATCTAAAGTAATATTATGAAACGACACAAAGGTGATATTTATGTTATCTGACATGAGAGCAAATACCGCTCGTATTGGCCTGGTGGGCGTTACAAGAGCTGATATGGAACGTAAATCAGTCAACGAATGTTCATTTAATAAGCACGATTGCCAATAGATCAGCATCTGTCTGGGGAGAGTTTAAATCGAGTATTTAGCTCTGCCGATAATGGCGTAAAACAAAAGGCGAGGAGAGTGTAGACATGGTAGATAAGCACAATCGATCAGAAACCCTCAAAGAGATTCCTCCGTCAGTTATCAGCCGTGAAGTACTCCAGTTTGCTGTAACAAGGCGATATTACTGTCGTAAATATCTTACAGTGGACGGAAGAACCGTCTTGACGTAGACATAGCCAATGGGGGTGGTGTAGAGATTTATCACCGGAGAGGGGCGGGACGTAGCACAGTGGTAACGCGCTCGTCTGATGCGCAGGCGGTCTGGGATCGATCCCCGTCTGTGGACTCATTCGGCTATTTCTCGCTCTAACCAGTACACCACGACTGGTATATCAAAGGCCGCGATATGTGCAATCCTGTCTGTGGGATAGTGCATATAAAAGAACCCTTCCTACTAATGGAAAACAAAAAATGTAGCGGGTTTCTTCTTTAAGACTATGTTAGAAGTACCAACTGTTTCACACCCAATATCCGATGATTCATAAATCAGTGTGCTGTAGTGGTATTGTTAAACAAAACAAACTTTCATAACTTTAGTCATCGGACTTGAAGCTGCATGAACTGGATTCGAACCTATAACCTTATCCTTCCCATTCAGAGTAAAACCCAAAACAAATTTCATCTGGGTCTGGGTCTGGCGAGTATGGTACACATCGAAAATGAAACGCATTAAGTCGAATGTGACAAAACACACCGAGTCTGGGATGGTGCGAACTACAGATCTGATAAGAGACGACATAAGATCATGCGCTATGTGCTCACAGTTTAAGACTACCAGTTACACAAATTTCGAACCTTACTCTTTTAATTTTTCTAATAACCAACGGGAAACGTATATATTAATCAATGTGGATTTCTCATAGTTATTGTTGGTGTTTTTAGAAGTAAACCTATCTAAATATATGAACCATGGCCGTAGCTAGGATTTTTTGTTTGGGGGGGGGGGGGGGGGGGGGGGCATCCGAGTAGTTAATAGTCTAAAACACCTTAAACAGTTAAGAAGAGAAATTTCTTTAAGTTTCTATAATACTTTCCGAATTTTTTTCTTGGGTTTTCTTGCACTTTTTAAAACCCCCACCAGTATAGGGGGCGTGGCAAGGCCGTAGCTAGGATTTTTTGTTTGTGGGGCAACTGAGTAGTTAATAGTCTAAAACTTCTTAAACAGTTAAGAAGAGAAATTTCTTTAAGTTTCTATAATACTTTCCGAATTTTTTTCTTGGGTTTTCTTGCACTTTTTAAAACCCCCACCAGTATAGGGGGCGTGGCAAGGCCGTAGCTAGGATTTTTTGTTTGTGGGGCAACTGAGTAGTTAATAGTCTAAAACTTTTTAAACAGTTAAGAAGAGAAATTTCTTTAAGTTTCTATAATGCTTTCCGGATTTTTTCGGGGAGGGGGGGGGGGGGGCCTCCGTGCTAGCTACGGCCCTGATGAACTCATTAGTATACATTAATGACACGTTACAGTTACAGAGGCAGACATCAAAACACACCAAGGTGTTTTTGCCACACTCCCCAGACCCAGACCCAGACCCAGACCCAGCTTTAGTGTGTGTTGGGCCTAAGTTTTAATGATGGCACAATGATGAAGTGTATGATCATTGCACTGGATTCTCGCCCAAGTCATGGGACACACTGATCTGTCCATTCATTGGCTGTTAGCTGTCAGTCATTTTGGTAAATTTGACATAAGCGTCTTCAAGAGAACCCGCTACATTGTTCCACTATCAGCACTTTCCCGTAGGCAGCACAGTATATACCACGGCCTTGGATATGCCAAGGGTGGTGCACTAATTGGGACGCATAACAGCATAAATACCTCTCCCCCCCCCCCCACACACACAAAACTAAAAAAAAACCCACCCCCCCCCCCAAAAAAAAAAAACCCAAAAAAAACAACCCAACAACAAACACCCCCCCCCCCCCCCCCCCCCCCCCCCCCCCCCAAAAAAAAAAAAAAAAAAAAACTGGGATAACCTGTTCACTGTCTATGTTCTGGGGGCAATAAATCTTTAAAAAAAAAAAAAAAAAAAAAAAAAAAAACGGGACAAATCACTAATAAAAAACCCCAACAACAACAACCCAAAAACGTTTTACGTTCACAGGTTAATCACATTAAGTGGCTGTTCCCATATCAGATGAAGACAAGGTAAAGATATTTCGGGTTTCCTTTTTCTTTCTTTCTTTGTTGCTGTTGTTGTTGGTCCAATCGTGTTACAACATTTATACTTATCACCCACCCACGTTTGTATATGAAAATGGCTGCAGCGTTTGTAAGTATCCATTTCGCCGGCGGCGTCAATTGACATGCCGAGCTTTATGAGTTTACCACGGCGGCGGGGTGAGCGGCCCGGGGCAATGGCGGGAAATGATAACACGCCGAGCAGACGACGAGAACAGTTCACCGGCCTCGTTGGCGTCGTGGTTAAGCCATCGGACTACAGGCTGGTAGGTACAGGGTTCGCAGCCCGGTACCGGCTCCAACCCAGAGAGGGTTCTTAAATGCTCAATGGGTAGGTGTAAGGCCACTGCACCCTCTTCTCTCTCTATAACTAACCACTAACCAACTAACAACTAACCCACTGTCCTGGACAGGCAGCCCAGATAGCTGAGGTGTGTGCTCAGAACAGCGTGCTTGAACCGTAAGCACGAAAATAAGTTGAAATGAAATGAGAACAGTTCAGATTAACGTCACGTGACTTAGCGGCTTAGCGCGGCTTAGAGTGGCTTCCCCTTTCGGTACAACCTCTTACTCCGACGGGTTACCCTTTCGCCTTGAAAGGTTCATTGAGTTTTATGTGTGGTTTTCGTACCCAGACAATGTTCTGCTGGCGAGTTGTCGTTATGGATGCCATCATTATTGTTCAGGCCATGGTGGTAGTTAAAATTAAAATCACGATCGTCGTCGTCGTCAGCATCATAATCATCATCTCCATATTCCGCATGGTCCGTGACCATAACAGAAAACTCCGTAACCGTCATGATAAAAACTATCATCACCGCTACCATTATATTCAGCATCCATATAGCCATAACAGTAACACAATCAGCATTATCATCATCACCACCATCATCATCATCAACAGCAGCAGCATCAGCATCACCTTCACCACCATCACCATTATCATCAACATCATCATTATCTCCATCATCATCACCATCATTATCACCAACATCATCATCATCATCACCAGAATTATCATCAACATCACCATTATCATCAACATCATCATTACCTCCATCACCATCACCATCATCACCTTCATCATCATCATCAACATCATCATCATCATCATCATCACCATTACCAGCAGCAGTAGCAGCAGCATCACCATCATCATAATCACCATCACCATCAACATCATCATTGTCATCAACATCATCATTACCTCCATCACCATCATCATCATTATCACCATCATCACCATCATCATAATCACCATCACCATCACCATCATTATTATCACCATCATCATCTTCACCATCATAATCATCATCACCGATATCGTCGTCGTCATCATCATCATCATCATCATCATCATAATATATAATATACTGTATGGTCATAACCATACGAGCAGGCACAATCACCGTCATCACTATCATCAACACCATCAATTTCAACAGCAGCAGCAATTGTAACAACATTAAACAAAACAACAAAAACAAAAATGTTAACATATAATAAGAATATTAATGACATAAAAAACGTTGTCAGAAACATATGTAGTAAAATAAAGTTGGTTTGATATCTAGGAGTATAATGCTATTGTATTTGTTGTCCAAGTCAAACTCTAAAACAGGTCTAGTATTGAATGCGTGAGCACATACGGGCAGGACCAAGCTTTTCATTGCCGCCCAGAGATCAAGACAGACAACCCAAGGTGTTAATGCTTATTGCATCACTATTGTAGCGATGACGTAATTTACAACGCAATTACTTTGCGACGCGAGAAAAAGTGCCAAAGGGCGTGTTCGAATGAGTTTATGAACTGGTCAATTGGAAACGTAACGGCAATTTGTTGTCGGAATGTATATTACACGGAAACAGTTCGAAATATGTACTTCAGATTACGTATAGTTAGACTGACTCGAGATATGTACAGTATAAAAAAACAAAGTAAGAGGAGACCGTAAAGGTTACACACCACCATTAATTAATCCACGCAGTTCAATGCAATTTCGATGTCAGAATATAGTCTGTGACAAATACAACACTGTCGAGAGGGTCATGTGACTACTCATTTTAGGAAGTGGTACAGTGTAAAAAAAATCAACATAGGTCGAACACGATTTTGTTTCAATTAGCAGCCATCATGCCGAAGTACCGCCTCGTGTTGCTGTTATACAAGTGACACTCTACCACTTACACAGTTGTTATCAGTTAGTACTACATATAACAGTAACTTCAAACCATTGGTGTATTTAAATATCACCAACGTGTAAACATAAAAAGAGAGATTTCAAATAACATATCAGAATTTTGTAGAATTTGTTTTATGAGGAACTATTTCCTAAACCGGACTATATTCAGCTGCTACAGCAAATAACAACACGAATAATGGTGGTGTGTTACCTTAATATTTTCATTGTTATAATGTTGTGTATACGTGTGTTGTCGTTTATAGGTTTTATGTGATTATAGTTGCCATCTGATGTTTAATATATGTATAAACATATTTAATTTTAAATTATGTATTTTGATTTAACCTAATCTATGTTTTAATCTACCTGTTAATTTGAGGTTACAACTAACCCTGGCTACCTTTCCACAAACTTCTGCTGAAATGGCAATTTTGGGCTTAATGACTGGAATGGAGTCCACATATATATGTTTTGGTTCTGGCTGCCCCTTTCCCATTTTGGTTTAATTCTAAATTGTTCATTCTGTCCCGGACCTGACCACTGGCTATTCAGAAGCCGAGCCCGGGATGGACATGCCCGAAACCTTAGTGGTATAGGGGCATGTTAAAAGGCACACACACACACACACACACACACACACACATACACACACACACGCACGCACGCACGCACGCACAGACTCTCCTTCCCCTTCTCTCCCCCCCCCCCCACCCCTATCTCTCTCTCTCTCTCTCTCTCTCTCTCTCTCTCTCTGTCTCTTATTTTAAAATTCTAATTGTAAATTTAGTTATTACGATGCATTATTGTAAACTCCATAGCATTATTACCCCCATCGAAAGTGTATATAAAAGGTTTATGATGATTATATGTTTGACATCTAATAGGTGGTGATTAATTAACCAATGTGCTCCAGTGGTGTCATTAAACAAAACAAACTTTTTATTACCCCCACTCACTGTCTTGGATACATCCACCGGGGAATCTCGGAGAGAATGTGCCCAAGACAGTCGTGTTTGAACCTTCAGTGGATGAAAGCACGATTCATCCGGTTGATTGATTGATTGTTATACTGCTGATAAGTTGTAAACCTTGATGCAATGAACCACCTAAACGTTAACTGTAACTTGATTGATTGTTATACTGTTGATAAGTTGTAAACCTTGACCCAGTGAACCACCTGAACGTTGACTGTAACTTGATTGATTGTTATACTGCTGATAAGTTGTAAACCTTGACCCAGTGAACCACCTGAACGTTAACTGGAACTTGATTGATTGTTATAATGTTGATAAGTTGTGAACCGTGACGCAATGAACCACATGGACGTTAACTGGAACTTGATTGATTATTACTTTTAAACCTTGACGCATTGAACCACCTGAACGTTAACTGTAACTTGATTGATTGTTATACTGCTGATAAATTGTAAACCTTGACGCAATGAACCACCTGAACGTTAACTGGAACTTGATTGATTGTTATACTGCTGATAATTTGTAAACCTTGACGCAATGAACCACCTGAACCTGACTTGGAACTTGTTTCAGCACGTGTCCTCGGGTTTGAAGCAAGACTGCAAGTGTCACGGGATGTCTGGGAGCTGCACGATCAAGACGTGCTGGATGAAGCTGCAGTCCTTCAGACGAGTCGGGGACCTCCTTAAGGACAGATTCGACGGCGCCACTAAAGTCCTGCCAGGTAGGAACTCGTACACACTCTGAACAAGGAGCTTAGCATAGTTTAGCCACCACTTATACAATGTTGTCCTCTTTTTTATTTTTGCTTCATGATGCCTTCATATTTTATGTAACAATTGTATTAACCCAGATATAGTAGTCAGGACGGGATCCTGCTATCACTACCTTACAGTCATGCTATGGCAAATGATTCTAGACATGAAACATGTATGTGTGTGTGTGTAATGTATGTATGTATGTATGAATATATGTATGTATGTATGTATGTATGTATGTATGTATGTATGTATGTATGTATGTATATATATATATATATATATATATATATATATATATATATATATATATATATATAAAAATATATATAAAAATATATATATACATATATACACACACACACACACACACACACACACACACATACATACATACATACATACATACATATACATACATCTGATGATGAATAATTGAACCACGTAAAAGGAAATACATACATACATACATACATACATACACGCATACATACATACACACATACACACATCTACATACATACATACATACACACAACACACACATGTGTGTGTGTGTGTGTGTGTGTGTGTGTGTGTGTGTGTGTGTGTTATTACCAGAGTGTTTTTCGGTATCGTTATTATCATATATTAGGAATAAAGAATGTATTATGTGAGCCTCTGGTGAGTATAATACATTATTTTTATTCCTAATATATGATATGAATGATACCGAAAAAACCGAGGGTAATAATCTCTTTATCATATAATCTCAACCTTAATATAACGTGTTTGTGTAACTGTACACGCAACTTTAATTTCAGTCCGCCATTACTAGATATTCAAATGACGTAAGAATGTGTGGCGCGGTGTCTTTTTGAATGGAAATGAGGTCAAACTCGAATGACGTCATTTTGGATGTCCTTACGTAAAAATAAACTAGTGCTTATCGTTATTTGTTTTCTGAACGCTGGACAGCTTTCAGTGTAAAATTGCCATTGAAATGTTTTTATTTGATGACTATGAATGGATACGTCAGTTATGGAGTGTCACCCTAGTACGTTTGCTTAAATGTCAATACACCTAGTGCCGTGACCTCGATTATTTCTGCCAATCTTTTTCATTCTGTTGATCATACAGTTGTTATTGTTTAGTTTTTAGTCATTTTTATTGTTTGAATTTGCGATTTACTGATAACAAACGTCAACTTTCAAATTTCACTTCTGACCCCAATCGTCCTTTAAGATCTTTGGTGGTCATGAAACCTACTGTAATACTGAACTACCGGTTGTAATGTTTGCCCATTTAATTCACTATTATCATATAACCATTCCCCACAGCTAATATACCTTACAATTTTATCAATTGTAAATTATTATTAGACTTCCCCTACGTTTTTTGTAAAGAGTATATATACATACACACATACTTGCAGTCCTGTTTCTATATACACATACAGTGAAAACTCTCTATACCGGATACCCTTGGGACCAAGACAAATGTCAGTTTTTTAGGGTTTAGAGAAATAAAGTTTTGTCCGGATTTTTAAAAAGGGAATCTGTACAACGTACGATTTTGAAGGTATTCCGCTTTACAGAGGGTTCGGTTTTGAGAAGTTTTACTGTATATATATTATAATATTTAGCAATAATAGTAGCAAATAGACTAATACTTTTACATTAATATTCTAGACCATGTCGAAAGAAAAAAAAGAAGAAAAACAGAAAAATACCTCTTTCTTTTCTAAATGTCGTCATATGTGCCGATTTTGTGAAACCGTTTATCGCCTTTCGTGCCACATTCTGAAAAGTCTACTTTGAATTTGTTGTACTCTTTACGATCTAGATAACTAAAGCAAAGGAAATCACTCTGTTCCTCAAGTGGCTCAGTGGTACAGCGCTCGCCTGATGCGCAATCGATCTAGGATCGATTCTCGTCGGTGGGCCCATTGAGCTATTTCTCGTTTCAGCCTGTGCTCCACATCTAGTGTGACAATGGCCGTGGTATGTACTATCTTGTCTGTCGGATGGTGCATATAAAATATCCCTTTTTTAAAAAGAATAGCCCATGAAGTGGCGACAGCGGGATTCTTCTCAATATCTATATGGTCCTTAACCATATGTCCGACGCAATATAACCGTAAATAAAATGTGTTGAGTGCATCGTTAAATAAAACATTTCCTTCCAGTTCCTCAAAGTAAATACAGACCCCCCACCCCCCGTAACCCGCTGAAACAGTATGGTGTCATCCTGACAAATCATAAACAATATCTAGATAATAAAGACAGTTTTGCATCAAAGATTGGCATTTTGTATATTTTAATATTACACATATTACATACGTATGCTGTTAATTGCCTTAGCTTCATGAATATTCATTGTACTGTCGCTACAAGAGTATGTATTCGTGGAGTATGCTTCAAGCACGTTGCCAAGAGCAACGCTAATATACTGTTTGTTATGAACAGTTTACTTCTTTTGTTGCTAGGTAACAACGGCAAGACCCTCGTGGAAGGTTAGTATGGACTATTTCAAGGGCGACAACTCCCTTTCACTTCCTGTAGCATACGCCTAAAACCGCTTTGCCATTGTATTCCTGACACGTAGCTTTCCTTTCCAACTCTTGTGTAGCCTATAGCAAAACCTACTATAGTCAGGTTGCGTCACAAGGATCTGATGAATTGGCATATAACTACTAGTATGCACTAAATAATCGTAAAACTCATATAAATCATATTATGAAGTTTTAAACCCATACCAATGTACATTGCATTTTTATTTTATTTTAAATGTCATGAAAATAAAACAAAGTTTATTAACAAATTACCATACAAATTTAATTGTGTAGACTATATTATATTTTCAACACAAGGGTGGAGACAAATGTTGGAACAGCTAAGGTACGCTATTTCACCTGGATTGTTACTAGTAATAGATAATACAGAACAAAGAAACTAAAGACAAAACTGTGCGTGTAATTGCTTTACCTGGGCTGTTCCAACAGTCGTTTTAATCCCTGTGTTACAAAAGAAGCTTTAACCTATGCAATTTGATGGCAATTTGTTAAGCAATTGTTCCAATTATTTATTTTCATTGAAAAAAATTAAAAAAAATTGCGAGTTTGTATGGGTTTAAAACATATGCAGGCATCGCTAAAGCAAGTAGACATTGTGGGGCTGACTGAGATTGAAGGCAAAAAGCAAAGTTTCCAGGGGGTTCGGGGATATTCTCCCCCGTAAAATTAGATCTCTACCTTAAAGGGACATTCCCG
This sequence comes from Gigantopelta aegis, assembly GCF_016097555.1. Classification (NCBI taxonomy): domain Eukaryota; kingdom Metazoa; phylum Mollusca; class Gastropoda; order Neomphalida; family Peltospiridae; genus Gigantopelta; species Gigantopelta aegis. Next base: position 30,974,307 of record NC_054711.1, read on the forward strand.
AGTTTGCTGCATTGTAAGATGTTTCCGATTAATAAAATATTTCTACGATTAAACTTACATATTAAATATATTTTCTTGTTTAGAATATCAGTGTCTGTATATTCAATGTGTTTCTGGTCGTCTTAATATTTGTAAGAAGCCCAAACTGGAGTTTGTCTTCAAATAATTTCGTACGTACTAAAAAATAGTTTTTAGGAAATAAAATGCAATTTAACCTAGTACAAATATTAGAACGATTAGAAACACGTTTAATATACAACCACTAATATTTCATGCAGAAACATATATTTGATATGTAATTGTAGTCGTCAAAAAGTCTCTGTTAGTCGATAACATCTTAAACATTGCAGCAAACTTAGGAATGTCCCTTTAAGATATATTACCAATAGTGTTTTGATCGCGAATTATTGTTACGCCGTGCCTGATATGTTGTTTTTGGGGGTTTGTTTTTTACTTTTTGTATGAGATTTAACATCATTTATTGTAGGTTACATGCCAATTCATTAGTTCTCGTTAAGACACAAACGAACTATACGGAATTTGTTGTTCTGTGATAATGTATGCTTTTAAATAAAACCCTCTTATTTATATTCAGTTTAAGCTATTTTCCTTTCCCATACTGACCAAACAAACAAATGGGTTTAAGGTTTCTAAAACTCTCATCAAAACGTTATTAGATTCTTTGGAAATTGAGTTTGATATAAAGATGAAAAATCCCATTTTTTATTTATTCATTTATTTATTTATTTATTTATTTATTTATGTTTATTTGCAGGTTATTTACTGATTTTCACACCCCGAAAGCCGCCTCTTAAACTTCTTTAAATTTGTTTGCCCTTGAAAATAACAAATAATAAAGAACGCTGCTTAGTTGATATACCCCGGTATATATATATATATATATATATATATAATTAAAACTCTGCTCCTTCCGAAATTCATACAGTGCTTTTAACAATGTTCAAAAAAACAAAACAAAAATCGAACAAATTATATTTATTTATAAGTTGAATTTATTTCACACTAATAAATATTTATGAATTTTAATTGAAAAATTAGACAAACATTACAATACTTTTGTTTTTACTGATGCTTTCAAATGCAGTGCTGGAATTGAACAAAGACGAATCTAGTGATTTGTCACGTGATATATGACGTCATTAAGAATACATAAAGTTATATATTATGTTAAAAGATTGAAGAAATATAAAGTAAGTGTTGATAGTAAATAGTCGAGCTATGACGATTACCTGAAAAACACTAATTGGGAAGATAATTTATAAGGGGACATAATTTATAAAAAAAGGGTGATAACCCAGTGTGTTTTTGTTGTGAAGCTCTCCACGATGCATGCTCTTGACGTGTGTATTAACTCACTAATAACGTCACCCACAACGTCAACAACGTCATTAACAACGTCATCAGCTACGTCACTAACAACGTCACCAACTACGTCATTAACAACGTCAACAAAAAAGTGAAAGTTTGCTTTTTTAAACACACCATAAAAGCAAATTGATTTATTAATCATCATCTACTTGATGTCAAATATTTAGTAATTTTGACATTAAGATTTAGAGAGGAAACCCGCTACATGTTTCCATTAGTAGCAAGGGATCTTTTATATGCACTATTCCATAGACAGGATAGCTCATACCACGACCTTTAATATAACAGTTATGGCGTACCGGCTGTACTGAGAACTAGCCCAGTGGGACCACCGAAGAGGGTCGATCCCAGACTGGCCGCGCATCAGGCAAGAGTTTACAACAGTGACAACAACTACAATCTCTACCACACCTTAACCATCAAGAGCATAAATCCATTTAAAGGGGCAGTATTGATGTTGCATTGTGACCAAAATATTTATTAATGTTTCTTGTGAAATGTCAACAGAAAATGACATCCAAATGATTTCATTTACCACTAGATCCATTTTTATACATTCATATTACTGTACAATCCAGTAAATCTCAACGATAAAACCGTATTCCGATATCAAAATAGTATCTCTGTACAAGGCAGCGTCGAAAGGACGTTAGAGAAAGTCGTGATTGCTTCCATGATCCACTATCAGGTGATCGTCCTTAGGAGGACTGCCACCCTAGGAGATATGTAGCAGAATGTGTCTCCCCTCTAGAACCACTTGTTGGGTGACCGTCAAGTTAATTTACCTCACAGACTTAATTATCCATTCATTTCAACTGATTTTCGTGCTTATATCCAATTAACGTTCAAGCACGCTGTCCTAGGCAAGTACCTCAGCTATCTGGGCTGTCTGTCCAGGACAGTGGGTTAGTTGTTAGTGGTTAGTGGTTAGTGAGAGAGAAGAGGGTGTAGTGGCCTTACACCTACTCATTGAGTCGTTAAAACGTGTTCTGGGTGGGAGCCGGTACCGGGCTGTGAACCCTGTACCTTTCCAGTCTTATGACCGATGGCTTAACCATGATGACTCTGAGGCCGGTTAATTATAGTCATCAAAACCGGCACAGGGTAACTCCATTCGTTAACAAACAGTATCACGGGAAATCACACTCATTCAACCTTTAACGACTATATCAACAAGACTATAGAATATCACTATTTACATACAAATAATTACTATCACAAGTTACCACATTATTTCTTTCTCAACAAGAGGACATTGGAATGCACGGGATACAATTTCTGATGGCATCTATGTACAATATGATAACCGTAAATAAAATGTGCTGAGTGCGTCGTTAAATATGTACAATATGAGGGCAGGATGTAGCCCAGTGGTAAAACGCTCGCTTGATGCGCGGTCAGTCTAGGATCGATCCCCGCCGGTGGGCCCATTAGCCTATTTCTCGTTCCAACCAGTGCACTACGACTGGTATATCAAAGGCCGTGGTATGTGATATCATGTCTGTGGGATGTTGCATATAAAAGATCCCTTGCTACTAATGGTTTCCTCTCTAAGACTATAAATTACCAAATGTTTGACATCCAATAGTCGATGATATAGTGGTGTCGTTAAACAAAATAAACTTTAACTATGTACACTATAGTGTGAGAGACCTTGAAAACTGAATATTCTTACATCCATGTACATTTTGAACAGAGATAAAAATCTAGTTTTGTTATTTTCGTTACGTAATACGTCATAGTCTAACAATATTACTCTAAGATAATTACATTGTCTGTCTCTTTAGTCGGACGATCGGCCTCGGTGGCGTCGTGGTTAAGTCATCGGTCTACAGGTTGGTAGGTACTGGGTTTGAATCCCAGTCGAGGCATGGGATTTTTAATCCAAATACCGACTCCAAACCCTGAGTGAGTGCTCCGCAAGGCTCAATGGGTAGGTGTAAACCACTTGCACCGACCAGTGTTCCATAACTGGTTCAACAAAGGCCATGGTTTGTGCTATCCTGCCTGTGGGAAGCGCAAATAAAAGATCCCTTGCTGCTAATCGGAAAGAGTAGGTCATGTAGTGCCGACAGCGGGTTTCCTCTCAAAATCTGTGTGGTCCTTAACCATATGTCTGACGCCATATAACCGTAAATAAAATGTGTTGATTGCGTCGTTAAATAAAACATTTCTTTCTTTCTTTCTTTGACAGGTAAGGGAAGAGTTAGCTTCATTTAACGACGCCACTAGAAAACATTTATTATTTATCGGCTATTGGAGGTCAAACATGTGGAAAAATCAAATCATTTTCAAGAAATAAATTACTATACTAGGTTTTAATAAAGCATATGTTTAACAACAAGTTGATATTATATCGGGTGGCCTGACAAAAAGAAAGCAACCCCGATATATATATATATATATATATATATATATATATATATATATATATATATATATATATATATATATATATATATATATTATATATATAAAATCCATATTCAGTAGGGTTATTAGTATTATTATTAATAATTTATTTATTTTAACTCATTAATTTATTATTATTATTATTATTATTATTATTATTATTTTATAATTATACATTTTTATTTTTATTTTTGTTGGAGGGTGGGGTTGGCAACTGATATATGTTTCTCGCATACGAAGTTGGCAATAGTTATCACAGTCATTATTTCCCAACGATATTTATCTTTTATGATTTGCAATTACAATATATAATATAATGTTATAATTCGTGTGCTTCAGGAAATGCCGGTAGAGGGCGAGGCAGGCGCAAGAGAAGGTTCAACTTCCAGCCGTCGAACCCGAAGCACAAAAAGCCCGGGAGACGAGATATTGTTTACTTCGAGAATTCGCCGACGTTCTGCGACAAGGACGGGAGCATCGGTTTCGACGGGACCCACGGGCGAGCCTGCAACGCCAGCTCCATCGGGATCGATGGGTGTGACTTGATGTGTTGTGGGCGGGGCTACAAGTCCGAGAAGTACGTCGTTCAGGAGCGATGCAGTTGTACATTTCACTGGTGCTGCCAGGTCAAGTGCAAGACGTGCACGCGGACAAAGATGAAACATACATGTCTATAAATAGGCTGGTGGCGATGGTTGTGACGTCATGGTGTTTCTGTGATGTCACTAATGGGCGGCACTATCAATGAGAGTTGTAGATTGCTACAGTTATACCAGGATATGGACCAGAACAAAACATAAAAACATGTGACGACATTATGACATTAACCAGAGCTACTAACGAAGACAGTTGGAGTAGGTATACAGGAACAGTACAGTACTTTGTTTTTATTGATGCTTTCAAATGTAGTGCTAGGATTGCAGAAAGACAAATCTGCTGTTGATTTGTCACGTGATATATGACGTCGTTAAGCGTTCTTTGGATTAGCTGTATATATCGTTATGACATAGAAATAACACGTGATATATGACGTCGTTAAGCGTTCTTTGGATTAGCTGTATAAATCGTTATTACATAGCAATAGCATGTGATATATGACGTCGTTAAGCCTTCTTTGGATTAGCTGTATATATCGTTATTACATAGAAATAACTCGCGTCGATGGTGTCATCATGCGAAATGTTGACACAAAGTAACACGCAACATACAATCTATGTTGTGTAATTTTATTCTGTTGAACACATTATTACTGGGAGTATACTTAATCAATTTTGGTCACCTAATTACTCGTGGAATTCTAATTTAAAATAAAATTAAATAGAAAAAAATGCAGCAAGAAAATACAATAAAAAAAACCCCATTAGATGTACATTTCATGTTTATTACGTCAATTTGAATTTAATGTTGCTTGTCGTTTAGTGATGCTTTTCAAGAAACATTTGGTTGCTGATGTGTTGATGACGTCATGGACACAAAATAATTATGTATAGTAAACAAAATTTGACCTGTAAGACGTTTTATGTTTTACATAATGTACCTATATGCATTTGTTTAAATGAGGAAGCCGTTTGTAATTATTTTGATTGGCTGTTAATTTTTTTATGACGTCATGGACACCGAATACTTCTTTATAGTAAACACAGTCTGACCTGTAATACTTTGTATGTTTTACTTGATGTACACATATGCATTTTAAAACAAAATAATGAAGCCGTTTGCAATTGTTTTGATTGGCTAATGTATCGGTCACCTTAGTGGCCTGTGTCAGAGAGGTCAAGGCCATAAAATGATGTAAGATAGACGTCTAAGATGTATACAGTAAAACCTGTGTTAAACGGTCATAATGTATAGGCTTGGATTGGAACTGCTTGTCTTTACAACAGTGCACAGTTAGAATGCGGCGCGTTTGACTATTAATCGTTCACTAAACATGGAATTTAAAGGGACATTCACGAGTTTGCTGCATTGTAAGATGTTTCTGACTAATAAAATATTTCTACGATTAAACTTACATATTAAATACATTTTCTTGTTTAGAATATCAGTGTCTGTATATTTAATGTGTTTCTGGTCGTCTTAATATTTGTAAGAAGCTCAAACTGGATTTTGTCTTCAAATAATTTCGTACGTACGCGAAAAAATATATTTTAGGAAATAAAATAAAATTTAACCTAGTACAAATATTAGAACGATCAGAAACAAGTTTAATATACAGCCGCTAATATATTATGCAGAAAAATATATTTGACTCTAATTACAATCGTTAAATAGTCTCTGTTAGTGGATAACATCTTAAAAATTGCAGCAAACTCAGGAATGTCCCTTTAAACATTTTAAATCATGCTCGGAATCAATTGATACGCAAGACAACGGAAGTAGTCCATTACTCTATCGGAATGACATGCGTCTTGTTTTTACTGATGATACTTGCGATTATAACTGAAACGAATTATTTCAATGGATGTTTCATTTTTTCATCGTAAGGAATTATTTAATTTGATGTTGCTATTTGACACATGTCTGCTGAATACGGCGTATGAGCTGAGAGTAAATAATATGACTTTTTACAGTCACAGTCACTATTCGTATTACTCCGGCCTCGGTGACGTCATGGTTAATCCATCGGACATAAGGCTGGTAGGTACAGGGTTAGCAGCCTGGTACCGGCTCCCACTCAGAGCGACTTTTAACGACGCAATGGGTAGGTGTAAGACCACTACACCCTGTTCTCTCTCACTAACCACTAACCCACTAACAACTAATCCACTGTCCTGGACAGACAGCACAGATAGCTGAGGTGTGTGCCCAGGACAGCGTGCTTGAACCTTAATTGGATATAAGCACGGAAATAAGTTGAAATGAATGAAATTAATATTTAATGGCCAGCTACGCCCTTCCTATGCTTGACGTTTTCACACAGGCGACTTGATTAAAGGGACATTCCCGAGTTTGCTGCATTGTAAGATGTTTCCGACTAATACAATATTTCTACCATTAAATTACATATTGACTATATTTTCTTGTTTAGAATATCAGTGTCTGTATATTCAATGTATTTCTGGTCGTCTTAATATTTGTAAGAAGCCCAAACTGGATTTTGTCTTCAAATAGTTTCGTACGTACGAAAAAACCCTTTTTAGGAAATAAAATGAAATATAACCTAGTAGAAATATTAGAACGATCAGAAACATGTTTAATATACAACCACTAATATGTTATGCAGAAACATATATTTGATATGTAATTACAATCGTCAAAAAGTCTCTGTTAGTCGATAACATCTTAAGCATTGCAGCAAACTTAGGAGTGTCCCTTTAATACAGTTCTCGTTACACTCTGTCGACAGTTTCTATAGACAGAGGTCGTTAAATAAAGAGGGCTGCTTGTACAGGTTTGATTGTAATTACAGTTTATGTTGACAATGATATTTACGTTATTTTGTTTGTATATAAGCCGGCTAATACCTGTAATATGCGCATATAAACATGCATCTGTAAAAAGTAACACTAGTATTGAATTCCATCTTACAATGACAATCATACATGGGGCGAACAACAACGAAATGGTGTGATAGCCATGCATATTACTCATCAACTGAAATAAACAAACACGGGATCACGTGGTATTGTAGGCTAAATTAATTGACTGCTCGCTTAACAATGTCTCTTCGCTTAATAATGTCTATATATAACACAACGCATTAATATGGGAGTAACCCTATGGGAAACCAAGGGAGACATGCCTACACCAACTAGGTCCACTTAACGAGATACTCTCGGCGCACTAATCTTCCAAAACTATACGTAACTCCCTGTTTTTCATTTTGGCGGACCGTTCAAAATTGCGCCTAATTTTCTTCATAAAAACTGCGCACTCCGGGACATTCCAAATTCCATAGCATCATGCCACCCTCCGCCTATTACCGGCCCCGGTCGGACTGCTGGTACTCCCTTGCACCTGCTAGTACAGCCGGTCTCCCCTTCCACCTACCCCTCCCCTTTTCTAACACGTAACACTTGTGCCCAGGACAGGCGTGAGCTACAACAGTTTGCCCTGAATGTGCTCGTTAGACACTCTGACCTGACCTGACCTTATTGGAATGAGTGTGAGTGAAGCGGTTAAGGTTACACACCACCATTAATTACTCCATGCAGTTCAATACAATGTCTATGTCAGAATATATTCTGTGAAAATTACAACAGTATCAAGAGGGTTATGTGAGGATTATGCTAATTCTAGGGAGTGCTCTCAACTGACAAGTTCTGTGTAGAAAATCAACATTGGTTAACCATGAAATTTTTCAGTCAGCCACCCTCATGTCAGAGTACCGCCCCGTGTTGCTTTTATACAAGTGACACAATACTACTTGCACAGTTTTTATCAGTTAGTACAACATGTAACAAATAACTTCAAACCAATGGCTTACTTACACAGGTCAGTCTACTCGTAATCATCAAAATAAGATTTCAAAAGACATATCAGAATGTGTAGTATTTGTTTTGTGGGGAACTACCTGTATTTTCTAAACCGGACTACATTAAAGGCATACTGTCGCAGATTTAAGGACCTTATTTCTCTAAAAAAAAAAAATAATAATAATCAAAATTACATACATTTTTAGACCAAATCTAGCTATTGCATCACTTTAATCACCCCATGATTGAGTGAAATCCACGACAATTCTCTCAGCAATGTTAATTTTTGAATTATGTACCATTGCCATAATTCAATTATTTTTACAAAATAGCATTAATAAGTGGAGTATGGTGGTTACGTAGATGGTTGAATAAAGTACATTTAAGGACAAATCAAATATATATATTTTTAAGTAATACTTTGTTAGGCCATGTAATAGGCCAGTGGTCTGTGACAATATGCCTTTAAGCTGTTACAGCAAGTAACGACACGACAAATGGCGGTGTGTCGGCTTAACGTCCTGGACAGGTCAGGTCAGGTCGTAGGATTTTATGTGAAAATTCAGAGCAATCTGTTGTAGCGAATGCCTGTCATGGGCACAGGTGCCTGCCTCGGTCTGCTCCTCTGTCCATGACAGGAAAGAGGTTGGGGTGGGTGGGAGAACGGACCGCCTGCACTGGTAGGTGAAAGGGGGCACCAGCAGCCCGACCAGGAACGGTAGCGGGCGGGGGTAGGTTTGGTGCTATGGAATTTTGAATGTCCCGTAGGATTAAGCCAAAGAGAAACTTGTGCAGTTTTAATGAAGAATTTAGGCGCATTTTTGAATCCTTCGCCGAAATATAAAGGGGATTAACGTCCTAACACTGTGGGAAAAGATATTGGTTACATTCTCTTTCTGCTGCGTGTCTTTCTGTGATCCCTAATTTCTATTCATCAGTATATTGCCGTTAACTGGCCTGGCTGCCCGTGCTCTCTTGCACTGGACTAGCGCGGGCGATCCCTCCTCCATCCCACCCCAAACTCTTTCCTGTCCAGGGCCCCGTATCACGAAGCGATTGTAGCCCTAAGATTACCTTAAACGCATAGCTACCCTATGCACTTAAGTTGATCTTAGGGTTAAGATCGCTTCATGGAACGGGGCCCTGGACGAAGGAGCCGGCGCAAGTTGACACCTGCGTCCATGACAGGCGTGCGCAACAACAGCGTGCTATAAGTGTGAACGTTAAGCCCTATCATCTGATCTGGCGTGACCCGAAGACCTAGTTGGCGGTGGTAATGGGAACTGGGTGGGGTGGGGCTCACCCCATTTTCATTTTAAAAAATACCTTTTTGTCATTTTGATTTTGTCAAGAGTGCTCAACATTTGATTCGTCCCCAAACCCCTACACACTTATGGAACCGCCACTGATATTTGCAGTGCGCTTAAAAATATATATCTAATTGTTTCTTGTAAATTATTAGAATGGCATATTAGATTATACCGTAACAATATTTAAAATAAAAACATTTGCCGAGTTCAGAATGTACTTTCGATGCAACATTACCCGTGTTTTTGGTTATAGCAAAATACAATTTTAGATTGTTTAAAAGGACATACCCTAGTTTTAACCCGTGAAAATCAACATTAAATTTAGTTAATCTACAAACCTGAAACACATTTGGATAAAGTTACAATTGAGTGAAACATGAGCCTCCGATTTTGAAATGGTGAAATACCCTCTGAAAACGGACTAAAACTCGACTCCATAACTGTTATTTCTCAGACGCACGTGCGTTTTTTAAAATATGAGAAATGCATTTTGTGATATTAAAAACACCAGGATAACCCAAGACTCTTCGAATGTACGAAAACTGATAATCTAAACCATAAAATGTAAGTAAAGTATGATTTCAGTTATCAAAAACGGCTATAATAGTAAAAAAAAAACACCTTAGTGTTTAAAAACTAGGGTATGACCCTTTAAGTCATGTTATAAAAGGAATGTAGAAATATTCGGGGGTGAGTTAGTTCAAATTATGGCATTTCATAATGTAACTCTAATGTGTTTTTACTCTTAATTTTGTGTGGCGGGGTTGTTTTTTAATGTGAAAAAAAAAAAAAAATTGTTTTGTTATATATTTACTGTAACACCTAGTGCTGAATTAAAAAAAAAAATGTTTACCTCGTACGTTGTTCATTACATTTCGGACTGGGGGGGGGGGGGGTATTTATTTTTTATATACTTCTATTACTATTGTTGGAAAATGCGTGAAAAAGTTTTAATAAAAGAAATAGTATTGTGGCCGAGGATCGAAATCCTTCACAAAGCTACGCCATCTAAATGAGAAAAGCCCCAACCCATCAACAACAACAACAACAAAATCCCCCCCCCCCCCAAAAAAAAAAAAAAAAAAAAAAAAAAAACCAAGAACAAAAGAATTTTTTTTCTCCAAAAGCCCACAAAACACTCCAACAAAGACAACAACAACAAACATGAATCGTAATAAATTGTTTACATTTTTAGCGACCGAAATAAGCTTCGAAAGTTTCTGTCTCGGGCATTTTATTAATCTGTTTTGTGTTTGTTTTATTTCAAAAACAAAAATTCGAACCTGATTATCACTCATGGGGAAAGTAAAGTTTGTAACAAAGATTAGTTTTTAGAAATACATTATATATTCGTCCTTTATATAAACTTTAGTTTTTCCATTTCATTTTGTTGTTCCCCAAGCAAAGCGTTTGTCGTATTTGACGATTTAACAGTAGTTAATTTCGAACCCTGGTTAATGTCTATGAGTCGCCATATTAGATTAAGTATGCATAGTTAGTGCTTATGCAGATATCACTTACTTTTCGTTTTCTCTACTTTTGTTCCTAAAATTCTACTTCGGTCTTTCTTTCATGTTATTGTTAGTATTTAGCACACAAACTATTCTACAGTTTGAAATGGAATTTTGTTTTGTTTGGCAATAAAACTCCAGTAAACATTGTATTAAAGGGACAGATCCTAGTTTTTAAACACTACAGCATATGTTTCACTATTAGAGCCGTTTATGATCACTGAAATCAAACATTACTTATATTTTATTGTTTAGATTATCCATTTCCGTAGAATAGAAGTGTTTCTGGTCATCCTGGTGTTTCTAATATCACAAAATGCGTTTTTCATAATTTAAAAAACGCACGTGCGTCTGACAAGTAGCGGTCATTGATTCGAGTTCTAGTCTTATTTTCTAAGGATATTTTCCACTTTTAACGTCACAGACTCTTGATTCACTCTGTTTATCTAACTTTATCCAAGTGTGTTACAGGTTTGTAAATTAACTAAGATTAGTGTCCATTTTTACGAGTTGAAACTAGGGTCTGCGTCTTTAAAACACTTTATCCTGGCAACATACATGTACACGTCTATAAACAACACCAACAGTGCTGATTAAACATACATTAGTTCATGCATTCCACCCACAGAACCAACAACATGAGGATTTTATGAACAATGACATTTTATACCAGTAAATTACACACATCAACAAACAACATATACCGGAAGTGCCTTGAATAAAAAGTTGTCCGTTATAATCATTTCCACTGAATTTAATTGGCTGAACATTAACAGGCAGTAAATGTTTTGTCTAAAATTCTTATAAAAGCCACTTTGAAAATGTATTTTTTATAAAAATGTGAACCAACAAATATGTTAAATTAAAACTTGAAGTACTCTTTTTCCAAAGTGGGACAACATATTTTAATTTTTTTAAACTTCATATGTATGTGTCTGTTGGTACATGCATCTGTTTGTTTGTACATGTATCTGTTTGTTTGTACATTTATCTGTATGTTCGTACGCTTATCTGTTTGTTCGTACATGTATCGGTTAATTCATTTCAGAATATTAACTGACCGTGTTTGCTATTGGGTGTATATCATGAAATCAAATCCCATAGACAAAAATTGTAGCATATTATGTGGCTAAAACTCCTACATGCATCGTATGAATCGACGTGTACACCACATATATAAATACTATTAACACCCACCCCCATACCCCACCCCCACCCTTAAAGTGAATCAAAAACACTAGGGTGTCAAGCTGCTCATTTCAGACATAACGGGTAGCGTCTATGCTTTTTTGTGCAGGTACCCCATACATGTTTGAAACACAAAGCTACTTGACACAGTGGTACTAGATGAAATAAAATTGCATACTTTTTTTGCCCATATGAAACTCTTTTTTTTCACACCTAACACACACACACATTTATCACCAATCACGGGACTTGTGGTATTAACTGATCTGTCAGAAGTGTGGTGCACCTTGAACTTTGAGCCAGCCGGAAGTTACTTTTCTCTCACTAACCACTAACAACTAACCCACTGTCCTGGAAAGCCAGCCCAGATATCTGAGGTGTGTGCCCAGTACAGCGTACTTCAACCTTAATTGGATATAAGCACGAAAAAAATAATAGAAAACAAATGAGGGAAAACGTTTCAATTTCAAATGTCAAATGTTCGAGCACATACTTTGGGAAATATTGTCGTTAGATACATACCGATGGAAATAAATAAGGGAGTGCACAAAGTAGTACGAGCAAATATCGACTACAATTAAAACCATCATCCATAGTATAAGGAATCTAACGCGAAATTTAGCTCAGTCGATTGAGTGCTCGCTTGAGGTGCTTGCGTCGCAGGATCGAACCACCTCCGTGGATACATTCAACTGATTCGGGGTTTTTTTTTCTCGTTCCAACCAGTGCACCACAACTGGTCAAATGCCGAGGTATGTGTTTTCCTGTCGATGGGAAAGTGCATATAAAAGATACCTTGCTGCATTAAGAAAAAACATGTAGCGTGTTTTCTCTGATGACTACGAGTCAGACATATCACGTGTTCCTTTGTTTCGTTCCAACATCAATTGTGCACATTAATTTATTAATCATCGGCTGAAATAAAAAAAATCATTGCTGGTCACGAAAGAAACGATAATTTCAAGTTAAAGATACGTTCCGTTTTGTGTAACGACACCACTAGAGCACATTAATTTATTAATCATCGGCTATTGGATGTCAAACATTTGGTCATTTTGACACATAGACTTAGAAAGGAAACCCTCTACATTTTTCCATTAGCAACAAGGGATCTTTTATATGCACCATTCCACAGACAGGATAACGCATATCACAGCCTTTGATATGCCAGTCGTGGTGTACTGGTTGGAACGAGAAATAAAAGTCAAAAGAAAAGGACAATTATGTTTGTTGACATCTATTTTATTTTATTGATTTTATCATATTTTGGTATGTTTTGTTAGCTTAACCCAGATGTGATCACTTTATTTTTAATCCTTAAAAGTATGTAGTATTAACTATGCATAATGCTTGTATTAGCAGATGAATTTAAAAAATAATAATGAAGTATTTCTCATAAGAAAAAAATAACGTTATAGTACTAGGAGGCAATGTTTTCTAACGAAATGTATGATTTATGTTTTGCTTATTGTTTATTACATTTTAATCACTTTACATTCCATTTGTAAATATATTGTACTTGCAGTTGTAAAACGAATGTATTTATGTTTTATGTATGTTATAAATGTGTCAATTTGTTTAGTAACGACTGTTTTCTGACCCTAACCATTAAAGGATTTAGTTTTACAGATAACAGGAGTGTTTGTTAAAGTTAAAATTTGTTTTGTTTAGCGAAACCACTAAATCACATTGAGTAATTAACCATCAGCTTTTGGAAGTAAAACAATCGACATATAGAAACACCCTGCTACATTTTCCCATTATCATCAAGGGATTTTTTAAAATATGTAATTTGACATAGACAGGGCAGCACATACCTCATCCGTTGTTATGCCAGTCGAGAGATACTGCTTGATATGTGGGACGGAAATCAGAGAATGAGTCCACTGGTGGGATTCGATCCTTCGACACCAGGGCCCGTGCTTATAAAACGATTTAGAGGCCAGACTCAATATCTAATGACGTCACACATATACAATTTGTATGGCGTTGTCATGACGTTACTGTCTCAGACTATTAAAGTCTCCAGTCTGGATCTTAAAGATTTATAAGCACCAGGGCCCGTATTTTCGAAGCAGTTTAGCGCTACGAAATTGTAAAACCATCGTAGGGTGTGACATCACTACAGCACACGCCATAGTGACGTCATAGCTTACGATCATTTTTTTTTTACGATTTCGTTGGCTAAGATTGCTTCGAAAATAGGGGCCCTGGTATTAACAGGAACCGTCTGAATATTTACAAACTATGTTGTAAAGTTCTTTGAATAAAATATAATACACATGTAATATAAATATGTCATTTCTATTTGTTCAACTTGGAATTCTTGTTACAGTACGTTTTGGTGTCTTGAAACCTGAATACAGAGGTTTGTGAGAAGCAAACGTATTCATGACGTTAGACCTACAATTTTCGATACGGTATTTATAAATTTAAACACTTTAAAAGAAAAAAAACACCTTGTACTATTCTCTCCAATGAATGTATGACTGCACAAAATAAATTATAAAGTTGTATTCTTAGTTTTGTTTTCAATTCGGAGTTGTTATTATTTTAAAAAAAAATGATACGCATGCTAATAGCCAGTAAATGTAGCCCATAGGTCCTTCCTTTCTAAACCATTATACAGGTTTAGAAAGGAAGGACACACGGGCTACATTTAAGGGCTATTAACAAGGGGACGTGCTGCAACACGTCCAGATACAGGGTAGGCCGTAGGAACCGGGGGTGGGGAGTGGGGTAAGTGACATTTATGTACGGTTTTAATCCTCTGTATAAATAAGGGTAAAATATGTCTTGTGCCCCCCCCCCACCCCACCACTACCACCACCACCTACACTATGGAGGATGTGATCCTTCGCTAGAGGTTTAACCCCTTCCTCAACACACACACTCCAGATATCGTTCCTACGGGCATGCATATGTTGCGAAAACCAGGCTATTATAATTATTATTATTATTATTATTATTATATATATATTTTTTTTAATTATTATTATTATTTTTAATTATTATTTAACGGCTTACTGAACGACAATATTAACTTTAAAAAAAATAGTATTCAGTTTGACTCCCAATAGATTTTTTCGCATTCATAATTATGAATGACTTGTTACCATTTAAAGCCATTTTGACAGTCTATTTACTGGTCAATTCGTTACATATACTATATATATATATATATATATATATATATATATATATATATATATATATATAATGTATGGATCTAGCATTCAGTATAATTTGCATATATAAAACTGCAAGCCTTGGCAGGCAATATCATATATATATATATATATATATATATATATATATATATATATATATATATATATATATATATATATATATATATATATATATATATACACAGTTACACCTTTTGTTACAGCTTAAAGTTTCATGACGTAACGACAGGGCAGTTACACGTTACCTAATGATCGCTCATAGCGTGAAACTTTAAGTAGTAACAAAAGGTGTAACGGTATATATATTTATACTGGCTCCCCAAGAGGTAGAGCACTATACCAGCCACACCAGGAAGAATACTGTATTGTATATATTTATACATATATATATATTGTCTGCCACGTTAATTATATATACGTTTATTGTGAACGGTAGCCCTTTAAATTACGGATGTTATCGGTATCTGGTCTAAAGATAATTTACCTTTAAACATGTCAGTTACCTCAGATGTCACAAAAGGACACAAATGTACATTTATTTATATGTTCGGCATGGCCCCTAGAATACACAGCCGCGCTAATACAAACATAAACAAGTTCATCAAGCATTGCTTATCATTTGCTTGTTTCCCGCCACAAACTGACAAGATAAGTTAGATATTTAGCGTATCGTCTGCTCGTGAGGATGTTTCGCGGTCCTGTACACAAACACAGACGACTTTGTTACAAACATACGTACCCGCTAATACCCGCGTACAAGCGTTAAAGGAGCAAAGTCGACCCGAATCGAGTGACTGTGGATCATCAACCTTTTGAAAAAGTAAATATTTACCTTTTGAAACATCCATACCCCCACAAACCGCATTATTATTATTATTATTAGTAGTATTATTAGTATTAGTAGTAGTAGTAGTAGTAGTAGTATTTATTTATTTATTTAAAAAAAATGTTATTTTAATTTTAATTCATTTAAACTTATTTTCGAGTTAAGCAAGGTTCAAGTACGCTGTTCTGGGTACATATTTCAGTTAAAGCTTCTTGTGTCTGACGACACCACTAGAACACATTTAGCTATTTCTGGCATATAGAGAAGAAACCAGCCGTTAATAGCAATGGGTTTTTTATATGCACCATCCTATAACCAAGGTAGCACATACCATGGCATTTGTTATACCAGTATAGAAATAGCCCAGTGGACCCACCGAAGTGGATCAATCTTATACCGACGTAACTTTGAATATCGCATTCAAAATACGACCACGCCTGCCATTGGTAAGACCTGTCAGAGAACTTGTCATTCGACCAGTGAGGGGCGGGACGTAGCCCAGTGGTAACTCGCTCGCTTGATGCGCGGTCGGTCTGGGATCGATTCACGTCGGTGGTCTCTTTGGGCTATTTCTCGTTCCACCTAGTGTACCACGACTGGTATATCAAAGTCCGTGGTATGTGCTATCCTGTTTGTGCGATGGTGCATATAAATGGAAAATTATAGCGGATTTCCTCTCTAAGCTATAAGTCAACATTACCAAATATTACAAATCCAATAGCCGATTATTAATAAATCAATGTGCTCTAGTGGTGTTGTTGAACAAAACAAACTTTAACTTTAACTGACCAATAAATTCCTGTAGTATAAATTAAAGCGACAGACCCTAGTTTTTAAACACTACGGTATATATATATATATATAGTATATATATATATATATATATATATATATATATATATATATATATATTATATATTATTATTATTATTATTATTATTATTATTTATTATTATTTACTGCTGAAGACGTTTATAATAAGTGAAATCAGACATTACTAATCTTTCATTACTTATAACATCCATTTTTGTACATCCAAAGTGTTTCTTGTCATCCTGGGCCAGTGCTTATAAAACTTAAAGTCTAGACTTTAATAAAGTCTAGACTTTAACGCCATGGCAACGCCATTCAAATAGCATTACATTAAAGTCTAGACTAGACTTTATTAAAGTCTAGACTTTAAGTTTTATAAGCACGGGCCCTGGTGTTTCTAATGCCACGATATTTGTTGTGGAGACCAGCTCTAGACTAGGACCTCCACGAGTACTCGAGTACTCGTGCACAGGTCGAGTCTAGCAAGACTCGAGTCCGTTCACAGGATTCGAGTTCTCGTACAACGAATAGGATCGGATAACATTTCAACGTACCTATATCCAGCCGGTTGCATTAGAGGGCTATGAGAATGCAATGCAATACAATGGCATGGTTTGGCATCCATGTTCAGCGCTTGAATTAAGATAGAAAGAAATGTTGCGTCAGACATATGGTTAAGGACCACACAGATTTTGAGAGGAAACCCGCTGTCGCCGCTACATGGGCTACTCTTTCCGATTAGCAGCAAGGGATCTTTTATTTGCGCTTCCCACAGGCAGGATAGCACAAACCATGGCCTTCGTTGAACCAGTTATGGATCATTGGTTGGTGCAAGTGGTTTACACCTCCCCATTGAGCCTTGCGGAGCACTCACTCAGGGTTTGGAGTTGGTATCTGGATTAAAAATCCCATGTCTCGACTGGGATCCGAACCCAGTACCTACCAGTGTGTAGACCGATGGCCTAATCACGACGCCACCGAGGCCGGTGCGTTTGAATTAAGATGCATACTACTAAGTCACTTTATTCCTCAGTCTCGTTATCATCTACCGGGTACTCTGGTCCGGGTCGAGTTTGACCCCCGAGTACTAGAGTCCAATATTTTGGACTCGTGGGGGCCCTACTCTAGACCATGTTGAAAGGTTTTCGCCCATTGCAGTGCCACACACTGTTGTTTAACACTATAGTAACTTTATCGAAATGTGTTACAGGCTTGTAGATTAACCGTAGTGTCCATTTTAACGGGTTGAAAGAAGGAACCTGCGACTTTAAATTAGTATCAGTGTACGAGCTAACATTGTGCTTGAACTCCTTCCAGCTAGTGCAACACGACTGTTATATCAAATGCGGTGGCATGTGTTATCATGTCTGTGGGATGGTGCATATAAAAGACCTCTTGCTACTAATGGAAAAATTGTAGCAGGTTTCCACTCTAAGACTACATGTCAAAATTACCAAATGTTTCACATCCAATAGCCGATGATTAATAAATCGACGTGCTCTAGTGGCGTCGTTAAACAACAAATAATATTTTGCCTGAAACATAAGCGATGTCCTACTAATATTAGATTGACATTCTGTGTGCTCATTTTGGATAATCAAAAACGCTTCCCGTTATGTCTAATATTAGCAACTTGATTCCCAACCCCCAGGTGTTTTTTTTTTCTTATTTACTTTAAGAGTGAGGGGTGAAAGTATTTATATCCAATATGTGTATGTTGATTGAAACACTGGGTGTAACGGTTTTGGCCACACGTTTCTGTTTCCGTCTATAAGATTTCATTTGGTGGTATACACCCTTTAAAATAACCGTTTGCGTACAAGCGGTCTGTCATCATATTTATTTTCCCCGTTTGATATGTAATCTTAATGAACGAAAATGCTTGGACTATTTCCATCTTAATTCGTTGTTTGACATTTTAGCACATTCCGAAATTAATGTGCAGGGAGGGTTTATTTGGTGAGAGGGTTACAAAACATTTAGTAGGCAATAAGACCTTTTTCTGATAAGAAACATGTACTTACAGTGAAACGAAAGAAAGGAATGTAAGTATAATGACACTTCAACACGCTGGTTTTAATCTGCGGGGTGTAGCCCAGTGGTAAAGCGCTCTCTCGATGCGCGGTCGGTTTAGGATCCATCCCCGTCGGTGGCCTTATTGGGCTATTTCTCGTCTCAGCCAGTGTTCCACAACTGGTGTATCACTTTGATATGTACCAAGATATCTTTAACCATATGGATAATACTATATAATACAAAAAAACAGCCAAAGTTTTAATAAGCTCACAATATCGCCTTTTCATATTGTAACATCATTTACTAAAACAGAAAGAAAGAAACGTTTTATATAACGACGCACTCCACACATTTTATTTACGGTTATATGGCGTCAGACATATGGTTAAGGACCACACATATTTTGAGAGGAAACCCACTGTCGCCACTACATGGGCTACTCTTTCCGATTAGCAGCAAGGGACCTTTTATTTGCGCTTCCCACAGGCAGGGTAGCACAAACCATGGCCTTTGTTGAACCAATTATGGAGCACTGGTCGGTGCAAGTGGTTTACACCTACCCATTGAGCCTTGCGGAGCAGTCACTCAGGGTTTGGAGTCGGTATCTGGATTAAAAATCCCATGCCTCGACTGAGATCCGAACCCAGTACCTACGAGCCTGTAGACCGATGGCCTAACCACGACGCCACCGAGGCCGGTCATCATTTACTAATGCAAAATACAAATACCACTTCAGTTTTAATAAACTCGAAATAACATATCGCCATATTGTAACATCATTCACTAATATGTAACACGAACTGCTACAGTTTTAATAAACTCAAAATATCATCTTGCCACATTATAACATCATTTACTATCACAAATTACAAACACAACTACAGTTTTAATAGACTCTCTCTCTCTTCTC
>NC_054711.1:30994487-31026987 GCF_016097555.1 Gigantopelta aegis
GCAATCTTGGCTCTACAAAATTCGGTAAGACCATTGTGATTGTGACGTCACTAACCAACACATGGGCATAGTGACCGCCATAGTTAATATTGTTTTACGAATTCGTAGTCTAAGATTGCTTCGAATATTTGGGCCCAGATTTTCGAAGCTATCTTAGCGCCATCGTAGGCTGCCCGTGGCGTGCGTCGTTGTGACGTCATTGCTTACGACGGTTTTACGATGTCGTACCGCTAAGGCAGCTTCGAGAATCTCTAGCCAGGTTCGTTATTTTCTATCTAAATCCTCTTGACCATGTTACACAAGTCGTGTGCACGTTACTATTAAGGGTTATGACTATTGAAGACTTCGGGGTCTAATTCCACAAAGTATCGTAAGGCTAGTTTTTCACGTAAAAGGTAAATTTACGACTAAACCGCAAGTCTTATTACTACTAATAGTCAAACAAAAGTAGCTTAAAATATACATATTTCAATTTCTTTTAGCCTTAAAAATGCTTCATCTTCTTTAATGATGTAATGTTCTGCGTGAAATAGATGCCGAACACGTGTGCACGTATGGCCGGTATAACTGCCAGTCGCAGACGTAAACATACGATGTTTGGTAAAATGAGCCCAAGGTTACATGCCAAATCACATTATCCATCTCTGTAGTATTTTACATACCAATTCACAAGCTTTTCAATTCAAGCTCATGGCTGTGCATCAAACTCCCTATATGCCGTTGTGTGCCATGGAAGACATAATGTATATACCATATCAGCAAACATAAACAACAATATTGCAAAAAAACAAAAACACACCAAAAAAAACAAGACATACCATATTTTCTATGAAGAAGTCATTTCAGTTAACGTCTTAAATCTGTTCTAGTTTGTTCAGTCTTGCCTTTGACGAAATTTCACGGAGAATGCGCCCACGACCGACGTACTTTAACCTTCACTGGATATAAGCAAGTGTCGAATGAATGACCGATTGTTTTGTTTTTTGTTTTTGTTGTTTTTTTTATCGGTATATCTAAACGTATAAAATACTCCTGCAAAACAAAAGGTCTTACGTAACACAATGGGGTCTTACGTAACAAATAGGGTCTTTCAACACAAAGAAAAAACCTCATTTCTGATTTCGCAGAGAAACAATCAACCGAAACTTATAACGTACACATTTTAATTGTCTTTTCTTTTTTTCAAACAGTACTTTGCACAAAGTCATCTTTCCTTCATTTTGAAACAAAACTTCGCTTGCTTTGTGTCAAACTAAGTTACACAGTATATGACGTACATTCCATGTCTTGTCTTTGCTTTCAATCAGATCGCAAAGCAAAACCGGCGTGTTTATACGTCTCTGCTTTTCATATAGTACATCCTTTATGTTTTGCTTTTCTGCCTTTCCTAGCTTTAAGTTAGTACATTTACTTGTCTTTACTTTACTTTCACAGGGTACACCTTTTGCTTGTCTTTGCTTTACTTTCATAGGGTACACATTTTGCTTGTCTTTGCTTTACTTTCATAGGCTACACCTGTTGCTTGTCTGCTTTACTTTCATAGTGTACCCCTTTTGCTTGTCTTTGCTTTACTTTCATAGGGTACCCCTTTTGCTTGTCTTTGCTTTTCATAGGGTACACCTTTTGCTTGTCTTTGCTTTACTTTCATAGGGTACACCTTTTGCTTGTCTTTGCTTTACTTTCATAGGGTACACCTTTTGCTTGTCTTTGCTTTAGTTTCATAGGGTACCCCTTTTGCTTGTCTTTACTTTACTTTCATAGAGTACCCCTTTTGCTTGTCTTTACTTTACTTTCATAGGGTACACCTTTTGCTTGTCTTTGCTTTACTTTCATAGGGTACCCCTTTTGCTTGTCTTTGCTTTCAGATATCACACCTTTTACCTTCTACTTTTCTACACTTTAATGGTACACCTTTGTGGTCTTTAATTTGCATTCATACAGTACACTTTTTGCTTGACTTTGCTTTCTAATAACACACGTTTCACGTTCTGCTTTTCGTCGCTTTCAGATAGCACATTTTGGTGATCTTTACTTATTGTTCACATAAGAACACATTTTACCTGTGGGATCATTCAACAAAAAACTACTAACTAATCTTAACTTTGCTTCCGCTGGCACTATATTTTTTTGTTTGTACTGGCATGCCTTTGTCTATGAACACTGATATATAAAGGACACAAACTTATGACAGAATCATCGAATAGCTAATGTTTTAACTAGTTTTCCATATGTGACACTTGAACCATATTCAACACTATTTGTTTCTAAAAAGCACGTGTGACAGTTTGGTATTGCAATGCTATTTGTGCAAGTCACGTGTGTTGCTTGCTTTTCGCACCTAAGTCGTATTGGCTGGGATGGAAGACATTTATATTCAGCGATTTACAAAAGAGATGTAAGTACGTTAATTAACAGGAACAAAACGTTGAACCAGATTGAATTACATTAACGACGCGGTTACTGGACAAATACGTGATCTTGTCCAAGAGTTCCTGATGAAACATGTCAGCAAACATATTACAGTTCATAACTGGCGCCAACAAAAGTTAATTCTGTCGTTTTTCGCCGATACTGTTGCTGCTTCGCCTTTAACCTTTCACTCCGTTTAATTGCATATTAAACAGAACTAAAACTGCATTGCCCGTTTAATTGCATAACACGGTATAGTATTGAACATACTGTCCAACCGCCGACTTCTAAAGTAGAAAGTGTCTGGCTGTAATTAAATACGGCAGCCGAGGTCAGCTACAGCTATAGCTACAGCTTCAACTACAGCGGTGACAAAGCAGATAGTCTTTCTTTGTTATTTGGCGATTATTTAGGCACTTTATAAGATGAGTAATGCCGTCTGAATATTTGAGGACTTTTTCGTTTTACTTTCGTCTTCAGTTCGTATCCACACTAGTGACATTGCTGACGTTGTCAACGCTGCTGATCATTTCAATGTTGACGCGTTAGAATTGACCTCTTTATTGCTGTTAAATCTACGTCAGTGATGTAAAATGTAATTAATGCTGATCAAGGACAGCGTTGGACACAGTATTGCCAGTATTGAGTTTTCTGTTGATATTCAGACATAGGATTGGCTGCATTCACTTCCGGGTCGTCACTTCCGGTTTGCCCCTTCCGGCATGCCTTAGTCACGAGCACCGGTAAACAGTCCTAACGGAAACACACGTTTCGCAGATAACATCACAGCACCAGCGGAACTGACATTTACAGTTCTCCCTGACCGTCACTTCCGTTTTACTATAGCCCCGCCCACAGCACAAAAGGTCACACCCTCCCACACCCATCGACGTGGGATCACACTCCCGCCCCCTGGTGCCCAAGGATCCCCACCTCTTGCTCCTCTTACAGAAGTTAGGAGACTCCTGGGAGTAAACGAGGTCCTCTTTCGTGGGAGGTTTTATCGTGTCGCCTTCGGGCAAGAGGTGTTTCCCGTCGTTCGAACTTATCACCTTGGCGCTCCCGTCGAATTTCCCTTTCAAGCGGTCGCCCACGTGGCGGAATCTCGGCATTTTTCGCCAGCAGGTCTTCAGGGTGCAGGATCCGGACAGCCCGTGACATTTGCACTCTTTCCTCATGTGACGAGTGACAGCCTGGAAAATAGAAAGAAGAAACCCGCAGTTGTAGATTGATAAACTGTGAAAGTAAAAGGAAAATATTCAGATAAGGACAGCTGTGTATACTGTAAATTTTAAAACGGATGTAGTTTTTGGTTTCTAATATATCGCTATTTCGCGACACGGAGAGGGTAATGCAGTGTGTGTGTGTGTGTGACAGACAGACAGACAGAGAGACAGACAGACAGAGAGACAGACAGAGACAGATAGGGAGGGAGGGAGAGACAGACAGACAAACAGACAGACGGAGATTTACAGAGTGATAGATACAACAAGATATAGCGACAGAGAGATGGAGAGAGACACGCACACACAGAGAGAGAGAGAGAGAGAGAGAGAGAGAGAGAGAGAGAGAGAGAGAGAGAGAGAGAGAGAGAGAGAGAGAGAGAAGAGAGAGAAGAGAGGAGAGAGACAGAGACAGAGGAGACAGACACACAGAGAGAGAGAGAGACAGAGAGAGAGAGAGAGAGAGAGAGAGAGAGAGAGAGAGAGAGAGGGAGAGGGAGGGAGAGAGAGAGAGAGGAGAGAGAGAGAGTGAGAGGAGAGAGAGAGAGAGAGAGAGAGAGCGGAGAGAGAGAGAGAGAGAGACAGGGACAGACAGACAGACAGAGAGACAGACAGAGACAGATAGGGAGGGAGGGAGGGAGAGACAGACAGACAGACAGACAGACAGAGATTGACAGAGTGATAGATACAACAAGATATAGCGACAGAGAGATGGAGAGAGACACGCACACACACACAGAGAGAGAGAGAGAGAGAGAGAGAGAGAGAGAGAGAGAGAGAGAGAGAGAGAGAGAGAGAGAGAGAGAGAGAGAGAGATGGTCATTCTTCAGACGAAACCCTCTACATTGTGCTATTGGTTGAGAAATTGTGTAAGGACTTTTCGCGCAGACAGAACAGCACACGCCACTGTTGCTGATATACCTGTGATCAGGGTGGTAAAGGAAATATTTATTTAACGACGCACTCGACACATTTTATTTACGGTTATATGGCTGGGCCGTAAAAAAAAAAGAAGCCAAGTGAATGGGTCTACGGCGACGATTACGATCTTACGGCTCCGGGTGTAGAAACTGTTTTATTGTTTTATTGTTTTATTCAATAAAATATGTTTTCAATTAAATTACTTTTTTTTTTCTTCTTTTTTATCATTTAATTTGTTCAAGATGTTAATATGACAGCTGTCGATACTTTCTTTTTTAACTTTCGCTAAATAGATTTTAAAATAAACCGCACACACACACACCACAAGAAAAAACAAGAAGAGAAAAAATAAACACAGTGACGTCACAAACCACAAACAAACATGGCGTAAAGTCCATTGTGTACGAAGTGTCGCGACAGCAGTGTTGTCCGGAGGAATAAACTTTTAAGTGGTTAGATTGGGAGACGTGTTATATTCGGCCCGACAAGTTTGACGATTAAAAGAAATTTACTTCTCAAGGCTCGCCAAAATCGCGTTTGTCCTTACATGCCACTGGCAGAAGCTTATGTTTGTTTGTCTGGCATAATCGGGTCTTTTCGTGACGCGGCCGAGTGTAGCCGAGTGTTGAATAGGGATTTGCGTGCTAAACCAAGGCAAGTTGAAAGGGAATAAGGTGCAAGATTTTGTTTCTACATCACCAGGTAAACTAGCATTAAAAATGTTTACACGGTAAACAGGGCTGTCGGGGTCAGAAGACGGGACACAGGGGGCAGGAGGGCTATTTCCCCTCACCTAGAACTACCCTATGTTACAGTAGGTTTGTTTTGTTTAACGACACCACTAGAATGCATTGATTTATTAATCATTGGCTATTGGATGTCCCCTGCGTGTTCTGTAACCTCACCGTGGTGCAGGGGTGTAACATTCTCTTTGAGAATGGCCAATACAGTACAAAACTGAAGTTTTGAGTAAAATTCAGTATCCGTAAAATTCTGTGATATTTGTGTTTTTGCACAGTTCTTTACACTGTTTTTGTTTAAGTCTTGAATTTTTATATTGATGTTGATCATCACTTTATTTATTTGCATTACCATAGTTTGACACCCAATAGCCGATGTATTTTTCGTGCTGGGGTGTCGTTAAAGATTCATTCATTCATTCATTCTATTGGATGTCTAACATTTGGTAATTTTTTACATATAGTCTAAGAGAGTAAACCTGCTAAATTTGTCTTTTATATGCACCATCCCACAGACAGGATAGCACATACCACGACCTTTGATTCACCAGTCGCGAAAAAATCAGCTTGCCCTACCCCCACAAAAATGGTAGCCCGTACGCCTATCTGCCTGCCTGTCTAACTCTTCTCTTTCTGACTCTCTCTGCCTCTCTCTCTCTCACTCTGCCTCTCTCTCTCTCTGCCTCTCTCTCTGCCTCTCTCTCTCTCTCTCTCTCTCTCTCTCTCTCTCTCTCTTGTTTAACGACACCAATAAAAAAACATTGATTAACTAATCATCGACTATTGGATGTCAAACATTTGGAAACTCTGACACGTAGTCATCAGAGGAAACCTGCTACATTTCTCCTAATGCAGCCAGGGATCTTTTTTATGCACCATCGCCCAGACAGGATAGCACATACCACTGCCTACCGACGGGGATCAATCCCAAACGAACCCGCATCAAGCGAGCGCTAGAAAACCCGCTGTCGCCACTACATGGGCTACTCTTTCCGATTAGCAGCAAGGGATCTTTTATTTGCACTTACCACAGGCAGGATAGCACAAACCATCGCCTTTGTTGAACCAGTTACGGATCACTGGTCGGTGCAAGTGGTTTACACCTACCCATTGAGCCTTGCGGAGCACTCACTCAGGGTTTGGAGTCGGTATCTGTATTAAAAATCCCATGCCTAGACTGGGATCCGAACCTAGTATCCACCAGCCTGTAGACCGATGGCCTAACCACGACGCCACCGATACAAATGCTCAACCTGCATGTGGAGCCAATTACTGAGCGAACATGGACGAAAATGTAGGAGACCAGCTGAAGACACAAACAGTACTAAAGGTGGACCTCGAACTCATCCCGGAAGGCCTAGTGTTTGTAGCTCAGACATAGGGCCGGACCGCTCTAGATTATCTTGAATGAAATAAATCCCCATTGCCGATAATGTTAAAGGGACATTCCTGACTTCGCTGAAACTTTTAAGATGTTCTCGACTAACAGAGACTTCTTAACGATTGTAATTACATATCAAATATATTTTTCTGCATGCGGCTGTATATTAAACGTGTTTCTGATCGTTTTAATATCTGTACTAGGTTAAATTTCATTTCGTTTCCTAAAATATGGTTTTTTTTTTTAGAACGTACGAACCTATTTGAAGGAAAAATCCAGTATGGGCTATTAAGATGACTAGAAACACATGAAATATACAGACACTGATATTCTAAACAAGAAAATATATTTAATATGTAAGTTTAATCGTAGAATTATTTTATTAGTCGGAAACATCTTACAATGCAGCAAACTCAGGAATGTCCCTTTAACATTTTCTAATAAGACAGATATAAGCATCGTATATCAAAGACCGTGGTACGTTCTACCTTGTCTGTGGGTAAAATGCCAGAAAACATTTTGTTTTCAAAATCTTAATTGGTGGTATTTCTAGTCAATTCAAAATTGATTAGCAACTACTGTAAACTGTTTCCAAATTGTGTAGAGATCTCTGAAACTTGCGTATGAAAGATATCTTGTTGCTAATGGACCGGCCTCGGTGGCGTCGTGGTTAGGCCATTGGTCTACAGGCTGGTAGGTAATGGGTTCGATTCCCAGTCGAGGTATGGGATTTTTAATACAAATACCTCAATGGATAAGTGGAAAAAACACTGGCACCGACCAGTGATCCATAACTGGTTCAACAGTGTCAGAATCGCCATATGTTTGACGTCCAATAGCCGATGATAAGACAAAAAATCAATGTGCTCTAGTGGCGTCGTTAAATAATGGCTACTTAATGTGAAATAGTGGTGCAAGAGGGATGACATGTCATATTACGCGTCTCCTAGAAGTGGCAGTCCTCATAACAACGACCATCTGAAACGATTTCGATCACAGAATATGGTTTTGTCATTCATATTTTTAATATCCACTTTGCCAGACAGGCCTGCACATACCACGGCATTTGATATACCAGTCGGGTTGTTTGGACGTGAGGTGGAGGTGGGGTATGGTGGGGTAGCGATAAATAGACCGACGACCTAGCTAAAACCATGCCACTAAGTAATCAAAATGCTCGATTGGTGTCGTTAATGAAATAAAACGTTTACACACACACACACACACACACACATACGCACACACGCACACATACACACAAACACACACACACACACACCGCCTTTCACATGAGCGGAGTGAGACGTAGCCCAGTGGTGAAGCGCTCGCTTGACGCGCGGTCGGTTTGGGATCGATTCCCGTCAGTGGGCCCATTGGGCTATTTCTCGCTCCAGCCAGTGCACCCTGACTGGTACATCAACGGCCGTGGTATGTGCTATCCTGTCTATGGGATGGTGCATATAAAAGATCCCTTGCTGCTAATCGGAAAGAGTAGCCCATGTAGTGGCGACAGCGGGTTTCCTCTCAAAATCTGTGTGGTCCTTAACCATATGTCTGACGCCATATAACCGTAAATAAAATGTGTTGAGTGTGTCGTTAAATGAAACATTTCTTTCTTTCTAACCACCGATGGACTCCACCCATGTCTGCCACGTGCTACGTCAAAACCTGGCAGGATATTCATCGCCGCTACTCAAGAGGTTGAGAGTATCGGTTCCCGATCCATAAAGGAGATTAGAAGCGAAAACATATTAAATGAAAAGTTCACGACGCCGACATCAAAACAAATAATGCTTTGCACGCTCAACGGCTAATTGACTGGTTCTCCCTCGCGCCGCAACAAAACACCGATCACGGAGAAGCACGTGTGTGGCGGAGAACAGTAGCGCGCGAGCGGTGCACGCATCGTTTCGCGGAGTATCAGATACTTGGAAAACACCTTGCGCGTGTGGAATAAAGAGACGCAGAACACTCTTACAGCCGTTCGAATGGCGCACACTTCTTGTTTTTGCAGCTTTTCGACGGCGTCCTATCGGGTTTAATATCTTCCTAACACAGACAAAACTATTTTTGCTGGAAGCATTCATTTCCAAAAGACTTCATTCTGATGGCCTCTCGAATCCAGTGTCTGACATTTGCAGGAAGGAAAACGAGATGTTGGTATAATGGCACCCCAGCATATTGTGTAATAAGCGGTTGTTTTTGGAGAGTAATAGAGTAATCGTGGCACTTGTTCCAGAATGTAAAGCGTGAAAGAAAGAGAAGGGATTTTTGTATACACGTGCCGCACGAACGATATATTAAGGACGTGATATGGTTCCATTTCTTGAGAAGTGCATATAAAATAGTCTTTAATACTAATCGGTGGGATTTGCCTATGTGGAGATTGCAGGGTTACCCTCTCACTGTCTTACAAGAATCAGCCTGCCCGACCCCCACAAATACAGGAGCCCGTACGCATATGTCCCTCGGCCTGCCTGCCTGCCTGCCTGCCTGCCTGCCTGCCTGCCTGCCTGCCTGCCTGCCTGCCTGCCTGCCTGCCTGCCTCTCTCTCTCTCTCTCTCTCTCTCTCTCTCTCTCTCTCTCTCTCTCTCCTCTCTCTCTCTCTCTCTCTCTCTCTCTCTCTCTCTCTCTCTCTCCCCATCCATCCCTCTTCTCTCTCCCTTCCTCTTCTATCTCTATTTATCTACATCTGTCTCTCTCTCTCTCTCTCTCTCTGTCTCTGTCTCTGTCTCTGTCTCTCTCTCTGTCTCTCTCTCTCCTCTCTCCTCCCTCTCTCGCTCCCTCCCTCTCTCTCTCTCCCTCTCTCTCTCTCTCTCTCTCTCTCCCTCTCTCTCTCTCTCCTCTCTCTCTCTCCTCTCTCTCTCTCTCTCTCTCTCTCCTCTCCCTCTCTCTCTCTCTCTCTCTCTCCTCTCCTCTCTCTCTCTCTCTCTCTCTCTCTCTCTCTCTCTCTCTCTCTCCGACCAAATTCAAAACACAATATCATCATGGTATTTCAGGGTGTGGCATGGGGACCATATCCATCCCATCTCCCAATCAATCTCCTTTTCTTTTTTTCACCACATTTTATATTCGCCTTTCGCCCCATACCACGAGAAAGATCCTGGCTTTGCCAAAGCACTTGGTCTGGAAGAAAACTAATGATCGGAGCACTACAACTTACCAAGCGCCCAGCTTCATTATTATGCAGTCTTATCAAGGTAGTGACGTCACCTCGTCGTTTCTTGCGCTTTCTGGCGTCCATGAATTCCCGCGACTTCTGATAGCCGAACTCGACGTTGTCGCCGCAACCTCCCCATTCCCATTCGCCGTCAGTGGCGATGTCTCGGATGTTGTTTTTGCACGTGCACTGTAAGAGGTGGCCCGTGCTGCACGCCTCTGTGACGGCGAAGACAACTCCTGCTGCTGTGACGGCGTACACGAAGGAAGACTCTCTAATGTCTGGAGAAAAAAATAAAATAAAAAAATAGACCACTATTAAAGGCATACTGTCACAGATTTATGGACCTGATTTCTCTAAACATTTATAATAAATGAAAATTGCATAGCTTTGGGATTCCAAATTGAAGCACGATGTAGGGAAGTCCATGTTAAACTTCTAGCCAATTGTAGGTTTTAAATTATGGAAAGTTGCCATAATCCAATTATGTTCACAAAATATCATTAATAAGTCGAATATGATGGATATGTAGATGGTTTAATAACGTTCTTTCAGGGACAAATCGAATGAATGAATGTTTAACGACACCCCAGCACGAAAAATACATCGGCTATTGGGTGTCAAGCTATGGTAATGCAAACAAATAAGGTGATGATCAACATCAATATCAAAATTTAAGATTTAAATAAAAACAGTGTAAAGAACTGTGCAAAAATACAAATATCACAGATAAATACTGACTTTTACTCAAAATTTCTATTTGTGCTGTATTGGCCATTCTCAAAGAGAATGTTACACTCCTGCACCACGGTGAGGTTACAGCAGGACAAATCGAAAGTATATATCTTCAGGTAATACCTTGTTTGAGCCGAGGAAGGATGACACATACCATAGCTTTTTATGGTGCACTGTTTGGAATGAGAGATAGCCCAATGGGCTCACTGGCGGGGAACGATCCTAGTCCGACCGCGCACCAGGCGAGCACTTTACCACTGGACTACGCCCCAGCTCCCCAGATCTCAGAGATGCTTCGCCTCAGTAGCCAAACAAGCGGTGAGTGACGTCAATTAAGCAATCAGTTTCTCTCGTGAGCTAGAGAAACATAACGACAACAGCGCCATCACACCTTTACGACAATCCCACAATTCATTGTCCCGGAACACCCGCACTGCTTTTTGGCACATTTACTACCGACCGCACCAGGGGGTGTTCATTGTGTTCGCGAAATAAACTCGAGTTTACCGATACTAGACCACCTCGTTGATTTATTTTAAGTTTGTTTTAATGTATTAAAGGAGGTCTATGACATTTCTAAATTAGTCGGATAAAAAGGCGATGCGAAATGACGTGCTCTGATATGTTTGAGGTACTCGACCACTTGCTTCTACAACATTCTGGGGAATTCCAGGCTAAAATTTGAGTTCTTAATTGAAATATTAATTTTTTCACGTCTGAGTACCACTAATCTGTCCTGCATGGGTGAGACGTAGCCCAGTGGTAAAGCACTTGCGGTCACTCTATGATCGATTCACGCTGCTGGCCTATTGGGCTAATTCTCGCTCTAGCCAGACTATATGTCAGATTTACCAAATGTTTAAAATCTAATAGCCTCTGATTCATCAATCAGTGTGCTCCAGTGGTGTCGTTAAACAAAAATAAACTCTTTAAAATAAAACAAAACTATAAATTCCACTGAATCATTGTTTATTCAGGGAAGTACCTACCAATCTAAAGGGAACATAAGTGGGACAGTTACCCAGAGCAATACGAAAAGAAACGAAAGAAAAAAGAAGAAAACGAAGAAAGAAAGAAATATTTTATTTAACGACGCACTCAACACATTTTATTTACGGTTATATGGCGTCAAACATATGGTTAAGGACCACACAGATTTTGAGAGGAAACCCGCTGTCGCCACTACATGGGCTACTCTTTCCGATTAGCAGCAAGGGATCTTTTATTTGCACTTCCCACAGGCAGGATAGCACAAACCATGGCCTTTGTTGAACCAGTTATGGATCACTGGTCGGTGCAAGTGGTTTACACCTACCCATTGAGCCTTGCGGAGCACTCACTCAGGGTTTGGAGTCGGTATGTGGATTAAAAATCCCATGCCTCGACTGGGATCCGAACCCAGTACCTACCAGCCTGTAGACCGATGGCCTAACCACGACGCCACCGAGGCCGGTAAAAAAGAAAACGAAGAAGGAATTAAAACAAGAAGGAAGAAAGGAATGTTTTATTTAACGACGCATTCAACATATTTTGGTTACGATTATATGGCGTCGAGTTAAAGTTTGCTTTGTTTAACGACAGCAATAGCGTTTATTGATTTTACTAATCACAGGCTATTGGATATCAAACATTTGCTAATTCTGACATATAGTCTGAGACAGGAAACCCGCCACATTGTTTCTATTAGTAGCATGGGATATTTTATATACATCATCTCATAAACAGAGTAGCGCATACCACGGTCTTTGTTATACCAGTTACATTGGCTGGAATCAGATATAGCCAAATAAACCAACCGACATGGATCGGATCTAGACCGACCGCGCATCAGGCGAACACTTTACCACTGGGCTACGTCCCCACACCCACCCCACCCAAGAGAGAGAGAGAGAGAGAGAGAGAGAGAGAGAGAGAGAGAGAGAGAGAGAGAGAGAGGGGGGGAGGGGCGAGGGGGGGGGAGGGGAGGGAGGGAGGGAGGAGAGGAGAGAGAGGAGGAGAGAGAGAGAGAGAGAGAGAGAGAGGGAGAGAGAGAGAGAGAGAGAGAGAGAGAGAGAGAGAGAGAGAGAGAGACAGAGAGAGAGAGAGAGAGAGAGAGAGAGAGAGAGAGAGAGAGAGAGAGAAACGATACGAAATCATAAGAAGAAAAACCCCAAAACAAAACAAAGAAGGCGCCATTTCTTTTGAAAGTGTCAAATGGCTTTCCTTAGCCCTCTTGTTTTGTGCTTGATTCCGCAATGCTATTACGGTGAGTGAATGATTCTCGTGTTGCTAGCGCGAACGTTTCCAAAACATAAATCCAGATGTCTGTAGGTTACACACCACTATTGATATGTATCCAGATGTCTGGAGGTTACCCACCACTATTGATATGCATCCAGATGTCTGTAGGTTACACACCACTACTGATATGTATCCAGATGTCTGGAGGTTACACACCACTATTGATATGTATTCAGATGTCTGTAGGTTACACACCACTATTGATATGTATCCAGATGTCTGGAGGTTACACACCAATATTGATATGTATTCAGATGTCTGTAGGTTACACACCACTATTGGTATGTATCCAGATGTCTGGAGGTTACCCACCACTATTGATATGCATCCAGATGTCTGTAGGTTACACACCACTAATGATATGTATCCAGATGTCTGGAGGTTACACACCACTATTGATATGTATTCAGATGTCTGTAGGTTACACACCACTATTGATATGTATCCAGATGTCTGGAGGTTACACACCAATATTGATATGTATTCAGATGTCTGTAGGTTACACACCACTATTGGTATGTATCAAAATGTGTGTAGGTTACACACCACTATTCATATGTCTCCAGGTGTCTGGAGTTTACATACCACTATTGATATGTATTCAGATGTCTCGAGATTACACACCACTATTGATATGTATCAAGTGTCTGGAGGATACACACCACTATTGATAAGTATCCAGATGTCTGTAGGTTACATACCACTATTGATATATATCCAGATGTTTGAACATTACACACCACTATTGATATGTATTCAGATGTCTGGAGGTTACACACCACTATTGATATACATCCAGATGTCTGGAGGTTACACACCACTATTGATATTTATCCAGATGTCTGTAGGTTACACACCACTATTGATATATATCCAGATGACTGGAGGTTACACACTATTGATATGTATCCAGATGTTTGAATATTACACACCACTATTGATATGTATTCAGATGTCTGGAGGTTACACACCACTATTGATATGTATCCAGATGTCTGTACGTTACACACGACTATTGATATGTATCCAGATGTCTGGAGGTTACACACTACTGTTGATATGTATTCAGATGTCTGGTGGTTACACACTACTATTGATATGTATCCAGATGTCTGGAGGTTACACACCACTATTGATATGTATCCAGATGTCTGTAGGTTACACACCACTATTGATATGTATCCAGATATCTGGAGGTTACACAACACTATTGATATGTATCAAGTGTCTGGAGGTTACACACCACTATTGATAAGTATCCAGATGTCTGTAGGTTACATACCACTATTGATATGTATCCAGATATTTGAACATTACACACCACTATTGATATGTATTCAGATGTCTGGAGGCTACACACCATGGTCTGGAGGTTACACACCACTATTGATATGTATCCAGATGTCTGGAGGTTACACACCACTATTGATATGTATCCAGATGTCTGGAGGTTACACACCACTATTGATATGTATCCAGATGTGTGTAGGTTATACACCACTGTCTGGAGGTTACACACCACTATTGATATGTATCCAGATGTCTGGAGGTTACCCACCAGTATTGATATGTATCCAGATGTCTGTAGGTTACACATTGATATGTATCCAGATGTCTGTAGGTTACACACCACTATTGATATGTATCCAGATGTCTGGAGGTTACACACCACTATTGATATGTATCCAGATGTGTGTAGGTTATACACCACTGTCTGGAGGTTACACACCACTATTGATATGTATCCAGATGTCTGGAGGTTACCCACCAGTATTGATATGTATCCAGATGTCTGTAGGTTACACATTGATATGTATCCAGATGTCTGTAGGTTACACACCACTATTGATATGTATCCAGATGTCTGGAGGTTACACCCCGCTATTGATATGTATTCAGATGTCTGTAGGTTACACACCAGTATTGATATGTATCCAGATGTCTGTATGTTACACACCACTATTGATATGTATCCAGATGTCTGTTGGTTACACACCACTATTGATATGCATCCAGATGTCTGGAAGTTACACACCACTATTGATATGCATCCAGATGTCTGGAGGTTACACACCACTATTGATATGTATCCAAATGTCTGTAGGTTACACACCACTATTGATATGTATTCAGATGTCCGGAGGTTACACACCACTAGTGATATGTATCCAGATGTCTGGAGGTTACACACCACTACTGATATGCATTCAGATGCCTGGAGGTTACACACCACTACTGATATGCATTCAGATGCCTGGAGGTTACACGCCACTACTGATATGCATTCAGATGTCCGGAGGTTACACACCACTATTGATATGCATTTAGATGTCTGAAGGTTACACACCACTATTGATATGTATCCAGATTTGTAGAGGTTACACACCATGTATGCGTGCCTTATTCTGTACGTCTATCGATTCTGAGTTATCACCTCCCCTTGACCCCCTTTGTACACGAGCCTTTTTCATGTGTTCGCACCTTCAATACGTTTATCAATTCTTCACTGTCACACCCACCCTCGTGCGCACGCGCCTTTTCATGTGTTTGCATTTTATTCTATACGTGTATCTATTCCGAGTTGTCTCCCCCCACCCCCTGCACTCCTCCCTCGCCGCGCACGCGCCTGTTCATGTGCCCACACCTTCTTCTATACGTGTTTCAACTCTAAGCTGTCACCTCCCCGTATTCCATGTCAAGATAACTTGTAAACAATTAATGATGGCGTGATGCCCCACCCTGTTAAAAAAAAAAACAGTCGTGTGTTGACAAAAAAAGCTACCACCTTCTTCCCTTGTTAAGTTGACCCCACCCTCTTGAGTCCACCTATCTTATCTAAAATGTTTCCTCCTTCTACACAAGTACTCATCACTATTGTCCTCGCCCATTCAAGACAATTATGTGTACCACACAGCCTCCAAAGTTCTACCCTCTTTACACAAGTGGTAGAAAAGTCCAAGTGCCAAAACGTCGGAAGAAATGATGTTCTTGTTCTTGTTATATATAAAGTACTCTTATAACGAACCGGAAGGGACCATGATAGTTCGTTATAGCAGTAGTTCGTTGTACATATTTGCACAAGTTGGTTATTAATATATAGGGACATAAAACGGGACTTTACGATCAGTTCGTAACATGCAGCAGTTCGTTTTAAGCATGTTCTTTATACAAGTACTTTATATATATATATGTGTGTGTGTGTGTGTGTGTGTGTGTGTGTGTGTGTGTGTATGTGTGTTAAATATATATATATATATATATATATATATATATATATATATATATATATATATATATATATAGATAGATAGATAGATACATATAGATATATAGATATAGATATAGATAGATAGATAGATAGATAGATAGATATATAGATATATATATAGATATAGATATATGTGTATGTATATGTATATATATATGTATATGTATATGTATATGTATATGTATATGTATATGTATATATATATGTATATGTATATATATGTATATATATATATATATATATATATATATATATATATATATGTGTGTGTGTGTGTGTGTATATATATATATATATATATTATATTTATCTATATATATATATATATATTCTATATCTATATATATATATATATATATATATATATATATATATATATATATATATATATATATATATATATATATATATATGTATGTATATATATATATTTAACACACATACACACACACACACATAAAAAAGCAAATCTTCGAGAAGATAAGAGTTGAAAAAAGAGGCATGTTCGGCGCGCGCAGGCCGTTACTGGGGCTCTGGGAGTCTCGCTGCATCCGTTTGGAGTCTGCTTTTTCCACATGTCCCCTCTTGAAAAGCTCGCATCAAACGCTTGCTCGCCCATAACTGCGATGACTTTCCAGTTTAGAGGTATCGGTTATACTCCGTATGCACGCGGATTCTGCAACCGATGCCAGTAACAGCTTGAGAATTAAGATAATATTTTCTTCGCTCCTTTGAAGTGAAACCCGAACCGCCTTGCATCGCAGTACCTTCAAGTGATCTACGGCGTCTTCAGAGAAAACGGATCCTTTGATGTTCTAATTAAATGACCCACCGTTACCGACTGCTATACTACTAAACTGTCTTAGATTTGTATTAAAAAACATTCTCGGCACATTACAAGTAGCAAAAGGTTTGGCCATGTGGTAAATAAAGTCAAAACTTCTGAAATCACCTTTGGATATAGGTGCCTTTTATTTTTCCCTTATTTTTAGTCGGATCGGGCTTTTTGTCAGAATGGTAAGTCCGTTTTTCTGTTCTTTTGCTTAATTTCTCTTTTAATGTACCCGGTTGCATGGCCTGCGTCTGATCACAAACGAAAACCTCTGTGTGATGTTCTTTACCATACATTTTCTTTTACATCATTTCTTCCTTTTCGAGTTAAAGAGATATTTGGAGATCGATTACTATACCACTATTTTACAAAAATACCCTTTCGACTCTACATTGTGCAGAGATACGGCTTTGATCACGTATTACGGTTTTGTTGTAAAGAATGATTAAGATATTTTGATAAAACTTAAGCGAAAATACAGTATTATAAAGAGACATTGTTTTAGGTTTCTGATCGTCTGTATCAGTCATTGAATGAAATTTATCGCAAGAAAGGCGGTGCATACACTCACCGCACAGATGCACACCCAAGTGTTATCGACGTCGCGAAATGGTCACGTGGACAAATTCTCGCGAGAGTCTACTTTGTCTTGTCTTAATTAACGTTTGGCACCACTTAACAAAAAAAAAATGGAAGAAGATTCTTCATTATTTACTGCAGTCAGATGATCAAGGCTTCTGGAACTATTAAGAGGATCTTAGCGTATGATGTTTAATATAAAATGTTAGCGAAATTCGGTAATCTTACATAGTCAAAGGTCGTAATCAAAAATATTATTGGTAATAAATCTTAAGGCAGAGGTAAATTTTACTTGAAGAATGCAGGAAATTGCATTTCAAGACATCTAGTTATTAAAATTGTACGGGGGACCATAACCCCGAACTCTCTAGAATATTTGCTTTGTGTTCTCCATCTCAGCCCCCCCCCCCCCCCCCCCCCATGTCTACTTGCTTCTACCGTGCCTTCTTAAACATTCTACAGGGCTTTGAATGCCACGAACCATATCACTGGTGATATAAGTGTCAGGACGTTAGGTCATGAAGTGTTGTTTTTATCGGAACAATAGACTCCAGTAATTTAATTCAAACTAGTATTAGTTTACCATTCTGTTCAGCTTGAAATATGTCTGGGGATGCCACTAAACTTGTTGTAGGGTGATATTTTGTAGAGCAACGTGTGTAGTCAAATGCGTTTCCTGTTCCATATAAAACTTCCAGCATACGCTTCCTGAGTTCTTTGTGATTTACTTTAAACTTGCAGACCTAAGTTTCAATACGAGAAATTGGACACTAGGTTTGTTAATCTACAAACCTACAAACACATCTGAATAATGTGGCAATATAGTGAAATGTTCGGTGCTCTTTTAGCTGGAGAGAACAAAATGTGTTTGTTCATCGACACTACAAGAGCACATTGATTAATTAATCATGGTCTAGTGGATGTCAAACATTTGATAATTCTGACATGTAGTATGTTGATGAAATCATCTGATTCTTTTCAGCAACAAGGGATCATTTATTTACACTTTTTCCGCAGACAAGACGTTACTTGCACACCCTTTCCGTTATTTTAGGTTATTTGATGGGCGATATTCTAAAATAGACTGAACTCCAATGAAAACGCGCCATCAAGTTGTTGTTATTGGTATTGCGTGTGGCTTTGCTATGAAACACAAAATAACCGACGAGTGACCAAAACCCGTGTACGCAATCGTTGGGTTATTCACTGCCGATAAGAATTACTTCTCATTTGTTCCCTATCCGTTTTACAACTTCGAATATCTTCAAGTTCAAGTTCATTATTGCGTTAAGTTGTACAACTTATCAGCATAATAAAAACAAAGTTTGTTTGGTTTGTTTAACGATACCATTAGAGCACATTGATTTATTAATCATCGGCTATTGGATGTCAAACATTTGGTAATTCTGACATATAGTCT
The DNA here is from genome assembly GCF_016097555.1 of Gigantopelta aegis. Taxonomy (NCBI): domain Eukaryota; kingdom Metazoa; phylum Mollusca; class Gastropoda; order Neomphalida; family Peltospiridae; genus Gigantopelta; species Gigantopelta aegis. Next base: position 31,013,436 of record NC_054711.1, read on the forward strand.
TAGAGAGGAAACCCTCTACAAGTGTTCATTAGTAGCAAAGGGTCTTTAATTTGTACCATCACATAGACAGGATAGCACAAACCACATCCTTCGATATATCATTCGTGGTGCACTAGCTGGGACAAAAAAAAATAGCTCAATGGGTCCACCGACGGGGATCGATCTTAGACAGACCGAGCCCCACAATGATAGAGAGTGACTTACATAAATACATGCAGACAACAGTCAGATAACTAGCTGCTACGATATGTAAAAAAAACAAAAACAAAAAACAAAACACACACAAAAAAAACAAAAAAACAAACACAAAACCCTTCATTATTCCACTAGCTGTTTTCGTGTAAAACATATTTATAAATATATGTCGACAAAACAGTCTCTAATTGTATTCGCTTGCAGTACTTGCCAAGTTTATTTAATCTCCTTATTGTTTCCAGTTAACTGGAGCTGAGTTAGTTTTAATGTGTTAAATATCTGACTGGCCCGTTTCCTAAGGAGTTCAGTATTTGATTATCAACGTCTGCCAACTCACCTCGACGTAATATTTTTGATATGGAACGTTTGGCGGTCGTGCAGTTCCATCGTCTGTACCGGAACTGATACTGACATTCCAGCAGCGCGATCTTTGCGCCTTTCGCTACTTCCTCTACTATTTCCGGTTCCTTTCTGCAAATGGCGCGCTGTTTCCCCGCCAAGCGTCTCGTCTTGCGGCAGATACTGTTAGGATCCATCACCAGAGGACTTCCTACCGCCCTGAAAGATACAGTCCTATATGAATGTAATGTAATGTCCTACACGCATAGCTTACAGTCCTATATGAATGTAGTGTAATGTCCTACACATATATCTTACAGTCCTATATGGATGTAGTGTAAAGTCCTACACGTATAGCTTAGTCCTATATGAATGTAGTGTAATGTCCTACACGTATAGCTTACAGTCCTATATGAATGTAGTGTAATGTCCTACACGTATAGCTTACAGTCATATATGAATGTAGTGTAATGTCCTACACGTATAGCTTACAGTCCTATATGAATGTAGTGTAACGTCCTACACGTATATTTCACAGTCCTATATGAATGTAATGTAATGTCCTACACATAGAGCTTACAGTCATATATGAATGTAGTGTAATGTCCTACACATATATCTCTCAGTCATGTATGAATGTAATGTAATGTCCTACACACATATCTTACAGTCCTATATGATAGTCGTGTATAGTCCTACGTACGTGTGATAACAACCCATGTGTTATCAAAACTAACGCATGGTGTTCTCACCAACGGGTGTAAAAAGATATGATATTAGTTCATAGAAACATTTATATTTCTGTATCTTAAAATTCTAATGTTGCATTGTTATATAAATCTGAATAACGAAACCGTTATCCCCCATCAATACCGTATCTCTACACAATACATAGTCGAATGGGCATTTGGCAAAATAGTGGTCGATTCCATGAACTCTATCTAGTGCCTCGTCTATAGGAGGACAGCCAATCCAGAGGAAATCCTTTACTGGTCAATGCATCCTTCCCGCAACGCTTAAAAGAGGACTGCCTCTTCCAGACTAGTTTTACTAAATCAAAACTAGCACAGGACAGAGCTCAATCCTATATGATTATAAAGATATAATCCTTTATAATGTTACAGTTATAGTCTTATGTAACTGCTGTTTTAACGGTACACAGAATAAATAAAACGACTTGCGTTCCCAGCTACCCCCCCCCCCCTAAAAAAAACAAAAAAACAAATAGCCCCCCAAAAAATCGGGGAAAAGGAAAGACAAACAAAACGCAAACTATACTATCATGTTAAGGAACACATATTGCATAACTCTGCCGAGAAATCACTCGAGTGATCGCCACTTTAAAAGTATGCTTTTAGGTCATGTTATATTCCTGTACCTATTTGTCTCGTCGTTATATATTAAAAAAATAAATTAAAAAATGCTGTAATGTATCCCTGCGCACTAGTAATATTCTCCAGAGTGCATGTTTCGTATCTGTTTCGGAATATCATTATCACACCCATCAGGGGAAACAGCTATTAAATAGCAAACGCCACACTCTGTCTGTATACAATTTAATTCCTATTTGCAACTCCCAGCGAACCGGCCACTTGACATTCCGAGACCTGCCGCAAAGAAACACATCAATCGGGCTCTTTTGTCGGTGGCACGCGCAAAGCGCGTGAGGCGGCGCAAGCTGAAATCCGACGCATCCAAGAGCATGGCGGGAGTTGGCTGCGCTTAATTAACCCTAGAAAGAGCGTTCTGCGCACTTGATAGTGTTTTCTAGACTCCGCATTGCGATTGAACATGTTGCCGGTATGCTCACAGTTTGCCAACAGTCTGTCGCTGCGGGTTGGTTGTGTAGAAGAATGTTTAGGGAATGTGGAAGATAGTTAGCTTGTCGTTTATAATGTAATATACGAGGGTTTGTTTTAAATATATGTACAGTCAAAGAGTTTTCTTTTGCTAACGATATTTAGTTAATGGACTAAAATGATGAAATTATTATTTTTCGTAATGCCCGGATGAATAAATGGATAAGTAAATGAATGAATGAATGAATGAATGAATGAATGAACGAATGAATGTATGAAAGAATGAACGGAATAATTAATGAGAAAACAAAGAACCAATGGAGTAGGGAAAGAACCAATGAATGAATTAATGAATTAAAGAATGACTGAATAATGTAATGAGTGCATGAATTAATGAACAACAAAAGCATGAAATACTAACAGAAACAATAAACAAAATATTTAATGGATGACTGGATGAGTGGATGAATGAATGAATGAATGAATGAATGAATGCATGAGTCAGTCAGACAGACTGTCAATCAATCAATCAATCAAACAAACAAACAAACAAACAAACAAACAAACAAACAAACAAACAAAACAAACAAACAAACAAACAATCAATCAATCAATCAATCAATCAATCGGTCAATTGATCCATCAATCAACCAATAAATCAACCGATCAATCAGCCGACCAATCAACCGATCAATAAAGAAATGAATCAACCTACAAAACATCAATCTATCGAAAATAAAACAGAAACAATTCAAAAGAAAGTTTTAGCATTCCCAGTTGTTTACGAAGTATATTACTTACAACAGACAGAAATGAATGAATGAAATATAAAGCGAAGAAGGGAACGCCATGCTAACATTCAAGAATGCTTACAAATCGAGTTACGTCTTCTTTACTACCATTAGAGAACTTAGACTGTCAGTTAGCAAAATTGTTGTTTTAGAGATGGCGCAAAAATTCAAACCAGACCGAGTTCTTAGCTCTCAAAATAACACTTGTTTAAAATTCCAATCTGTAAATACTCTTTTATTATATTTATAACGATACCACTTGAGCACATTGATTGATCAGTCATCGGCTACTGGATGTCAAACATTTGGTAACTTTAACACACATAGTCTTAGAGAGGAAATCCGCTACATTTTTGTTTTTTCATTAGTAGCAAGTGATCTTGTATATTATACAGACAGGATAGCTCACGTGGTGCACTGATTGGACCGAGAAATAGCCGAATGGGCCCACTGACGGGGATCGATCCTAGAGCGATTGTGCATCAAGCTAGCGCTTTACCATTGAGCTACGTTAAGCCCCCTTTTGTTATGAATGTTGGTATAGGTCCAAATAACACCACGTAACTTTATTAAAAAAACGTCGGTCATAACTGCATTAAAGCCAATTTGGCACTATTTTCAGCAAAACTTACACAGCAAAATAGATCGTTTCGGCAATCGCGCTACGCCGTTCGTACAGTTTGTAAAGTGGTTCTGTTGCATGACGTCAAAACTGGTCACGTTCAATTTGAGAAATTTAATGTTTCACCACCAAACAGGTCTTATTTGATTATATTATTTAAAACCTCTTACCTTTAAAGTGACAGACGCTAGTTTTTAAACATTACAGCATATTTTTAACTATTAGAGCTGTTTATTATCACTAAAATCAAACATTATTTATATTTTATTGTTTAGATTATCCATTTCCGTAGAAACGAAGTCTTTCTGGTCATCCTGGTGTATGTAGTACCAAAAATTGCATTTTTCATATTTTTAAAAACGCACGTGCGTCTGAGAAGTAGCGGTTTATTGATTCGAGTTTAGTCTATGTTTAAGTATATTTCCTGTTTTAACGTCACAGACTTTTCTTTCACTCTATTGTAACTTTATCCAAATGAGTTACAGGTTTGTAAATTAATAAACTTAGTGTCCATTTTTTACGAGTTAAAACTAGTCTGCGCCTTTAACAAACTTTAGCCAGCAAATGAATTAAAACATGTTTATGTTATTAACCAGGACGGCGAGCGCTCGCGACCATTGTATTTGACTAGTACCGTCATATTCTATCATATTACATTAATGTTTACGTTAGGCGAGGGAACACCAGTCTAGCGAATGACAGCGAGCGCTTACCCTCCTGAACTCATAACAGAAAAGTCTATCGAATTCCACCTGACATTTTTAGTTTTCTGGTTAACCCTTTATACATTTAAATGACAGCTTCTTGGATATTTTATGTAACCCTTTGTACGTTGTTTAGCAAATCATACTTGATGTTTATAACGTTCTTGTCAACTTGTCAACTTGTCATCAATTCGTACCCGACTTTCTCTGTGTTTCATTAGCCATTTACACGTCCAACCGTCAACAACATTAAAACTGCCGATCTGTATATTGCATTTAACCCTTTACATTTTAAGCAGCTTCATCATTAATTAAACGAGTATTGGATGACTACCATCTTATTTGTGCCAAACGTTTTAACCAGTGCCCATTATTTTTTGGGTGAATAAAAGTTCACTATTAAACAAAACATGTTGCAAATTTTGCCCAAATAATTACGCCCTAACGCTCCCACCTCTTACTATAAGAACACTTTTTAATTCCGCGAAACGAATTTAGTTATGTGGACTTAAACTTTTGTGGATTAGATAAAATAAACATTTTGTTGGGTGCTTGAATTCGTGGAACGAAAAGGTAATATCATATATTCGTTTTATATGTAGGGATGTCTTATATTTTCGTTGAATTCTTAATTTCGTCACAAAACTAGTGAGTAGCCAGGAAACTAGACCACACGAAAATTAGACCACTATCATAGTATGAATTAAAAAGTATTTTCACAGTATTAGCATGCTGTTTCCAAACAAACAAACAAACAAACAGACTGGATGACGTTCCCGGACTTTTGTTTAAACCCTTATATGTCGAACAACAATCACCCTAACATTGCCTAACGAGTCATGGCTAACTGGTTGTGTAACAGAGCCCGGAGGTAAATGTTTTTATCTATGAAGATGAGACATGTGAATTACCATGTCAATGCTGACCCCGAGAACCCGAGAGAGGGCAAAGATGTCCGAATGTCTGTCACAATTACAAGTTTACTTTCTTAGATAAGGGGCTTAACGGGAGTAGGTCAAGACACGACATTAAGTGTCGATCGATAATACGTAAGATGTGGCCAACTAAATGGAGGTACACGAATTGAACGATATGTTGAAAGGAATAATTATTTAATAGTACAGCTGCTTTGGTGTCTGAAATATAGTTATTTTTTACTCTCTCTCTCTCTCTCTCTCTCTCTCTCTCTCTCTCTCTCTCTCTCTCTCTCTCTCTCTCTCTCGATAGATGGATGGATGGATGGATGGGCGGATGGACAGAAGGACGGACGGGCGGACGGATGGATGGATGGATGAATGATGATTTGGTAGGTAGTTGGGTCGGTTGAAGTTTAGCGGTAAGAATGGAATGAAGGACGAATGGATGGGTGGATGGATGGATGGATGGATGGATGCTCGAAACAAGTATAGATTGAAGGATGAATGATTGAACATACGGATGGATAGATGGTAGATTCATATAAAATATTAAGTGGATATATTACATTATAACGAAGTATCAATCAATATGGTTTATAGATTTCGGTTGATTTCGGCATAAATCGGCCATGATTCGGGCTATTCCGTTACAATACGCAGTGGATGTACGATTTCCCCCTCAAACCGCATGAACCGTGGATATGATACGTTGAGAACAGTGTAAATCTTTCCTCTGAACACATTCACAGAAGGAATAAATATCCGGTTACAAATGCTTTAGGGCATATATGATTAACGACATAACAAGGCGAAAGTTTTTTTACATGCACAAAGTGGTAGATAAACACTCGGAAGCAAATTTGTAGCTGTAACGATGACTTTAAGAAAGATACGATCAGTTAAGTTAAGTGCAGCGATGTTTCATCACTTTGAATACATGCATACGCGTCTGATGTCTCTGTACATAAGCTACCTACCTTCCCACCTGCTTGTCTATCTACGTACATAAATCGACCCTCCCACCCATCCACTCGTCCACCCAACCGTCCATCCACTCATCCATCCATCCATCCATCCATCCATCCATCAATCAATCAATACCTAGCCACCCATCTAACCATTCATTAATTCATCCATACACACACACATTCATCCATCTATTGATCTATCAATCCATCTACTCACTCACTCCCTCACTCACTCACTCACTCACTCACTCACCCACCCACCCATCCATCAATCCATCTATCAATCAATGAACTCACCCATCCACCCACCAATCCCACCATCCATTCATTCACCCATCCATCCATCCATCCATCCATCCCATCCATCCATCCCCACCTGCATCAATCAATAATACTAGCCACCCATCCCATCCATCCATCCACACACATTCCCATCTATCCAATCCATCCCACCTGCCCATCCATCCATCCATCCATCAATCCATCTATCCATCCATCCCATCCCATCCCACCTGCCCATCCATCCATCCATCCATCCATCCATCGATCCATCCATCCATTCATTCATCCACACAAACATACACACATACATACGTACGTACGAATGGGTGGGGGTGTATGGATGATGGATGAATTAATGGATGGTTAGATGGGTGGCTAGGTATTGATTGATTGATGGATGGATGGATGGATGGATGGATGGATGGATGAGTGGGTGGACGAGTAGTTGGACGAGTGGATGGGTACGTACGCACGTACGCACGTACACATGTACACACATACATACATACATACATACATCAATACATACATACATCCATACATACGTACATACGTACATACGTACGTACATACGTACAGACACATACATACATCCATCCATCCGCCCATCCATCCATCCATCCACGCAAACATACATATACACGTACGTACATACATACATACATTCATATATACATACATATATACATATATGCATCGATACATAGATACATAAATACATCCATACATCCATCGATTCACCCATCTATCCATCTTCCTATCCATCCATCCATCCATCCATCCATACATACATACATACATCCATACACACATCCATACACACATACATACTACAAAGCAAATAAATTATTGCGATCACCTTATGCAGTTTAGTGACCTTAAAAGCAATATGGACTGGAGAAATGGGTTCCCCGCCATCGCTTCTGGCTTGGTTCAGATAAGATCGTTATGGAATTTATGATAGAAGTATTTGTCGGGAAGATAGCATCGCGCCTTCGGCATTTTCCGTCAAGCGAGCAGGACATATACACGAGTTTGACAATGAGATTCAAACACAAGTTAACACGTATCGCGCAGTCGCGACAAAAGATGTTTTGACGCGCTCACTACATTTATTGTTACGCCTCTCGGCAGGGTCGTAGCTGGCATTTATTATGGGGGTGGGTGGGTGGTAGTGACATTTGTGCCTGAACGAAGTATTGATCTGTGAGAGGTTAGAAAGAAAGAAAGGAAGAGAAAGAGAAAGACAGAAGAGAGAGAGGAAGAGAGGGATGGAAATGAGGGGGAGAGAGGGGGGATAAAGGATAGGAAGGGAGGAAGAAAGGGGAGAGAGAGGGAGTGAGGTGAGAGATGCAAGGAGAGAGAGAAGAGACGGAGAAGAGAGAGGGGAGAGGGAAGACAGAAGGAGAGAGAGGGGGAAAGAGGGAAGAAGGAGTGAGAGGAAAGAGAGAGAGAGAGAGAGAGAGAGAGAGAGAGAGAGAGAGGGGGGGGGGGGACAAAAAACCCGCCTCTTCTTTACAGGCTGTTGTTACTGATTATTTCATCTTATTTTCCCCAATTATATCCAATAAATTAGTTTTGCTTTAAAATAACTACTACTACTGCTACTGCTACTGCTACTGCTACTTACTACTTGCAGTCTTTTGTGGTGGCAAGTGCAAGATAAAGATTCGCCAGTGCCTGAACCTTTTTTTAGATATAGGAACGTCATTAAAGTACCCATAAAAACTCGCTGCTTGTTACTTGCTTGTCAGAAATACCAAATGTATGTTTAATTAATCAGTATGCTCATAAAATACTACATTAGGCACCTATAATAGGCATTTACCATAGTTTGACACCCAACAGCCGATGTGGGGTTTTTTCATGCTAGGGTGTCGTTAACATTCATTCATGAAGCCATTCATTCCTATAATAGGCACTGATAAACACGTTATCCTTAAACAAAATTCCTTTTCTTTTTATCAATAATATTCGATTATTTCCAAAACAAACACCTTCTGACGTATCGTACCGAGATACAATTAACTGATGAAGACACACCTCCACCCCACCCCCCTCCCCATTTTTTTTTAAAAAAAATAATAATAATAATAATAATAATAATAATAATAATAATAATAATAATAAATAATAATAATAATAATGTTCTTTAAACAACCCAACAACAACATAAGTAAATAAATAAATAAATAAAGTGAATAAATAATTAAACACAAAACTAGTTTAACTTTACTTACGCTACCCGTTTTCTGCAGCCTTAAAGCTTAAAGTGTAGGGTTTTTTTCTTTTTCTACGGCTAATACTGTATTCATACGTTGAATACATACTTAAATGTGTGAGGTGCACTGTTTATGCATAGCTAGTTGTATTTTTCAAATGCCCTGGAATTGTTAACAATTTAGTTTACACAGAGAATCTTTAACCAAATTCTAGTTTCAATAAGCCAAACAGTATATAACAATATTAAACGCCCGTAAATAAGTTTACGTATTTGCTATATGGACTCGTTTATCTTTTATATTGCGGAATTAAATGCATCATCAGTTGTGTTTAAAGGTTCTTGAAGTCGCGAAAATGGACTTTGTTGAATATAAGCATTTAAAGGCACATACCCTAGTTTCAACCCGTGAACATTAACACTAAGTTTAGTTAATCTACAAACCTATAACACTTTGAAATGGTGAAATACCCTCTAAAAATAGATTAAAACTCGACTTCATAACGGTTACTTCTCAGACGCACGTGCGTTTTTTTTAAAATATGAGAGATGTATTTTGTGACATTAAAAACACCAGGATGACCAATAACACTTCGAATGTACGGAATTGATAATCTAAACAATAAAATCTAAGTATGATTTAAGTTATGAAAAACGGTTATAATAGTAAAAAATATGCGTTAGTGTTTAAAAACTAGGGTATGTCCCTTTAATATATAATAATGTATGTCATTTCATTTCAACTTATTTTCGTGCTTATATCCAATTCAGGTTCAAGCATGCTGTCATGGGCACACGCCTGATCTATCTGGTCTGTCTGTCCAGGACAGTGTGTTAGTTGTTAGTGGTTAAATAAAGTATTATTAAGACATTCTTGTTTTGTTTTTTTCTGTAATTTAATACTTTTATATCGTCAACCATAAGGTACGGGGTTCGCATCCCCGAACAGGCTCTAACGCAAGGTTATGTTTTAACGCCTTTCTTACCATTTTCATTTCAACTTATTTTGGTGTATTTTTATATCCAATTAAGGTTCAAGCGTGCAGTCCTGGGCACACATCTCAGCTATCTGGGCTGTCTGTCCAGAACAGTCGGTTAGATTTTAGATGTTAGTGATTAGTGAGAGAAAAGAGGGTGTAGTGGTCTTACATCTACCCATCGAGTCGTTAAAACTCGCTCTGGGTTGGAGCCGGTACCGGGCTACGAACCCTGTACCTACCAGCCGTATGTTCGATGGCTTAACCACGACATCACCGAGGCCGGTTTTCTCGCTAACTATTAAACTCTTTCTGGACAGATAACGCAGGACAACCGTGCTTGATCCTTAAAGGGACAGATCCTGTTTTTTAAACACTAAGGCATATTTTTCTACTTTTACTATTAGAGCCCGTTTTTGATAACTGAAATCATACTTTACTTCGATTATCCATTTCTGTACATTCGAAGTGTTTTGATCATTCTGGTGTTTTTAATATCACAAAATGCATTTCTCATATTTTTAAAAACGCACGTGTGTCTCAGACAAAACAGTTATGGAGTCGTGTTTTAATCTGTTTTTAGAGGGCATTTCATCATTTCAAAGTCAGAGAATCATGTTTCACTCAATTGTAACTTTATCCAAATGTGTTACAGGTTTGCAGATTAACTAAACTTAGTGTTAATTTTCATGCGTTGAAAATAGGGTCTGTCCCTTTAATTGGATATAGCTAAGAAAATCAAGTTATAATGATATTATTATTATTATAGAAAGACTGAAATGGATGATGTATATATATATATATATATATACATGCATATTTGACCTTGATTGTAGCAATATATTTTCCGTCTTATTCCCTATAAGTATTCTATCCCCGTCGGTGGGCCCATTTTTGGCTATTTCTCGTTCCAGCCAATGAACCACGACTGTTATGTCAAAGACCGTGGTATGTACTATCCTGTTTGTGGGATGGTGCATATAAAGGATCCCTTGCTACTTATTGAAACACTGTAGCAGGTTTCCTCTCTGAGACTATATATGTCAAAATTACCAAATGCTTGACATCCAGTATCCGATAATTAATAAACCAATGTCGTTAAACAAAACAAACTTTAACTTCTTATGATTATAAATAGACTGGTCCCCTAATGATATAAAATATATTTTGTAAATATGTTTTGACCCAGATGTAGACCGAATTCCTTTTAGTTGAATCGCTACATTGCTGCACAAAACAAAAAGAAAAACAAAAACAAAAACAAAAAGAAGAAAAAATCGACACAATCAAGTGAAATAATTCTGCAATAATGTGCATTTTATTATTATTATTATTATTATTACTATTATTACTATTATTTTGGTTTGCTTTTGCTCTCAAAAACATACTTTTTTGCCGATCAAGTAAATCAATAAAACGCTTATGAATGGACAGTCACAATACGCCGTCACGACGCATTCACAGAACTGAATGTAAATTGTGTTGATATGAACTCGGTTTCAGGTCGCCATTGATATTTCTGACAGTATTGACTTTACGAACAATTCCAATAACAACGCCGCCGTTAAGTGGCAGATTAAGTTAAAACGTTAAGTCCGTGTTTTTGAGGCCAACCGTTAATTCCTACAGTTTTTGCATGGAACCTTTTTTTTTTCACTTCACCAAATGCAGTTATCTGTGTTAGCCCTTTATGGTTTCTCTCGCTGGTGGTGTCCCATAAAGAATATTTTCTAATTTATCGGTGTATGGGCGACAATTACAAGACTCGTTGTTGTTTACAGAAGCCCAGACCAGTCGATAAAAGAAACTTTTGAGGCTTTTCAAAATGACTTTGGTGCAGTGGTGAGTATGCGGAGAAGAAACGGCTATATTGCTAAATAATCTCGGGTTAAAAGCGCCGTCAATGACCCCGGTGTCAGAGTGTCAATAAGAACTACTTTGAAGTCCTGCTCAAGAATTTCTTAGCGGGTGGCTCTTTTCCGAGACTCTACCATGGGACCAATACCGGCCTCGGTGGTGTCGTGGTTAAGCCATCGGACATAAGGCTAGTAGGTACTGGGTTCGCAGCGCGGTACCGGCTCCCACCCAGAACGAGTTTTAACGACTCAAAGGGTAGGCGTAAGACCACTACACCTTCTTTTCTCTCACTAACGACTAACAACTAACAACTAACCCACTGTCCTGGACAGACAGTCAGCCCAGTCAGCCCAGATATTTGAGGTGTGTTCCCAGGACAGTGTGCTTAAACTTTAATTGGATATAAGCACGGAAATAAGTATACATATTATATACATGTATGTATGTGTGTGTATATATATATATATATATATATATATATATATATATATATATATATATATATATATATATATATATGTACATTGTTGTATAAATGTATCTATGTATGTATGTATGTATGTATGTATGTATGTATGTATGCACGTATGTATGTATATATGTATATATATAAATTGAACCACTGAACACTTGTCTGCAGGGGAGTTGGGGAAAACGGTGGGAGGTGGGTTAGCTCGGCTTGGGTGTTTGGGTCGGTAAATCTTGTTCCAACTAGCGATCCACGTCTTGTATATCAAATGCAGTGGTATGTGTTGTCCTGTCCAATGTTAAGGACATATGAAAGGTTTGTTGTTGTTAATGGGGAAAAATGGAGCGGGTTTCCTTGAAGACTGAGTTATCATTATTAAAAAAATAAAGGTTTGACACCCAGTAACTAAAGATTAAAAAATCAATGTGCTTTACTGGTGTCGTTAAACAGAACAAATTTTAACGTTAAATGTTTGACCTCAAATAGTCAATGATTAATTCATCAATGTGCTCTCTCTCTCTCTCTCTCTCCTCGTCTGTTCTCTCTCTCTCTCTCTCTCTCTCTCTCTCTCTCTCCCTTTTTGTTTTCATTTCCAGCAATTAGTTTTGATATAATATTATTGTATTACTTACGCAGAAAAGAAAACGCGTATTAAAATTATATGTATGAATTTTATAATCCGAAAAAAAGGATTGGACGGAAATACCTTAGTTGCTCCTTAAATAATTTCTTCTCATGAAGTTGTGTGAAATACCTGAATGGAATCGCAGACCGACAGGCACATTTATCATAGCCGTCAGAACCGGTCTAAAAGCATCTACAGTTCCTCAAATAAAAATCTTCTTCTACTTTGAAAGAACTTGGCACCGGCTTTAACATTGAAATTATAGCCGCCAAAATGTACCGTGCTTCGGGTTGAACACTATATTCATAATTTGTTTTTAATAATAATGATAATAAAAATTGATTAATTAATTAATTAAAAAAAATAAAAAATAAAAAATAAAAACATATATATATATATATATATATATATATATATATATTATAAATTAATTAATTATGGATTGAACATTATCACGTGTTGTTTGCTGAATTGTAATACAAACGTCCAGAAATATGTATGTATGTATGTATGTATGTATGTATGACTTTATTATACAGTTTATTACAGTAAAAACAAGACAAAGTTTGATTGAGGGGCTATGGACCTCTTTGGCCCAACACCGGTCCAGTTATCGTTTTGTATTAAATCTGGCTCCAAAACTATTCTTAGATCAGCCCCTTATAAATGTAAATGTTGCACTTAAAGGAAAAAGGACGTCCTTTTGGTTATTCCAGTAAGAAAGGTCACCACAACCAAGGTCGATTTTCAGAGGCAACCCACCCCTATCCCAACGCATTCACCCCC
>NC_054711.1:31031987-31081987 GCF_016097555.1 Gigantopelta aegis
CCATTTATTAATAATACAAATACTATTGTATATTGTAAAGACGTTAATTAATACATTAATACGAATTTTGCGACAAAACATACGTGTACTAGTAAGAATCGACTCAGATATAGTACCTTAATAATGGCAATATGTATATATTTACAACTACAATTCTATTTGTTTTTACACAATATTTAGTGTGCAAATTTTATTATTTAGAATCATTATTATTATCATCATTATTATTATTATTATTATTATTAATATTATTATTATTATTATTATAATTATCATTGTGTCATCATCATTATTAATATCATTATTATTGCGTAGGCTATGTTGGACACCATATGTCATAAACAGGTTTTACGAATCGACAGCAGGCTAAGCAGACAAACGGTAATGAAATGAACCGGTTCCTATATATTAAAACTGTATATAACGGACACGTTTAGCATAACGTTTTCATTATTATACAGATCGCATCCAATAATTGTATAAAATTGGTTTCCCTGAATCCTTTACTGAAACTAATAATTTCTTTATCAAAAGAATATGTAATAAACCCGTTCATTTAGTGCACCTCTTTATAACAGGCTGTTATATAATTAATAGCACTAGTATCAATGACTGTAAAACACATTGATATAATGTAGCTTTTTATAATAGGCGCTATTAATAGTTAATGTTATTTTATGTGCAGACATAAAGGTATATGCATTTACTACGCATATGCATGAACATATTAGTAATATCTGAGTTTTCACCTATACGTGATCATATAATATTATACGAAACATGATTACAGATTTATTAAAATATTGTCAAAATAATGTCTTCTTTTATAATATTTCCGAGTTAATATCTACAAAATCTGGTATTTTAATATATATATGTATATGTATATATATATATATATGTAAGTTATAAACAAGTTATTATACAAATTATTTATAATTATATATAATTTAAGAAAGTTTTTTATCCAACTTTTTAAAATTCGTCTTTAATATAATATATTCACAATTACCTTTGTCCATTTCAATATAATGAAGTCCTCGATAGAATAAAATTACAACGTAAAAATGATATACTCTATTTCATCAAGGAAATCGAAATGTAAGAAGAAAATGATTTCAACTAACAAGTAGAAACTAACGCTTCCTGTTACAAAATGTTGAATGTATATGTTGATATTTATAATATACCAAGCTCCATCTTCGCACCCACACCGTTTCAGACCGTTTTAAAAATTAACGTTTCGGTAACGAAAGCTACAGTTTAAAACAACTTATTAAAACAGGGACACTGACTAAATATAAGGCAATCTATGTATACACAATTACCGTAACATTTAATAGTACACACATATGTACCTTTATAACAGTAATGTGTTAAAGTAGTATACAGTGCATATAGTTTAATGATATATTTTTAGTTTTATGTGTAAATAGGGAGAAAACCTAAATGATATATTTTTAGTTTTATGTATAAATATAGAAGAAAAAAAACCTAAATACATTGCATATCAGTCAGTCAGTCTGTCTGTCGGTCTGTCTGCCTGTCCAAGAATGTTACTGTTAGTATGCCCCTCTCTGGGTATGTATGTCTGTCTGTCTGTCCGTCTCTCAGTCAGTCCGTGTCTTTGTACGTCTGTCTTTGTATGTATACTAAACACCAAACGAAACGCGAATATTAATTTAGTTTGATTTAAAACTTCCAGTTTGAACCTTCTCAGATTTTGAGTCTGTTAAAATCATCAGTTTTTTTAACATCACAGTTCCGTTTTACTAGTCTATTTATCAAATTAATTATATCATTCTCATATTAGTAATATCTGAGTTTTCACCTATACGTCATCATATAATTTTATACGAAATATTATTACATATTATCATTCGATCTCTCTCTCTCTCTCTCTCTCTCTCTCTCTCTCTCTCTCTCTCTCTCTCTCTCTCTCTCTCTCTCTCTCTCTCTCTCTCTATATATATATATATATATATATATATATATATATATATAGATATATATATCGAATGATAATATGGCCGTAAAATATTTGTATGTCTTTTTTTGTTCGGTATATGTCTGTGTGTCTGGGTTTTTTTTATCTGTCTGTCTGTCTAATTAAAAATACTCACCACCACAATCCAATGATGTTCGTAGGGAACATCAAATAGAAATACAGACATACAAGAACACCTTGTATTCTCATTGTTCTTAAACCTCTTCAGGTGAATTGTTGTGATGGAAAAATGTACACAAAGAAACCAGATATATTTACTTCGGGGAATGAGACTCCAGTGTTGATTCAAGAAAAAACAAAGAGATTTCCGAACGAAAGAAACAAGCAATCTCCGCCGAATAGTAACACACGTAAAACAGCAACACACGTCGTTAATTTCGTCTTCTGTTTTCGTTTAAACGTGGGTGTGTAATTTATAAATCATGAAATTCGCCTCTCACATTTTTTTCCAAAAAGCTATGTCGAAATACCATCATTATTTCTTTCAACAGCGGTTGCAACGGATTCCTTAATTTTCCTTTTATTTTTATTTATTTATTTATTTTATTTTCGCACAAACACAAAATATATATTCCAATGCACTTCCGTAATCGACGAAAAAAACATTTCTCTCTTTACAAGCAACGAAACAATGTGGGGTTTTTTTTTCAGTAAAAATGAGAACTTGTTGTACTTTAAGAATAATAAACTGATAATTTTCTTGTACTATTTAAACACACAATATTCAAGAATTCTTCCAGCAGATTAATTTCTTTGCTTTTCAGGATATCATCCCTCCTTTTTGTGTTTTTCGTATATGACAGAATAATTGTGAACAAATGAATATATCCGGAAAATAACTTTAGTTTCAGTGGTTCAATCCCGTCGCAATTTTCACCTCTTGGCTATAAGTGGTTTCCTATTTCTCTCACTGTATAGCAATAAACCTCCACACGCCTTCCGATCACAATTGCTTGAGCATATGTAGTCCTGGAAAAAGACACTCCTCTCTGTCACGTCCTTGAAGAAATCTTCATCATAAAAGATAAAAAAAATCATTTCACGAGAAGATTCCATCAAATCTCACTTGCGGCAAAGTCGTAAAGGTGTCTTAATTTGCATCCCACTGGAAACGGTTCGTGTTTAATTTCTCCTGGATTACAATTCAAACGTGGGTAATAATTTTTTTTCCGGAAAAGTCGTTTTCCAGTGTGATTTGTTCCTAAAAAATAGGTTGACGGCGGGTGGGGCATCGTACAATCTTTCTCGGGTGACTTGCATTGGACCCCCACGACCGAGCACAGACATACGTCAATAGTTTTGTGCGGGATTGTTATTTTATGCAGGGCTGTAACAACATCTCGAAAAGGACTCTCAACGGTTTATAATTTCCAACTCATCCGACTGGAAAATATCAGCGTTCTGAAAAAAATAAAATAAATAAAATAAAACAAAATAAAATAAAATAAATAAACTAACAATATTTAATTTCATAGCATATAATATAGTCACACATAATTATTTCTCTATTAAACTCGCGTATGTAAGCATACGTACAAAAAAAAAAGCCAGGCGCTTCTCATATAGCCACCACCCCCAAATACCCACCACCACCCCCTCTAAAATTACGACGTCTCACTGACAAGTTAATATACGATCCAATATGAAAGAAATAGTTAGAAACCACAACTCTTCGCTTCAGTGACGGACCAGACAACACGCACGGACTCGAGTCAATAATTTAAATCGGTTTGAATAGACGTTGCTCTCTCATCATAAGGCCAAGAAAGTGGTCTTTGCAGGCTATTGCTTTCACACAATGCCCTCCCGAAGAAAAGCCGTGTCACCTGAACATTAAACGATAGCGAGAACCCACCTGTGAGCCGAGCTCATGGCTGTGTGTGTTGTATGTTCCTGGCCCAGCTTTTCTTCATTGGCGATGAAGCGCATTGCGAACGCAGCCCGAGATTGAAGAAAGTAAAGTATTTACTACTCTAGCGCTTCGCCGCCGCTCGCCCCTGGGCTGTGCGTAACGATGGTGTGATAAAACACTTGTCCATAAAGACCACATATATAGTCACTTTTTCTTTACCTCGCAAAAAAGTTTCTTTTTTTTAAAGTAGAGTTGATTGAGAGTTGTGGTATTGTTTTCTGTTTTATTTATTGTCTAATATTGTAGATTAATCTAATAATTAAAATTAAGAATAAAAAATTAAGGGAAGAAAAAAAAAAAAAAAAAGAAAATGAAAAAATAAACCCACCAGTCATTACAAAATGGCTATATTTAATAAAATTCAGTATGTTTTATTACAAACCTATTTCACAATAATCGCTCATTGATATCAATAAAATCAGTGCATTACCCAAGCAAAATTAGTAGGGGCAGTAAACACCAAGGGGATAAAACGTTTTAAAAATTAAAGCAGCTACCAGAAAACGTCTATAGAATTTCTTTTTTACAAAATAGTTACATTTAAAATTCTGTATTCATTTTTTTTTTTTTTTTTTTTTTTTTTTTTTTTTAACCACACATTAATATCGACAAAATCAGGGCCTAGCCAAGACACAATAGGTAGGGGCAGTAAAAATAAAACCAGGGAAGACCAACAAAGAACCTGTCCCAGGTGGACAAAAAGATACTGTAAAACTAAACAATGCACTTGTTGTATTGTTTTGGATAGGAGGGAGGGGAAATAACTGACATCGTTTCTTGCTGCCTAGATACGGATCCGAAAGAATCAGTGGCGATAAAAAAAAAATTCAAATTTGTGCCCAGTAATATAAGGTTTATTCCAGGTAGACAAAAGAACACTTTTAACCCAATAAGTATACTTTGGGGGGGGGGGGGGGGGGGGGGGGGTGAGGTATTGGAACAACGACCCCTTTATCTTTGCCACTAGATAAAAAAGTAAAATTTGTTTTATTTAACGACGCCTAGAGCACATTGATTTTGTTATCTTATCATCGGCTATTGGACGTCAAACATATGGTCATTCTGAGACTGTTTTAGAGGAAACCCGCTGTCGCCGCATAGGCTACTCTTTTACGACAGGCAGCAAGGGATCTTTTATTTGCGCTTCCCACAGGCAAGGTATCACAAATCATGGCCTTTGTTGAACCAGTTATGGATCACTGGTCGGTGCAAATGGTTTACACCTACCCATTGAGCCTTGCGAAGCACTCACTGAGGGTTTGGAGTCGGTATCTGGATTTAAAATCCCATGCCTCGATTGGGATCCGAACCCAATACCTACCAACCTATAGACCGATGGCCTAACTACGACGCCACCCAGGCCGGTCTTGCCACTAGGTATGGCCTGCAAATTGAACATCTGTGAAGTTGGTAAGACCTCTTATATGTGTTAGCCATGTTTTTTTTACTTTCCCTCCCTGTTTAATAAATGAAAATAAAAAAGACCATTATGGATACCAATCAGACCAGTGACGTATTAGATCAATATACCAAATATTTGTTTATTTAAGATAGTATAACCACAAAATAGTAATATTACTTACAAAGGAAGGTTGTATAATGTACTTTACAAAAATGCATTTGTAAACACGAATGATTTCTGTAAGTTTGGTATGGGGGCATTAAATTATATTGGCTTCAAATTTATATTACTCTTTAAAATAGGTAAACAAGTCTTACTGTTTTAAATTCGACTCTAATGTATTATGATGTTATTCTTGATTGTTTTATCAAATAATATATATATATATATATTTTTAATAGAACTGTAAATTTCTGAAGAACCAAAATGGTTATACATTTTCATTTCCAATTATAAAACAGTTTTTATAATTATTGTTATTATTGTTACTATCATCATCGTCGTCATCATCATCATCATCAACATCATCATCATCATCATCATCATCATCACCATCATCATCATCATCGTTGTCGTCATCATCATCATCATCATCACCGTCGTCATCATCATTATCACCGTCGTCATCATCATTATCATCATCATCATCCTCGTCGTCATCATCATCATCATCATCATGACATGTAGTGTAATAATAATGACAGTAATATGAAAATTAATCTGATTATATTAATATAACGATTACTATAGCATGCATTATTGTATCTAACAACAACAACAACAAAATTATTTGTCCATCAAAAATTGCTGAGCGTCCCCTCCAACCCACAAGTATCGGGGTCCCTGCCAAAGACTGTTACCGTGTATTTTGAACTTATGTCCCTTTGCTGTGTTCAACGTCACTCATTAAAAACTAAGTGCATTATAGAAAAATGCTGTAAAAATAGCATTAGCCTTCTAATATGACATCTCAAGGCATTAACCAACATCAGAAAGCCTCGCTGGTTGAAGCATAGTCCGTGGTGTCATATCTGCTGTAAAGTGCATATAAGAAGAAAAAGTGCTTATAAGAGTCCTGCTAGGGAAAATGTGGAGAGTTTTCTTTAGGAGTGTGTGTCAGAATTATTAAAGGTGCTATTAATAAGAAAAACGTTGCGGGTTTCTTGTCTAAGTTTATGTGTTAAATTACCAAATTTTGGACATAGCCTTTGATTAATAATTCAATGTGCTTTAGAGGTGTCATTAAACAAATAAACAAATGTTAGGGTTTTTTGTTGTTTTGTTTTGTTTTTCTTTTGTAATGTTCTTGCATTATAGAATAGGTTAGTTCCAGTTGATTAAAGAATATATTATTATTAATAAAAATGAAAAGCCGCCGCCGGCCAACGTAATTTGTTTTTTGACATGGCCTTGTGTTTTATAGTTACATATATTACTGTTTTCTTAAAGTGGAAACATTACTTTTGCTCACGCAAAACAGAAATAATATTACGGCTTTAAAGTGTCGACGTTTTAAAATCCAACATCATTTATTCACATAAAACGATAACACATAACGTGTCTCTACCATTAAAGATACTTTGTCCTCAAACGCAACACAGCCTCTATGACGTGTCTCTACCATTAAAGATACTTTGTCCTCAAACGCAACACAGCCTCTATGACGTGTCTCTACCATTAAAGATACTTTGTCCTTAAACGCAACACAGCCTCTATGACGTGTCTCTACCATTAAAGATACTTTGTCCTCAAACGCAACACAGCCTCTATGACGTGTCTCTACCATTAAAGATAATCTTTCCTTTTTCGAGAAAATTAACATACTCTGTGTGTTAAAATTTTTAAAACTTGTGTAAATTTATATACATTATTAACAAACAATGCGGTGCCTCCTAGCTATCATTTCATTTTCTGTTTATTTCTTTTGAACATTTAGTTGTTTATGTGCTTGGACCTTAATTGGATATAGACACGTAAAATACTTATATGTAAGAAAGTTGTTCATCAGTTTCTATCTATCTATCAATATATCTATGTATATCTGTCTGGCTGTCTGTATGTATGTCTGTCTGTCTGTCTATCTATCTATCTATATATATTTATCTGTTTTTTGACGTCGTCTAGACTATTTATTTTTATTGTTATATATGCTGAACTGATCTTTTATATATGTTAAACTGTTCTTTTCTTTAATAGAAGCCTTAACATTCTTGACGATTGTGAATCTGCAATTAGAATGTTCAGTTAAAGTTTGTTTTCTTTAATGACACCACTAGAGAACATTGATTTATTAATCATCGGCTATTGGATGTCAAACGTTTGGTAAATTTGAGAGGAAACCCGCGACTTTTTTTTCATTAGTAGCAAGGTACCTTTTATATGCACCACGCCACAGACAGGATAGCACATACCACGGTATTTGATATACCAGTTGTGGTGTACTGGCTGGAACCTGAAAAAGCGCAATAAGCCCATCGACATGGATCTATCCTATATCCGACCGCGCAACAAGCGACAGCTTTACAACTGGGCGACGTCCCACTCCCATCTTTGTAGAAGACTGACTCCAAAAGGTGTTACGAGACAGTCGTAAAAGTACGCAATAAGGACTCACTGCCATGCGGTTTGTCTATAGAGAGCTGATCTTGACCACAATATAACTCCGTCTTAGGAGGACTTAAACTTTATAGCGCAACTCTTAAAGGGACATTCCTGAGTTTGCTTCACTTTTTGACATGTTATCGACTAACAGAGACTTTTTAACGATTGCAATTACATATCAATTTTTTTTTTTGCATAAAAATATTAGTGGCTGTATATTAAACGTGTTTCTGATCATTCTAATATTTGTACTACGTTAAATTTCATTTTGTTTCCTAAAATATAACTTTTTTCGTACGTACGAAATTATTTGAAGACAAAATCCAGTTTGAATATACAGACAAAATCCAGTTTGAATATACAGACATTGAATATACAGACACTGAGATTCTAAACAAGAAAATATATTTAATATGTAAGTTTAATCGTACAAATATTTTATTAATCGGAAACATCTTACAATGCAGTAAACTCAGGAATGTCCCTTTAAAAAAGCTTTCTAACTAAATGGACGTGTAAATGCTCACTCAGATACTAGTATGTATAGAATAATATTTAGACGAAGGAATTGTAAGCATTTTTACCAAAAAATATTCTAAAAATTATTTTAAGGGCGAATTACCGTTACTAGTTTGGGTCGGCTGTTTATTAATAGAAAATAACAACTGTGGCCATTCGCGGTTATTTCTATACATTGTTTGCACATACAAAAAACGAAATGTTTGCACGGGAATTACGGTAATCTAGGCTGGGGACGATTTAGCGATGTGTGAGAAAATCAGTGACTTTTCTGTTTTGGGACGAAAACACTAAAGCACGTTAATTAATTAATTAATTAATTAATTATCGGCTACTGGATGTCAAACATTTGGTAATTCTGACTCGTAGTCTTCAGAGTAAGGGAATGTTTTATTTATCGACGCACTCAACACATTTTATTTACGGTTATATGGCGTCAGACACAGCTACTGAGAGAGGAAACCCGCTGTCGCCACTTCACGGGCTACTCTTTTCGATTAGCAGCAAGGGATCTTTTATATGCACCATCCCACAGACAGGGTAGCACATAACACGACCTTTGTTACACCAGTTGTGAAGTACTGGCTGGAACGAGAAATAGCCCAATGGGACCACCAACGGGGATCGATCCTAGACCGGCCGCGCATCAAGCGAACGCTTTACTAGCCTTCAGAGGGTACCCGCTACATTTTTCCATTAGCAGCAAGGGATCTCCATATGGATTTGGGTTTATTTGGGGGAGGGGGGGGGGGGGTCATTGCTACCACTGGTATGTAAAATACCATAGTATGCGTTGTCCTGTCTGATGGTAAACCGCACTTAACAATACCTTAGCTACCAATGGAAAAAATGTACGGGTTTCCACTAAAGACCATGTATGAGAATTATCAAATGTTTGACGATAGACGATGATTAATTAATCTAGGTTTCTTCTGTTAGGCTTTCGGCGAGCATTAGCAGAAAGTGTCATGTATACAGTGGTCTGATACTGTTCCAGCCTGTGCCCTGTGACTGGTATATCAAAGGACATGGTATGTGCTATCCTGTTTGTGGGACAATGCATATTATAAAAATGTAACATAATAATGTTGCGGGTTTACTTTAACATGACTGCATATTTAGAAACCTTTTAATTTTACCATAAACATAAAGAGAAGAAAAGGGATACTGGTAGCACTGTTTTCTCTATAATGAAAGAGAACAGAATAGAATAGAACAGATGTTTAACGACACGCTAACACGAATTAATTAATTATCGGCTATTGGGTGTCAAACTATGATAAATGTAAACAGTAAATGATGAACCACATCAGATTAAAATTCAAAAGTTAAATTAAAACACCGTTTAAAGAACTGTGTAAAAATACAAAAGAGAAAAGAAAAGTGAGGTGCAAAATAATATTTAAAATGTGATATGAAATGGGGAAAAACAAAAACAAACAAACATAAAATAAAATAAAAATAAAACAAAACAGAACAAAGCCAAACCAACAACAAAAACCCTTCAGCTTTAGAAGTTGGTGATTTGTAGCTTACGGACATTCAAAAGGAGAGTTAAACTTACGGCGGAGTCAGAGGTTATGCCCACGACAGGCATGCTTGTCCAATTCTCTGATGGAACCGTGTCAAAAATGACCCACACCCACACACACAGACTGTTTTCTTTAACGACACCACTAGAGCACATTTAATCACTGACAACTGGATGTGAAACATTTGGTAATTCTGTCTCGCAATCTTTAGAGAAAACCCGCTAGAAATCATTCACGTGTACTTTCCCCTCAGGTATGACAACACATACCAGGACCTTTGATATTCCAGTCGTTAGGCACTGGATTTAAACGGAGATATTTTCATATGATATATGATAAATTACATTATGGGGTTTATATACGGAATATTAGCATTTATCGCGTTCCATTGTTTTGCTTACGAATGCCCTATAGGTAGTACTATACCAAATAACTTCCGGCTGGGTCAAAGTTCGAGGTGCACCCAACTTTTGATAGAGAAGTGAACACCACAAGTCCTGTGATTGGTTATAAATGTGAGTGTGTTGGTTGTAAAAAATAATAGTTTCATCTGGGTAAAATAAATGTGCAATTTTATTTCATCTAGTACCAATGTGTCAAGTAGCCTTGTGCTTGAAACATGTATGGGGTACCTGTAAAAAAAAGTACTCGAATTTTGTGCGAAACTAGGGTAGTCATAGACGCTACCTGTTATCTCAGAAACGAGCAGCTTGACCCCCATTTTTTTCTGATTCACTTTAAGTGTAAGGGGTGGTAGTATTTATATCCGTGGCGTTTATGTCGGTTGATACGTTGCAGGTAGGAGTTTTAGCCGCATATGTTACTATTGTCGTCTATGGGATTTGATTTGGTAGTATACACCCTTTAGATTCCAACAAAACGACAGTCCTGAGTTTGTTGTCATTGTTAACATGTTGTGTACTACCAGACACGTTTCAAGAACAACACCTTTTAATTAAATACATTTTCCAGCATACATTATCAGTGTCTGTATATTTAAATGTGTTTATGATCGCCCCAGTATTGTACTAGCTGAAACTTCATTTCGTTTTCCAATATATATATACTAGTACATATACTGAACAAAATAAGAAACTTCCGCTAACTTTGCTTGAACATAACTTGATGAAAACAAACCGGGGGAATAATTGTTATATATGCGTTTAAAGAGTGTTCCATGATGCATCGTTTGGTGCAAAAATCATGGCCATAGGTTAACAGAAACTGGGAGTGTGGTAGGGGTTAAAAAAACACCCACTTAATAACGGGTATGACCACCTCTTGAATTGACCACTGCAGTGCATCGCAGGCGCATAGAATTGACTAACGTGTTGATTTCTGCCTGTGGAATATTGTTCCATTCCTGAATGAGCGCTTAACGAAGTTCGTTGACGTTAGCGGGTGGGTTGGGACGACGCCTCAATCGTCTGTCCAGACTATCCCAGACATGCTCGATGGGGTTCAGATCAGGACTTTTAGCGGGCAAGTCATCAATGAAATCAATGTTATTTGTCCTAAGAAAATTTACAGTGTCTCTAGCTGTATGAGAGGTGGCATTATCATGCTGAAAAATCGAGATGTTGGCGTTGTTATGGAACAGAGGAATGACGTGATGAGCCAGAATGTCATCGCGGTAACGTTGAGCATTTAAATTGCCATCAACGACGGCTAGTGGTTAACGATAACCACGGACAATGGCTGTCCAGACCATGACACAACCCCCACCCCCGAAACGATCTCGTTCAAGAACACAACAGTCAGCATAGCGTTCGTTTCTCCTACGGTAGACGCGCACCCTGCCATCACCACGTTGTAAAGAAAATCGGGATTCATCCGAAAAAAGAACGGTATTCCAGCGTCGCCGTATCCAACGAGTGTGTACACGTGCCCAATTAAGATGATTTAGACGATGACGTTGCGTTAAAACGCATCCGACGTAAGGACGTCGTGCATGTAAACCGTTCTCCCGCAGACGATTACGAACAGTTTTCCCACTGATTCGGTTATTATGAAGCCCAGGTGTGTTAGCAGCAGTAGCAGTGACAGTTTGGAATCGATTGCGCAAATGCGTGTTCATGATATAGCGGTCTTGACAATGCCTTGTAACACGCGGACGTCCACGACGTGGCAAGTCGTTGGTGCTTCCTGTCGTTCGAAATCTTACGCGAAAATTTCGTATCGCTCGACTAGAACTCCGAACATGCCTTGCAACGTCTTCTGTCGACATGCCAGAATCAAGCATGCCAATCGCCCGTTCGCGTAAATTATTGGGTATTCTTGGCATACTAAAAATGTTACAATGTAAAAAACGTTAATTTGTTTACACATTTTGAAGCGTTTTCGTTCACTTGACAACAATGTCAGTAAGACAAGTAAAACAAATTGACCGAATACTACACGGGACATGTCGAACCATGCATGCACGTGCAAATTAAATTTCATGTTGTCGACGATTAACAGTGCAAAAATAATCAATAAAATTCATGAATCCTGATAATACAGCTCAAGGCTAATACTACCTATATAATTTCATTACACAATGAATTCTTTAACACAACAAATACTATATGTACAAATCGGAAGTTTCTTTTTTTGTTCAGTATATATATATATATATATATATATATATATATGTATATGTATATGTATATGTATATGTATATGTATATGTATATGTATATGTGTGTGTGTGTGTGTGTGTGTGTGTGTGTGTGTGTGTGTGTGTGTGTGTGTGTGTGTGTGTGTGTGTGTGTGTGTGTGTGTGTGTGTGTGTGTGTGTGTGTGTGTGTATGTGTGTGTGTGTGTGTGTGTGTGTGTGTGTGTGTGTGTGTGTGTGTGTGTGTGTGTGTGTGTGTGTGTGTGTGTGTATATGTGTGTGTGTGTGTGTGTCTGTGTGTGTGTGTGTGTGTGTGTGTGTGTGTGTGTGTGTGTGTGTGTGTTTTCGTTCGTACGAAATTGTTGGGAGACCACATCCAGTTTGGGCTACATACAAATAATAGGACAACAAGAAAGACTGAATATACACACACCTATATTCTAAAGAAGAAACAATATTTAGTATGTAATTTTAGTCATTAAAATATTTTATTTGTCGGAACATCTTACAATGGCAGAAAACTCATCATGACTGTCCCTTTAACTGACGAGCGATTTGAGTACGGTATGTTTCTAAACAGCGCGTTGTAGAAACGAATCTAACGGGCGGTATTCTCTTATTGTACTCATGCTTAAAGGGACAGACCCTAGTTTTTAAACACTGCAACATAGAGCCATTTAAGTTCACTGAAATCAAACATTACTTATATTTTATTGTTTAGATTATTCATTTCTGTAGAGCCGAAGTGTTTCTGATCATCCTGGTGTTTGGTAGTACCAAACATTGCATTTTTCATATGTTTAAAAACGCACGTGCGTCTGAGAAGTAGCGGTTTATTGTTCGAGTTCTGGGCTATTTTTAAGGATATTTCATGTTTTAACATCAAAGACTTGTCTTTCACTCTATTGTAAGTTTATCCAAATGAGTTATAGGTTAGTAACTTAACTAAAATTAGTGTCCACTTTATACGGGTTAAAACTACGGTCTGCGCTTTTAACTCATATGAAAGAATCAGTTTTGGTGGTGATAATTTCATAGTTAGTTTGGCTTTGACATTTGGATTATCACCATGGAGCAGTCAAACAGATTTTGTTAAATCTGAATATTAAATAAATCACCGGATTCGACAGGAAGTTTGACATGTTTTAAATTTACTAACACTTCTTGGCATTTTTGATTGGCAGTTTGATAAAAACAAAAATGTTTCTAATTTAAATAAATAGTTGATACGTTTTGATGAGTTAAATGTATCCTGAAAGCGATGACATATCAAAGTATTCTACATTACTTTTCAATATAATCATCCTTGACCTCAATGCATTTGGCCCAGTAATCCTTTAAGCTAATGAACTAGTAACATAGAACTCTTCTGGCTAGCTCATCAACCACTATGGTTCCACCCTTAAAACCGGGTACGACGAAGGAAGGCTTTCAAATTGATGAACGGGTAATAATCACCAACGATAAAAACGGATGTTTAGTATGCAGAAGAAGGATAGTATGGATTATGAATTATATTTATTATGAATTGCTGTAGTTCTTGTATTAGCGGTGATTCTGTTGTTTGTTATTGTTTGTATTTGGGTGTTGTTTTAAATTTGAAAACAAAAAATTGCTGGGTTTTTGTAATTTTTACTGTTTGTTTGGTTTTTCAATACATTCAAGCGTTGATATGACAACAAAAAGTAAATTGTTGTTTGGAAATTTAAAAAAAAGGTATATATTCTGTTTTATGTACAATTTTTTTTTTTTTATCTGTTCACTAAATAGAGAAACCTACCTACTTTAAAATAATGATGTCTGCTTCATTGCTAATGAATGAAAGAAATGTTTTATTTAACGAAGCCCTCAACACATTTTATTTACGGTTATATGGCGTCAGACATATGGTTAAGGACCACACAGATGTTGAGAGAGGAAACCCGCTGTCTCCACTTCATGGGCTACTTTTTTCGATTAGCAGCAAGGAATCTTTTATACGCACCATCCCACAGACAGAATAGTACACACCAAGGTCTTTGTTACACCAGTTGTGGAGCACTGGCTGGAAGTAGATATAGCCCAATAGGTCCATCGACGGGGATCGATCCTGGACCGACCACGCATCAAGCGAACGCTTTACTACTGGGCTACATCCCGCCCCATTGCAAATGAGAATATATTCTATCTATTCATTATACTACTGAAAATTTGATTATTTATTAATATTCTAGTTGGAACTCAATGTATTGACTTAAAGGGACATTCCTGAGTTTGATGCATTGTAAGATGTTTTCGACTAATAAAATATTTCTACGATTAAACTTACATGTTAAATATATGTTCTTGTTTAGAATATCAGCGTCTGTATATTCAATGTGTTTTTGGTCGTCTTAATATTTGTAAGACGCCCAAACTGGATTTCGTCTTCATATAATTTCGTACGTACGAAAAAATATATTTTAGGAAATAAAACGAAATGTAACCCAGTACAAATATTAGAACGATCAGAAACATGTTTAATATACAGCCACTAATATTTTATGCAGGAAAATATATTTGATATTTAATTACATTCGTTAAAAAGTATCTGTTAGTCGATAACATTTTAAACATTGCAGCAAACTCAGGAATGTCCCTTTAATATTGTTAATTTGGAGTGGCAGTCTTCCTGTAGACGAAGCACGTGATAAACATTCATGGAAAACAATCATGAAATTTCCAAAATACCTTTTCGACTCTGGCTTATGCGGAGATACGGTTAAATACTTTATGCTATTGGACATTATGTTATTACATAGTGAAACCTCTCAAAACCGGATCCTCAGTAAACCGGAATTCCTTCAAAACCGGACGTTTTACACGGTCCCATGATTTGCGTATCTTTTAACACTAAAATTTACCCCTCTAATCCGGAAACCTCTCTAAACTGCACCGAACGAAATTATCCGGTCCCATTGTGTTCCTTTAAAGTCGCACGCCCTAGTTTCAGCCCGCGAAAATTAATTCTAATTTTGGTTAATCTACAAAACTGTAACACACTTAGATCACGTTTTTATAAAATAGAGTGAAAAAGCAGGTTTTATATCAATAAATACCTTGGGAATCCCCGTTACCCAATTACTTGAAATAATTTTGAAAGTTAGTATTCTGATGTTACCAGTAGATGTCGCTCGAAGCACAGAAATGTCTTATGTCACGACAAATTTCCCAGAGTGCACACAGACTTGGGGTGCGTTCCTTTCACCTCTCATGGGCATGTTCCAACTGTTCGGTCCTGGACAGCGAAAGGAATGAGTTTGGAACAGGAAGTTACTTTACCAACATGGGTGTTTTTGTTGAGGAAGTGGTTGCTGCAGCAATCATGGTACTTGAATCGGAATAAGACGACAATGGTAGTCCGTCACTGACCTTGTTGACTATACTACAGTGTTTGAAATAATAAACGTTATATATAAACCGCAATTAGCCTAC
The DNA here is from genome assembly GCF_016097555.1 of Gigantopelta aegis. Classification (NCBI taxonomy): domain Eukaryota; kingdom Metazoa; phylum Mollusca; class Gastropoda; order Neomphalida; family Peltospiridae; genus Gigantopelta; species Gigantopelta aegis. The sequence continues at coordinate 31,048,011 of NC_054711.1, forward strand.
ATTTGCTATTCGGCACCGGGTACTAGTGGCTAACCTATTGTTATTAGCAATTAGATGCACCGTTTATTATTGGTAGTAGTAGTAGTAGTAGTAGTAGTAGTAGTAGTAGTAGCAGCAGCAGCAGCAGCAGCAGCAGCAGCAGCAGCAGCAGTAGCAGTAGTAGTAGTAGTAGTAGTAGTAGTAGTAGTAGTAGTAGTAGTACAGTCTGTAGGAAACCAGAGGTGGGGAGGCACTTCCCCTCCCCAGGACGAAAATGTAAGGTTTCTTTTGTCCTACTCTATTTAAAGGTAACAATATAGCTTGTGCCACCCCCCCCCCCCTCCCAAGGTTGTATCCCCTCTCCAGATATCGTAAGACTTAGCAAAATTATTGGTTTTAAGGGTTTGTAACGTTTTGTATTGAGATACTTACTTGTCTGAACTTCATTGTTAATGAAAATGTTCACGAACTGTAAAGAAAAACCTCACACATGAACGACAAGCAAACGACAACAAATCGGATGTTGATTGCGTGAATCGTGCACGAGAAAACAAACCGAACTAAAACGATAATGGTCACGTGGTATACCAACGTCTGTTACGTTGAAACGGGAAGATCCCCTATAAAAATAGATTAGACCTTGTCTGCTCAACGGTTTTTTCTCAGACGCGCGTGCGTTTTTGAGAAATACGAAAAATGCATTTTGTGGTATTACAAACACAAGTAGTACCAGGATTACCAAAAAACACTTCAGGTGAATGGAAATGTATATTCTAAATAATAAAATGTAAGTAAAGTGCAATTTTATTTGTGAGAAAATGGATTTAATAGCGAAAAACAAGGGCGTAATGGTTAACAACTATGGCGTGTCCCTTTGATGCAAATTTTTACCTTAGAAAACCGAACGGTCACACCGACGTCAATCATTACTGCCTTACTTATGCTTTGAATACCCACTCAGCCGATAACGTGATTGCGTACGCAGAGCTAATCACGTGTGCGCATACTCCAGTGTCACTGATGTGCAGTAGACAAATATCAATTAAGGCATTAACAGCTTTGATGTTTAATTAACTAAAGGAAACACGTGTACTCCCTTTATTCTGAGCTCGATTGTGACAAAGTTATATTAACTTACGAATTTGATTGACCTCCTTTTCATAGCCTACATGTATGTCTCACGATTACCGCAATGAACGGCAAAGCCCCTCTCCAGATATCGTAAGACTTAGCAAAATTATTGGTTTTAAGGGTTTGTAACGTTTTGTATTGAGATACTTACTTGTCTGAACTTTATTGTTAATGAAAATGTTCACGAACTGTAAAGAAAACCCCCAGAAATGAACGACAAGCAAATCGGACCGTGCACGAGAAAACAAACCGAACCAAAACTATGAATTTAATTAATTTTTTTTAATTAATTTTTTTTTTTTTTTTTTTTTATCTTTGCAAAGTTAATTTAACAAAATAAAGAGTAACCAAGAGTAAAATTGTTTGGCTTGGTTTGGTGGAAAATTTGTCAACGGTGTTTCATTTTATTATTTACTTTGGACATGTCGGAACGTCCAGCGAAACGCCGCCATGTTAAATTATTGCTTGATGATAAACTTAAAAGTGTACCTGTTTTTTGGCAGTTTTATTAGTTACTATATCAGTAGAGAACACCAACCAACAAACGGTTTATCTCAATACCGAAACTTCTGTAAACCGGATACTCCTCAAAACCGGACTTTTTCCTTGGTCCCATAGCTGTCCGGTTTTGAGGGGTTATGTTTTATATATGATTATGAATATTGATTATTGTCTGATGTTCATCTTGTTTAGGAAAGAAGAAAAAAATAAATGTTTTATTTTACGATGCACTCAAGGCATTTTATTTACGGATATATGGCGTGAGACATATGGTTAAATAGCACACAGATATTGAGAGAGGAAACTCTCTGTCGCCACTTCATGGGCTACTCTTTTCGATTAGCAGCAAGGGATCTTTTATATGCACCATCCCACAGACAGGGTAATGCATACCACGGCCTTTGATATACCAGTCGTGGTGCACTGGCTGGAACGAGAAATAGCCCAATGGGCCTACCGACGGGGATCGATCCCACACTGACCGCGAATCGAGCAAGCGCTGTACCACTGGGCCACGTCCTGCCACACTCTTGTTTAGTAGAGCCTGTTATGCAATCCTTTTGACTTTTTTTTATCAATAAACTATTTCAAAAGAAGATACGATTTGGATCACGGAAAACTGTTTTGCCGTTCACTTTTTGTGTACTTCAGAATTTATGGGAAATTAGGGTTTATTATTCTATAATAATAATTGTATAATACTAATATTATTGTATAATATTGGTTTTAATATGAAGAAAAAGGGTTAACGCTCGTGCCTTCCGGGAAAAATCGATTATGTAAAAACTTACGTCACAACAAATATACTGAACTAAACCTTTTATTGTCTAACTTAACATTGGTGGAACATATACACATATGTAGTTGCAGCCTCAATAAACTCCTAATTCATACACCAAAAACCGATTTACTAACAGCTATGGAATAGAATTAAAAAAAAGATTTGCAAAACAACCCCGTACAAGGCCTCAGATTACAGTTATCTTCTCATCCGGAAATTTGACCGCGCAAGTAGTCTGCTGTTTGACTGTGATTATTTCATGGCAGACAGCTATGAAGTAGCAACTATTTGACTGAAGTGACAGGGGATAGCATGTAGTTTGTAAACGTGTAACTTGTTGACATTGAAGACTTGTTTGTGGTAATTCCGGCCCATGCAAAAGTAGTGCTTTTTGTGTAAAATGGGTGTACTCCGGCCTGGTTTAGAGGGTGTGTTTGTTTAAACTAATATGCTGAGAGAAAGAGCTGGACAACAGGGGTTGTCCTTTTCTGGGTATGTGTCCCCCAGACAGGCAGAGGTACATACAAAAATCCACAGGCCTGCTGATATTAATAAAAATGTTATAGCCACTAAGGCTATATAGAAACATATAGCGAAATTAATTGTGGAGAAGAGGAAGGTGAAGGTTGACTTGTATTTCACAACCGGTGTAAAGGGAATATGTTCCACATATATATTGCGCCACTACACTATATTTCGGAATTAGTGTTTAGAACTGATGTACGTTCTTGTTGAAAAACAAAGGGAAAAACAATTGTTTCGACATGTGCCTTGTTTTGTCTTTTTAAAAAATATGTTTCTAATAGTTTCATTCCCAGTTTATTGAACATTTTATCATCCAGTTTTTTGGTCCCGGGTCACGTCCCTGGCTATCCAGAGACCGGACCTAGGATTGACATGCCTGAAATCTCAGTGGTATAGGTAGTACTAAACCAAATAACTTCCGGCTGTGTCAAAGTTCGAGGTGCACCCAACTTTTGATAGAGAAGTGAACACCACAAGTCCTGTGACTGGTTATAAGTGTGAGTGTGTTGGTTGTAAAAAAATAATAGTTTCATCTGGGTAAAAAAAAAAAAATTTTTTTTTATTTCATCTAGTACCACTGTGTCAAGTAGCCTTGTGCTTGAAACATGTATGGCGTACCTGTAAAAAAAAGTATTAGAATTTTGTGCGGAACTAGGGTAGTCATAGACGCTACCCGTTATCTCAGAAACAAGCAGCTTGACCCCCAATTTTTTCTGATTCACTTTAAGTGTGAGGAGTGGTAGTATTTATATCCGTGACGTTTATGTCGATTGATACGCTGCAGGTAGGAATTTTAGCCACATTTGTTACTATTGTTGTCGATGGGATTTGATTTGGTAGTATACACCCTATAGAGGCATGGTAAAAAAGTTCATAGTTCATATTTCATCCAGTTATCAAACAAATTTCATTTCCGGTTTATTATAGATGATCTGCAATTTAGGAAGTCATAAGTTCAATCAGTCTTTATTCCATTTCAGACGTCCACTAAAACTATAACGCACGTGTTCCTCGCACAAATTCTATACAAAAGTTGTCGTTCTTGTGGTAAAGTGATAAAGCGCTCCCCAAGTGGCGCGGCCGGTCGATCCCCGTCTACCGGCATCGGTGGAGCGGTGGTTAAGCCATCGGACTACAGGCTGGTAGGTACAGGGTTCGCACAACTCAGAGCGAGTTCTTAAGGGCTCAAGGGGTAGATGCGAGGCCACTACACCCTTTCTCTCTCACTAACCACTAACCAACTAACAACTAACCCACTGTCCTGGACAGACAGCCCAGATAGCTGAGGTGTGTGCCCAATACAGCGTTATTGAACCTTAATTGGATATAAGCACGAAAATAAGTTGAAATGAAATGATCCCCGTCTGGGCCCATTGGGCTATTTCTCGTTCCAGCCAGTGCACCACGACTGTATATCATAGGCCGTGGTATGTACTATCCCGTCTGTGGGATGGAGCATATAAAGATCCCGGGATGGGATTTAGCTCAGTCGGTTAAGCGCTCGACTGAGGTCCTTGTGTGGCAGGATCGAACCACCTCGGTGGATCCGTTTAATTGAGTTTTTCTCGTTTCAACCAGTGCACCACAACTGGCCAAAATGCTGTGGTATGTGCTTTACTGTCTGTGAAAAAGTGCAAATAAAAGATGCCTTGCTGTTAATGGATAAATGTAGCGGATTTCCTCTGATGGCTATATGTCAAAATTACCAAATGTTTAACATCCAATAGCCGATGATTAGTTAAATCAGTGTGCTCTAATGGTGTCGTTAAACAAAACAAAGTTTTAAACAGATCCCTTGCTACTAATGGAAACATGTAGCGGTTTTTTTAAAAAGACTTAGTCACTATGTGGAGAATTACCAAATTAATGTGTTCTAGTGGTATTGTTAAACAAAATAAACTTTAACTTTTTCCATCCCATATAAAGGAGAGTACATATCATGGTCTTTGATATACAGTCGTGATGTACTGGATGGGACGAGAAATACCCCATTGGGACCACCGACGGGGATCGATCCTAGACTGACCACGCATCAATCGTGAGCTTTACCACTGGGCAATGCATCGATATGCTTTCGTTTGGTCAAATTCAGTGTTTTTCCGGTGTCCGCGTTGTTTGCAAAACCTCTCTAAAACGGATGGGGGGGGAAAGGTTTGTTTAGTCTACAAACCTGTAACACATTTGGATACAGTAACAACTGAATGGAACTTGAGTCTGTGACTTTGAAATGGTGAAATACCCTCTAAAAATAGACTGAAACTCAACTCCATAACTGTTACTTTTCAGACGCACGTGCATTTTTAAAAATATGAGAAATGCAATTTGTGATATTAAAAACACCAGGATGACCAAAAACACTTCGAATGTACGGACATTAATAATGTAAACAATAAAATCTATGTAAAGTTTGATTCCAGTTCTCAAAAAAGGGCTCTAATAGCCTAAAATATGCCTTAGTGTTTAGAAACTAGGGTATGTCCCTTTAACCTTACTTATTTGTTCCCGTGTAAACCAGTGCCAAGGGACGTGTTTTGTCTGTGGGAAAGTGCATATAAAAGATTCCTTGTCGCTAGTTGAAAAAATGTGGTGGGTTTCCTCTGAACTATCAAATATTTGACATCCAGTAGACGATGGTTAATAAATCAATGTATTATCCATATGGTTCAACATAACCGAGATAATAATAATCATACGAAGCACACGTGTAAGAACAAGTGTGATGACCCAGTTTTGTGAAGCGACGTCTTAAAATGACGTTGCTTCTCCAGTCCTAACTCGGACTTTGCATTTGAAATATGACGTCATTTCGTCGTCTCCTTCTAGTTGAGGCTGAAACATTTTGAGTTGGGTCTTGTTAATCATAAAGAAAATACCAATAATAATATGGATAATAAAGAAATTGTTACACTCGCGTGTGTGTCGTACTGATTTTACGAAACTCGTTTCAGGATTCATGTATACAATACAAAAATCCTGACACTCATTTCGTAAAATCAGTAGACTACGACACACAAGCTCGTATAATAATCTTTATATCCTCTAGTGGTGTCGGTAAACAAAATCAACCTACTTTACTTAAAATTTCGTTCACAAAAACAATCGTAGTCTATTTGACAAATAAGCTGATTTCCCTGCCCATAATGTTTATTTATTGAAAACAAATCAAGTAAAAACTCAGCATGATATATCCGTCGGACTTTATCAACTCTGCACTAGTTGCAATTTCAGGGCTTTCAAACATTGAATCCCATACCCTTGCTGGAAAACACTGTCCAGTGTAGATGGTTATTTCCCATACTCGTACATATAGTCTTCATAGGAAATCTGCTACATTTTTCCATTAGCAGCAATGGATCTTTTATATGCACCATCCCACAGACAGGATCATACGTACAACGACCGTTGATATACCAGTCGTTGTGCATATCTATTACAACTTTCGATCGTTCTGACCACTTCTCTTGTTTCGTTTTGATCTGCACTGCGGACCGCCAACATTGTACTTACCTGATGAAATTCCTCCCAAGGATCTTGTGGCACCCATTTCAGTTGCCTACCGTAAACACATCTAGCTAAATATTCAGTACAAAAAAATATGAATTCCACAAATGCAATCTCCAAGTGGGCTGCCATCTTTCTGATCGCGACTTAATACAAAAGTGGCTATATACACGGTGGTCGTGTAAATGCCTCCGCGAATGAGGGCTGGCTATTTACACGGCGGTTGCATTTTTGGACACCATAAAGACGCCATACCTCGTACATACCTTTTTGTGCAAAGCACGGGTTACATTTAGTATTCATTGTAATTCGAAATGCATAAAAAAGAGGTAAATGTTTGTTATAACAGTAGAATGAATACAACATGTTTTCTATAAATATTGCAATTATTTACGTTTCTAACTGCTCCATTAGTAATCAGGAGCAAACATTGCAAATCACAATAAACAATAAAACATTTTACTTACATCATTTTATCTTTGATCACGACAGACGAAACACTTTCTTTGGAAGAAAAAAATATGCACGCAACATACATATTTCACTGAAAAGAAACAAATTTGTAGTAACGTAATTAATCTTTTGCGCCAAAGAAAAATAAAATAGGGGATTTTTACCAAAGGTCAAAGGTCAACTACTTTTGGCGAAGCGTGAATCACTAAACAATATTTACGTGTCACCTTTTCTTCCAAAAAGTACAGACGAAAAGATGTATGTCTGTAAATTCCTCCTTTTTGTGTTTTCATTTCCACAATCGCCTTTCCTTATTGCACTATTTTTTGATGCGCTATCATTTCCTGTCTGGTGTGAATAGGTTCTATTACTCAGATGTGGTTTCACTATCATAAAACAGAAACGTCTGCTGGGACCCCGCCAAAAACTATTTGGTTTATTCCATAAAAAAATGCTGGCGAATTAACTGTCTTGGCGAGAGCCCTGACTGGCCTGACGGTCTATGTATGTTTGTGTATTACATTTCGGTGGTGGTATTTTAGCGAATGCTTCAAATATTCCCAGATTGCTACACCCACCTTTCACCAGAGCAACCAATGCATCAATATCAGCTGAAAGTTCATTGGATAATATAGAGCTATCATTTTTTTTCTTTCTTTCTTTTTTGGTTCAACGTGTTCTGGAGTGTTTAATGGAAAAGGTCAAACGGTCGCTTGCGTTTTAAATCAAGTCTAGGTACAAAACAAAAACAAAAGGGATAATTTTGTTTTAAAACAAACAAAATGGTGACAGCATGCTTTCTTGCTTGTCAGAATACGATGGTTTGGTACCAGGCATTCCGTTTTGATTAAAACATATTCAGGAACTTACCTTCGTTTGACACCCAATATCCGATATGTAGTTGTGTGTTGGGGTGTTATAAAACATTCACTGATATTTAATTCCTTTTTTCCAGCACAGATCACATGACTATTGCAGCCAATTAGTGAAGTTAGTTTCATTGACAAGAGCTGCCCCTTTTCATGATTTTATTTTGTTCGAATCAGAACTGATTTTGGCTGTTACGTTACGCCAGTGCCGGATTTATAAGGGATCAAAGAGGAAAATTGCCCCGGGTCCCCCTACAGGCTGGTAGGTACTGGGTTCGGATCCCAGTCGAGGCATGGAATTTTTAATCCAGATACCGACTCCAAACCCTGAGTGAGTGCTCCGCAAGGCTCAGTGGGTAGGTGTAAACCACTTGCACCGACCAGTGATCCATAACTGGTTCAACAAAGGCCAGGGTTTGTCCTATCCTGCCTGTGGGAATCGCAAATAAAAGATCCCTTGCTGCTAATCGGAAAGAGTAGCCCATGAAGTGGCGACAGCGCGTTTCCTATCAAAATCTGTGTGGTCCTTAACCATATGTCTGACGCCATATAACCGTAAATAAAATGTGTTGAGTGCGTCGTTAAATAAAACATTCCTTTGTGGATGAATGACAGTAGCTTACCTTTTTTACCTCTCAAAGAAAAGAGAGATATCATTTAAAACATTTAAAATTGTTATAGTGTATTAGCCAGGAGAGTGACGTTATATAGTTTATTATACACACAGTAACAGATATTTAGGGAAATATAACCAGTATGACACACATGTGTCATAATGATTTCACATGCACAACGAATGACGTAATTTTTGAAGCGACGTCATAACTTAATGCGGCTTTCCCAGTCTTAGATATGTGTAAACCTTACCAAAATGACGTCATTTCGGAAAAAGATGTAGTTTTGCTGTCTCTTTCTAGTTAGCTTTGAATTGTTTTGACATGGTCCTAGCTTGTTATTCATAAAAATTAAATTTTCGATAATGTGGATACTAACGAAATTATTACACTCGCGTGTGAATCGTACTGATTTTACAAAACTCATGTCAGGATTTATGTATTACCCGAGCGAGACATTCAACAGACGATAAATAATAAATCAAGATGTTTTTAATTTTATCATTTGCAACTACAAGTGTGCTGCAGGCATGATGGAAACAAGTAAACTGAGTGACATCATTTCTTTACGATGTTTCGGGGCATGCTCCCTAGAATATTAGATGTCCTGAATGTTTGTGGTGGCAGAAGGTAGTACAAAACGAAATAACTTCCGGCTGGGTCAAAGCTGGAGATACACCGAACTTTTGATAGAGAAGTTAATACCACAAGTCCTGTGATTGATGATAAATATGAGTGTATTGGTTGTAAAATAAAGGTTTCATCTGGGGAAAAAAATTATGCAATTTTATTTCATCTAGTACTACTGTGTCAAGTAGCTTGTGCTTGAAACATGTATGGGATATCTGTAAAGCAAAGTACTCAAATTTTTTGTGGAACTAGGGTAGGCATAAACGCTAACCGTTATCTCTGAAATGAGCAGCTTGGACCTCAATTATTTTCTGATTCACTTTCAAGGGTGAGGGGTAGTAGTATTTATTTCCGTGGTGTTTATGTCAATTGATAAGCTGCAGGTGGGAGTTTTAGCCACATATGTTACTATTGTTGTGTATGGGATCTGATTTGGTAGTATACACCCTATAATATATATTCAGTGCATAATAAAAACAATATTATGATTTTGTCATTTAGTTTATTTGAACTATACTGATTGAATAATTAGCCGTTACTCGAACCATGCAAGTTCATATTGACCTTGACCTTGACAATAATTACTCTACATGACTCTGAATGGAGTTTGAATCAAAGTTAACACTGAGGTCAAGTTGATTTTGGCCTATAATTCATACTGTCAAGATTTCAATAATGACTTTTTACTTGGTATTTGTCTTGCCATATACAACTGCTCTTACAAATGGTGATATATCTAGGCAACCTGAAATTAGATTTTAATAAAAAGAAAAAAAGTATATTAAAAACAGCATATACCAATATTGGGTTAATGTCTTTAATTTCCATTAGCATCCGTGGTGTTTATGTCGATTGATACGCAGCAGGTGGGAGTTTTAGCCACATATGTTACTATTGTCGTCTGTGCGATTTGATTTGGCAGTATGCACCCAGAAGTGTCAATCAGTGTATATATCCAACTGGGTCATTTGTTTTTGCCTTGATGCAGTGTCTCCTTTATGAATCTCTCTTTAACATTGAAAACAAAAGATGGGCACACATGCAGTTGATCATAAAAAGATAAGTGTTGTTATATGTGTGTGTATGCTTGACGAATCAACTGTTAAAATGTTATAACACACAAGGATAAGAAACTTCTTTACCTCAGTTACTGATAGTGACCCAGTATCTGTAGAAATCCATGGCGGTTCACGTGTTGTTATGACTCGTGAAACCGGCCTCGGTGGTGTCGTGGTTAAGCCATCGGACATGAGGTTCGTAGGTAGTGGGTTCGCAGCCCAGTACCGGCTCCCACCCAGAGCGAGTTTTAACGACTCAGTGGGTAGGTGTAAGACCATTACACCCACTTCTCTCTCTTTAACAACTAACAAGTAACCCACTGTCCTGGACAGACAGTCCAGATAGCTTAGGTGTGTGCCAAGGAAAGCGTGCTTTCACCTTAACTGGATATAAGCACGAAAATCAGTTGAAATGAAGTGAAATGACTCATGATGAAGACAATATTACTGAATGACCAGTCGCATACGGTACTTGCAGATGAAACAACATTTTGTTTCTTCTTTTTTTCACTTCTGCAATCGTTGTGATACTGAACTCCCTCAGTGTCAAAATGTTTCTCCGATTAAGAGCCAAACAGTGGTTGATATAAATGCGACTGTAGAAAAGCATTTCTCAGTCATTCCTAACTTATTTGCAGCTCACGGACCCAGTGGGTGTGATATAGTAGATCATCGTTTGGTATTGGGAAGGGTGTAGTATTTGATGTGCTACGGTCTGTTTTGCAAACCTGCAACTATTACAGCAATATTAGCATACCTCTGTCAGATGTCACAAATCAATGCACGTTGTTTAGCATGCTGTGGTCAGTCAGTCTATGACAGAAACCCATCACAGAATGTAGTCGTCAACGGTTGGTCGGAGCATGACAGGTGCACCAAAGGTAGTACTAAAGTAAATAACATCCGGCTAGGTCAAAGTTCCAGATGAACCTAACTTTTGATAGAGCAGTTAATACCACAAGTCCTGCAATCGGTGATAAATGTGAGAGTTTGTTGTGATAAAACATTGGTTCATCTGGCTGGTAAATTCCTGCACTTTAATTTGAACTAGTGTCAATGTAACAACTACTATTAATTGTGCTTGAAACATAATTATGCGGGGTCCTGTATTACATTTTGCTGTGCGGAACTAGTAACGGGTAACGTCTATGGCTACCCGTTACCAGTTTAACCCCCAATCTTTTTTTGATTTACTTTAAAGGTTGAGGGGTGGTAGTATTAAACCCATAGTCAAAATGTCGATTGATACCCTGTATGTAGGAGTTTTAGCCATATGTGTTACTGTTGTTGTCTATGGAAGTTGATTTGGTGGTATACACCCTAAAGATTGCCTCTTTAGTCTCTTCCTCTCGATTGTAAAACCTTTGGTGAACATTTGGTCCTGGTACATCTTCAGGTTGCAGCATGGAGGGATACTTGAGAACCAAATCCGCCAATATTAGAATTGACTTCTAAAGCTCCTTTACCGATTACCGTTCCTTGTATCTCACTTGCCCCAAAGACGTTGCTACAGTTGATTAGATGACCATGTGACAGTGAATCTTATAGGGACATTCCTGAGTTTGCTGCATTGTAAGATGTTTCCGACTAATAAAATATTTATACGATTAAACTTACATATTAAATATATCTTTTTGGTTTAGAATATCAGTGTTTGTATATTCAATGCGTGTCTGGTCGTCTTAATATTTGTAAGAAGCTCAAACTGGATTTTGTCTTCAAATAATTTCGTACGTATGAAAACAATTATATTTTTGGAAATAAAACGAAATGTAACCCAGTACAAATATTAGAACGATCAGAAACACGTTTAATATACAGCCACTAATATTTTATGCAGAAAAAATATATTTGATATTTAATTACAATCGTTAAAAAGTCTTTGTCAGTCGATAACATCTTAAAACGTGCAGCAAACTCAGGAATGTCATTTTAATCCAGAATACATAGCTTTTGTTGCAACAGCTCCAACCTGGCATGTACCATGTTCTTCATGGCCAGGATTGATTCAGTGACAAAACCAGATGAATTGGCAGAAAAGGAGGATTTGGATGAAGAATGAGTTACCTATAGGCACAAGACAGCTGAAATATGTTGTATTTAAACCCTTAATTATATTGTAATAGACGGACAGACAGACAGACAATGTATTCAGTATAAAGGTCATAGGCCCATAAGACAATCAGAAATTGTTATACATGTTTACGCATACGCGTAGCCAACATTTACACAGTATACTATAGGTAATGTATATAATGTATAATTAAATATTATTTAAATGTTAAAGTATTTCTAATCGTTTGCACATTAAAAGGATAAAGAAATACATTTAATAATGCATGATATATTGTAGTAGATTGTAACGAATATATTTATCATTGTGTTGCTCTTACAAAAAGTTGGGTGATATGTACACATAGGTACGACTTTTGGCCAATATACAGCTTCATAATAATTATAATATATGTTAATGAGTTCTATTTTTGCTTCAAATAATGTTTTATTGAATATTTTATTTTTTTAAACATACAAAACGACCTTTAACCATGTCCCTGTCCTATCGGTTTATAGACATATACTATTTTGCTGATTTTCACACTCCTTGGTGGTCATCTTGAATATTATATTGATTATTTCTATTGTTTATTTCAAAACATATTTGGTTGAATTCTTTATCTTTTAAAACATAAAAAAGAAAAATAATTCATATCTGTAACATATCTGGTTATGGATACATTTTGTGTATAGTGCTTTGTTGATTTTCTTAGTGACCATCTTGAATATTTTAAACAGCTGAAGGATGACAAAATAGTAGTTGAGTCCATAAATCTCTATCTAAAGTCTGAATCAAATTGATAATAACTATGATAAATTACTTTTCTACCTTTAATTGCCGTTAGATTTTCTCTACATTTTGTCCAAACATAAATAATGAAAAAAGCCATTACAGTGACACAGATTCCGCATACAGGACTGTAACGATGTCACCGTTATCGACTTCACTGAGATTGTATAGGGCAAAACACATGCAGTTTTTCACCCTCTGCCATTTTCTTCTCTTTTTTTTTCGTGGAATACTCTTCAAGAGGGGTGGAAGCTTCCTAAGTATGTGACGTAATTAATCTGACGTCATGATGAGTGCATGTCACGACGTTGTTAGATTACTTAATATCGACCCACCCCTCTTAAAGGGTATTCCATGAACAAGCAAAAATGGCAGACGGCAGAAAACTGCATTTATTTTGCCCTATGCAATCTTAACGAAGCCGATATCGGTGACATCGTTACAGTTTCGTATGTGGAATCTCTGTCACTGTGAATATTAATGTGTTTTTTCACGATTTGTATCCGGACAGGATTTGGGTGGAATTTAACGGTGATTAAAGGTACGATAGTAATTTATCATAGTTGTTAACAATTTGGTTCGGACTTTAGTGCCTTGTCTATAGGAAAAGAAAGAAAGAAATGTTTTATTTAACGACGCACTCAACACATTTTATTTACGATTATATGGTGTCAGACATATGGTTAAAGACCACACAGGTATTGAGAGAGAGAAAAGCCGCTGTCGCCACTTCATCGGCTACTCTTTTCGATTAGCAGCAAGGGATTTTTTATATGCACCATCCCATAGTCTTAGAGAGGAAAACCGTTACATTTTTCAATTTGCAGCGAGGGATATTTTATATGCACCATTGCACAGACAGTATAGCACATACCACGACCTTTGATATACCAGTCGTGGTGCACTGGCTGAAACGAGAAATAACCCAATGGGCCCACCGACGGGGATCGATCCCAGACCGACCGCGCATCGAACGAGCACTTTACCACTGGGCTACGTCCCGACCCTTTGTCTATAGGATGACAGTCACTCCCTAACAGAGTAGGTTATGGGATGATGGCTGTGGGTTTCCTCTCAAATTATCTCTGTGGTCCCTAACCATATGTCCGACGCCATAGTTGTCACATATGCATGGTTTTTAACAGGCCCGTTGAAAACGGAAAATCAAAACTATATGCGAATTGCGATTTTTGGTTAAACGGACAGACCCTAGTTTTTAAACACTAAGGCATATTTTTCACTATTAGAGCCGTTTATGATCACTGAAACCAAACATTAGATATATTTTATTGTTTAGATTATCCATCTCCGTACAAAAAAAAAAGTGTTTCTGGTCATCCTGGTGTTTCTAATACCACAAAATGCATGTTTCATGTTTTTAAAAACGCACGTGCATCTCAGAGGTAACGGTTATGGAGTCACGTTTTAGTGTATTTTTAAGGGTATCTCAACGTCACAGACTCTTGTTTCGCTCTGTTGTATCCAAATTGGTTACAGGTTTGTAAGTTAACCAAACTTAATGGCAATTCTTACGGGTTTGAAATTAGGGTCTAGGTGAAAAATATGCATTAATGTTTAAAAACTAGTGTCTGTCTCTTTAAAAAAAAATAATAATAAAAGCTCACGTGGAAAACAACCCTCAAACTTCGCTCTGGGTGGGAGCAGGTATCAGGATGCGAACCTAGAACCTACCAGACAGTCTGAGATATTATTTATTTATTGCTTATGTTCGTGCTCATGTCCAATTAAGGTTCAAATCCGTTCCTGAGCACAAATTCCAGCTATCTGGGCAGTCTGGGTTTATATATAGTTATTAGTGCTTGGTGAGAAAGACGTCGCCGCAGTGTCTGTACGTAGTCCAGTGGTAAAGTGCTCGCCTGCTGCGAGGTCGGACTAGGATCGATCCCCGTCGGTTAACCCATTGAGTTGTTTCTCGTTCCAGCTAGTGCAGAACGACTGATCTATCAAAGGCCGTGGTGTGTGCTATCCTGTCTGTGCAATGGTGCATATAAAATATCCCTCGATGCAAATAGAAAAATGTAACGGGTTTCCTCTCTAAGACTAAATGTCAAAATGTCAAAATGTTTGACATCCAATAGCTGATCATTAATAAATCAACATGTTCTAGTGGAGTCGTTAAACAAAACAAACTTTATATTCAATTAAGTTTTCAAGCACGCTGTTCTGGGCACACACCTCAGCTATCTGGGTTGTCTGTCCAGAACAGTGGGTTAGTTGTTAGCGAGAAAGAAGAGGATGTAGTGGCCTTACACCTTCCCGTTGTAACGTTAAAATCGCTTGTCGTTACACTTGTCGAAAACGTGAGCCGGTACCGAGATGCGAACTCAGTGCCTACCAGCCTTGAGACCAAAGGCTAAATCACCAAACCACAAAGACCAAGCCGGCTGAGATGTCCCTGTCACAATGTTTGTTTTGTTTTACAACACCACTAGAGCACATTGATCAATTAATCATCGGCTATTAGATGTCAAACATTTGCTAATTCTGACATATAGACGGGTTTATTGGCCAGTGACGTCAAAGTACTGTGCGCGGCCATGTTTAGAATCACGTGATCGGTCCGCCATTAAGGGAATGAAACTCGCACAATAATAACATGTGAAGGCATTGCATCTGGATGCATTTTTAGTATTTATTACCTTTTTAGTACACTTTGTGAAAGCAAAATCAGTATGTCGAATAATACAACCTCATTTAAAGATTGTAGATTCATATCAAAGTTGTCCATGGACACTTGTATAGCCTAATATATTGAACTTTAATGTAATGTAATGTAATGTTTTTAACATGCACATATACCACTAGGGTTTCGAGCATGTCCACCCCGGGTTCGGTCTCTGGAGGCCAGGGGCCAATCCGGGACAGAAATTACTTGGGACATTTTTGAAATTAAACCAATTGGGGATATTGGGACTTTATAATTAATTTTTGTTTGCGCCATTTCTGAAACTAAAATATTAATAAATATATACAATTTTAATTATAATTTTTGATCGCTGTTTTTAGATCGGGCATTTCTAAAATTAAAATATATACTCTTCAAAAGAAGAAACGCAAAACCACATTGTCGTAACATTTGGAGAATTGATTTAATTATTGAATGGTGAGTCCGATAATTACCAAATGTTGCAGGATTGTTCACAATTCACTCTAGTCCATTGTGAGTAAGTGATAGGACACACCACCAAGGTCAAGGTCATCTGGAGTCAATACCGGGTGTGGCCTCCGCGTGTGTTGACAACTGCCTGGCACCGCCTGCCCATTGAAGCAACCAGAGTACGGATGACGTCCCGGGGGATGGTGGCCCACTCGGCCTGCAAGGCTGCTGCCAGCTCGGGCAGGGTCTGGGGCTGTGGTTGTCGCTGTCGGAGGCGTCGGTCCAACTCGTCCCATAGATGCTCAATTGGGTTCAAATCCGGTGATATCGATGGCCAAGGAAGGACATTAATGTTGTTGTTCTGTAGGAAAGCCGTTGTGAGACGTGCTGTGTGAGGCCTGGCGTTGTCATGTTGGAACACTGCGTTGGCGTTGGCCATAACTGGAACGATGTGTGGCCGGAGGATCTGGTCAATGTAGCCCTGTGCATTCAGGTTGCCCTGCACGTGGACCAGGTCAGTTCTGCCAGTGTGTGAGATGACTGCCCACACCATGACACTACCCCCGCCGAATCTGTCCACTTCCTGCACGCAGTTTGCCGCATAACGTTCACCACGACGCCTATACACGACATCTTCCATCATGACGTCGGAGCAGAAATCGGGACTCGTCACTGAACCACACCTGTCTCCATCGCAGTTGAGGCCATTGTCGATGAATCTGGCACCACTGCAGTCGGAGTCGACGGTGTTGTGGTGTTAAGATGACACCTCGAACTGGACGTCTGGCACGAATTCCTACCTCACGTAGGCGGTTCCGTACGGTCTGGTCGGATATCCTGCGCAAACCTGGTATTGCTGCGGCTGTGGAGGTGGCAGTAGTCAATCGTTCCCGAAGGTGGCGTACCCGGATGTAGCGGTCCTGCCCGGGGGTAGTGACCCGTGGTCGACCGGATCTAGGGAGGTCACGTGTTGATCCATGTTGCTGGTAACGGTCCCACAGTCTGGAGATGGTGCTTGGGGACACATGGAATGCCCTGGCAACGGCCGTTCTGGATTCGCCTGCGTCTAGTCGGCCGATGGCATTGTTTCTCTGCGGTTCACTGAGACGTGGCATGTCCTGGATTGTCAACTGTCGGCCAGATACAGAGGCCAGGCAAGCGAACACCCTGCACTTTTATACTGTCGGTGTTCATGTTGCACGTGCAGACAACGCACGTGCAGTGGTGACATGGTTTGCACGTGGCTGCGTTTTTGCGAATATTCACATTTTGGAACTTTATTGTACAGTAGCTGTGTTTTATCGAATGTAACCGTGGGAATGTGTTTGGGACATGCAATGACCTTATATTCACAAAGCATGAACCGGTAGGAAACATAAAATCGGAGTTATAACCCATTTGTACCCTTTTGCGTTTCTTTTTTTGAAGAGTATATATACCATATAAAGCTCTTTGAATTAGCCCTAGGAGTTTGGAAGGAGGTTAGTTTCCCAGGAGGTTGGACCAAGGCCACAGGAAGTTTATTTAGTAGGGGTCAGAGTTGTTATAAGGGGCCGAAACAGGGGGAGGCCCACCGGGGGCAAGGCAGTCTCTCGGACACACCTAACTTTAAATTTTGAACTTTAAAACAATATTTTAGCCTCAGCGGACGAGGGTATCAGATGACACCCCCACCCCCCACCTCACCCACCAACCTAAGCTCCTGTTTTGTTTGTACTTGTCTTGGGCATCACCAGTAAGTGTCAAAGGGGTTCGTTTTGTATAAAGAAAATTGTATGACTAATCAGAGGCGCATTTTCGGGGTAATTTAGTTTTGTATATTGTGGATGATTAATTTACTTTAATTTTTTTCCAAGAAACAAAATATAATAATTTTTAAAATATATATTATAATTATAAAACAATTAAAAATAAATTAATTAATTAATATTATTTATTATTATTTATTAATTAATAAATAATAATAATAATAAAATAAAATAAAGAAATAAAATAAAGAAATAATATTTTTAAAATTCGATGAAGTGGGTGTGGGTGCGATTTTCGGTGTGGCATGCATGCGTGTTACGATAATTATGGTGTTAAATGTGTGCGATAAAATGATAAATACATAATTTACTGCACACATTTAACACCATAATAACTCGTATGCATATGAACAAATAAAAATAAATAAGAGATAAATATTTGGCAGTGTTAACTGCGTCCCACTTCAACCCCATGTGATCACATCTGGAATATCCCAGAGCTAATAATAGTAACAGATAAACGTTGACGTCTACTCTAGATCTAAGGTCAGTCTTCTTTTTTTTTTAAATCGTACACCACGTTTTCTACAAACGTACACAATTGAAATACTTTTCTGTATTTTAGGATGCATTCAGTAAAATTTCATTTAATAACCATCAAAATTATTTACAGAAAGAAAGAAATGTTTTATTTAACGACGCACTCAACACATTTTATTTACGGTTATATGGCGTCAGGCATATGGTTAAGGACCGCAATTATTTACAGTTGCGGGTGTTTAATTTATTCGCTATGTTTTTGTATTGGCGAGGAAAAAAGTGCTTTATTATTTATGTTTTTAATCATTCACAGATTTCCATCGATATTGATATGAATATACAATCTTTAAATGAGGATGAATTATCCGACAGACTGGTTTTGCTCTTGCAAAACGTTCCAAAAAGGTCATACAGACTGAAATTGTACCCAGCTGCAATGCCGTCACATGTTATTGTTGCGTGAATTGCATTCCCTTAATGGCGGCCGTACGGTTAAGCCATCTATCGACAACGTCATAAACTGCTGGGCGACAATCGGAAAAACCCGTCTATAGGAAACCCGCTACATTTTTCCATTAGCAGCAAGAGATCCTTTATATGCACCATCCTACAGACAGGATAGCACATACCACAGCCTTTGATATACCAGTTGTGGTGCACTGGATGGAATGAGAGAAAAAAATCAGGCGAGCACTCAACCTACTAAGCTAAATCCAGCGAAGTCATAAAGTGTAAAGTTTGTTTTGTTTAACGACACCACTAGAGCACGTTGATTAATTAATCAACGGTTCTTGGGTGTCATACATATGGTAATTCTGACATAAATTCATCAAAGGAAGGGCGGGGCGTAGCCCAGTGGTACAGCGCTCGCTCGATGCACGGTCGGTCTGGGATCGATCCCCGTCAGTGGGACCATTGGGCTATTTCTCGTTCCAGCCAGTACATCACGACTGGTATATCAAAGGCCGTGGTATGTAATACCCTGTTTGTGGGATGGTACATATAAAAGATCCATTGCTACTAATCGAAAAGAGTAGCTCATGAAGTGGCGACAGCGGGTTTCTTCTCTCAATATCTGCGTGGTCCTTAACTATATGTCTGACGCCATATAACTGTTAATAAAATGTGTTGAGTGCGTCGTTAAATAAAACATTTCTTTCTTTCTTTCTTTCATCAGAGGAAACCCGCTACATTTTTCCATTAGTAACAAGGGATCTTTTTATATGCACATAGAAGCACATATCACGGCCTTTGATATACCAGTTGTAGTGCACTGGATGGAATGAGAGAAAAAAACAAACAACAACAACAACAATCAGTTGAACGGATCCACTGAGGCGGTTCGATCCTGCGACGCAAGCACCTCAGGCGAGCACTCAACCGACTGAGTTAAATCCAGCTCCTCGTCTCTGTGACGAGAAGTCATAAAGAGCCGAGGGTCTCTGGTCGTTGTATTCCGGTGAAGCGCAGCTGGGCCCGTGGACTGTTGCCTGCTCGGCTGGTGACAATAATTAGGGGTTTAAATGTCAGTCCGGCCGTAAACACGTGGGTACACTGATAATGGGGGTTTGTTTACAGGCATTCCCAGCGTGTCAGAAGCCCGGTTACAGCCAGACGTGGATACGCAACAAGGAGGAGAAGTCCGGTCTAGTCTCGCGCGTACACGCAGGACCGCTTTATGGCAAGAGGGCATTATTTTTACGACATTTAAACGGAAGCAGTAAATTTCAAATAAAACAGAAATAAGTATAAATCTCAAGTAAAGGATACCATAAAAAAGACAAACAATGAGAGAACCTGGCTAATTCGAGACGATTCGTTCAATTAGTACCTGTAGATTTCGCGACATATTGGAGGAACAAAGGTTCTGCTAGGTCCCATTTCGTTCAGTCTCTTAATTAATATAACTCGGGGTCGTATACATTAGCTGGAGTTCGGGAATCACGGGGGGTGGGGGTGGGGGTGGTGGAGACAGATGACCTCAGTGAAATACAAAAAGAGTATACCACCAAATCAAATCCCATAGTAGTACATTTGGCTAAAACTGCTACAGGAAACGTTACAGTCAATATTTACACCATGAATACCATACTATTGCCCCTCACACTTTAAGTAAATCAGAAAATAATGGACGTTTAATTGCTAATTTCAGAATTAACAGGAAACGTCTTTGACTACCCTAGCTCCGCACCCCCCCCCCCCCCCCAAAAAAAAAAAAAAAAAAAAAAAAACCCACACACACACACACACACACACACACACACACACACACACACAAAAAACACTGTCATTTTATATTTAGTAGCATTCCCACGCATGTTTCAAACACAACCGTACCTGGTACACCAAAACTAATTTAAATTCAATGACAAAAAATTACTGACCAGATGAAGCAAACATTTTATGACAACAAAACACTATCACATTTATCAACAAATGCAGGACTAGTGACTTTTAACTGTGCAATTAAAACGTGGATGCCCTTCAAACATTTCATAATTCTGACACGTTGTCTTCGAGGAAACATCGGCCTCGGTGGCGTGGTGGTTAGGCCATCGGTCTACAGGCTGGTAGGTACTGGGTTCGGATCCCAATCGAGGCATGGGATTTTTAATCCAGATACCGACTCCTAACCCTGGGTGAGTGCTCCGCAAGGCTCAATGGGTAGGTGTAAACCACTTGCACCGACCAGTGATCCATAACTGGTTCAACAAAGGCCATGGTTTGTGCTATCCTGCCTGTGGGAAGCGCAAATAAAAGATCCCTTGCTGCTAATCGGAAAGAGTAGCCCATGTAGTGGCGACAGCGGGTTTCCTCTCAAAATCTGTGTGGTCCTTAACCATATGTCTGACGCCATATAACCGTAAATAAAATGTGTTGAGTGCGTCGTTAAATAAAACATTTCTTTCTTTCTTTCGAGGAAACACAGTACATTTTTTTTCCATCAATAGCAAGATATATATTATATGCACATTCCCATAGACAGGATAGCACATGCCACTGGCTTTGATATACCAGTCGTAGTGCACTGGCTGGGACTAGAAATAACCCGATGGTTCTATGGACGGGGATCTGTCGTTCAAAGTATATTTTATATGCACTTTCCTTACAGATGGAATGGCATATATATACAACAGTCTTTTAGTGGAGGGACGTCGCCCAGTGGTAAAGCGATCGCTTGGTGTGCGGTCAGTTTGGGATCGATCCCCGTCGGTGAGCCCATTGGGCTATTTCTCGTTCCAGCCAGTGCACCACGACTGGTATATCAAAGGCCGTGGTATGTGCTATTCTGTCTCAGGGATGGTGAATATATATATATATATTTTTTTTTTTTTTTTTTTTTTTTTTTTTTTTAAATATTATGAGAGTTCTTATGGGTTTAAAACATGTGTTATGCTCGTTTTAGCATTGAATGATAATATATATATATATATATATATATATATATATATATATATGTATATGCAAATTCATCAGTTCCGTTCACCTTCAACACTGTATTAGAATTTTGTTAAGAAACTTTTTTTTTCTGATTTCCAAAAATGTTGTGTGGTTGTTTTTTTTTTTTAGGGTGTTTTTTTTATTATTCAAAAATATTATGAGGGTTGCTATGGATTTAAAACATACGTTTTATATGAATTTTAGCATTGAACACTATATAGTTATATGCAAATGTATCGGTTCCCTTTTGCCGCACACGGAATATAATTTGTACTCCTAAACGAGGGTTTCATCAAGCCTCAAATCCCATCAGATGGTGACGACTGATCGAGACTATTTCCATGCTGACCACATGCTGACTACACAACGGTATGAATGTTTAATGAAAATAGCATTTGCTTGATAAAATACACGATAATTATAATTCACGAAAATAGTTGGTTTATCTATAATGGATCGCTCGCGAAACATACTTCAATATATCATTTGAAAATATGTACACACTCGATTCAATATATGCAAAAACAAAAAAATGGACGGAAAAGAAGGAAAGAAGAAAGCAGACGCTTCAGTTTAATTTGAATTTTGTACATACATCCAATTAAGATTCTATCATGCTGTTCTGTGCATGCAACCTCATCTGTCTGGGTTGTAGGTTAAATAGTGTTTTGTTTAACGACACCACTAGAGCACTTGATTTATTAATAATCAGATACTGGATGTCAAACATTTGATAAGTTTTACATTGTAGTCTTAGATTTCTCGCTCCAGCCAGTGCACCACGGCTGGTACCTCGAAGGCCGTGGTATGTGCTGTCCTGTCTATGGGATAGTACATATAAAGGATCCCTTGCTGCTAATCGAAAAAGAGTAGCCCATGGAGTGGCGACAGCGGGTTTCCTTTCTCAATATTTGTGTGGTCCTTAACCATATGTCCTATGTCATATAACCGTAAATAAAATGTGTTGAGTGCGTGGCTAAATAAATAATTTCTTTCCTTGTAGTCTTAGATAGGAAACCCGCTACATTTCTCCATTAGTAACATGGAATCCTTTATATGCACCATCCTCGAGACAGGATAGCACATATCACGGCCTTTGATATACCAGTCGTTTTGCTCTGGCTGGAACGAGAAACAGGTCAATGGGTCCACCGACGGGGATCGATCTCACACCGATCACTTTTACCACTGGGCTACGTGCCGCCCCTACAATAAAGAAGAAAACAGACGCTACAGTTTAATTTGATTTTCGTGCATAAATCTCATTAAGATTCGTATATGCTGTTCTGGGAACACATCTCAGCTGTCATGTCATGTCATAGGGTTTTACGTGCACATTCAGAGCAAGCTGTTGTAGCGCACGCCTGTCGTGGGCGCAAGAGCGGGCCTTGGCCGGCTCTTCCGTCCATGACAGGATATCTCAGCTGTCTGGGTTGTGGGTTAAATAGTGTTTTGTTTCACGACACCACTAGAGCACCTTGATTTATTAATTTATTAATAATCGGATACTGGATGTTAAATAATTAGTTTGACATTGTAGTCTTAGAGAGGAAACCCGCTACATTTCCCCATTCGTAGCAAGGGATCTTTTTTATTATTATTACACATGTTTAAAAATATCTTGGTTCATACCAAAGTGAAACGTTCCACCAGAAAGCTAAGTGGGACGTAGCACGTGATGTCACACGATGACGTCATCGCTTGGCGCACTACAACCTTACAGGAACGTCAACCAAACGAGTTGAGTGATATAAATTGAAATCGATTATTCGTAATAAATAGGACATAAAAACTAGCTACCATTTCGTATCAAGTTTATGTCCCTTGTGAAATAATTTTCACTGACACTCGCTAAAGCTCGTGACAATTGAAAATTATTTTACTCGGGACATAAACATGATACGAAATGGATGCTCGTTTAATATTAAAAAAATATGTACCATCCCACAGACAGGATAGTACATATCACGGCCTTTGATATAACAGTCGTTGAGCACTGGCCGAAGCAAGAAATAGACGGGAGTCGAGCCTAGACTGACCTCCCAGCAGGCAAGCCCTTTACCACCGAAACAATAGTGTTAAAGTGGGTGCCCTGAGTGTGTGGTCCATTGTAAGATGTTTGTTACCGACAGGTCCTTTTTGATCACTACAATTTCATATTAAAGGTAATTTCTTGTTTAGAATATCAGTATCTGTATCTGTTTCTGATAGCCCAAATCGGATTTGACCTTCAAACAATTTCGTACAAAAAAAAAATATCAAAAAAAAATAATAATAATAATAACAAATAAAAAAAAAATAAAAAAATTAAAGATGAGTTGTACAAGCATAAGCACACGCTGGGTATACAGACATATAATTGTTACTCCAAAAATATTGTGTTAGTCAAAAACACGTTGCATTGGCTGCAAATTCGGAAAGTTCATTTATTGGTTAGTGGTCATTGAATGAGAGAGAGAGAGAGAGAGTGAGAGAGAGAGAGAGAGAGAGAGAGAGAGAGAGAGAGAGAGAGAGAGAGAGAGAGAGAGAGAGAGAGAGAGAGAGAGAGAGAGAGAGAGACTGCGGAGAGAGAGAGGAGAGAGAGGAGAGATGAGAAGAGTCTGAGAGAGAGAGAGAGAGACAGAGAGAGAGAGACAGAGAGAGAGAGAGAGAGTAAATTATTTTAAATTATTCATTTTGAGGCCCCCTAACAATAACAAAAACAACAATAGGTCTAATATCTAACCAAATTCCAAACGCCCTCCTCTTACCCACCCACCCACCCACCCCCTCCACCCCCCACTTCTCAACCTCGCAAACACGCGCACGTACACACACGAGAGGGAGAGACAGAGAGAGACAGAGACAGAGATGGAGACAGAGAGAGAGGGGGGAGGAGAGAGACACACACAGAGAGAGAGAGAGAGAGAGTGGGAGACGAGGCGGAGCGAGGAGAGAGAGAAAGGTAGAGAGATAGAGAGAGAGAGAGAGAGAGAGAGAGAGAGAGAGTAGAGCGAGAGAGGAGAGAGAGACCAGGAGACAGAGAGACAAGAGAGATGGAGAGATATGAGAGAGAGGAGAGATAGTCGGAGAGGAGAAGAGAGAGCGAGAGAGAGAGAGAGAGGAGAGAGGAGAGCAAAGGAGGGTGGGGAGAGAGGAGAGAGAGAGAGAGGAGAGATATCCTCTCGAGAGAGAGAGAGGAGGGAGATGTGGAGGGGGCGAGACGAGTGGGGGGTGGGGGAGAGGGGGGAGAGGGGGGGGGGGGGGGGACAGAGAGGGAACTGAATAAAAAGCGTTACTTTTCCCAGAAGGAAGAGGAACTACGTAAAATAACCCGACCTACACACACACACACACACATATATCCCTCCGCGTCGTTACCAAAACTGCTGGTGCTGTTTTGTAAACAACGTCATTTTTCTTTTCGGCTCGACGTCCTGATTTGACTGTTTGCCATAACATTACTGTATATCTGAGTGGGACGCGGGGATGGTGGTCGCACTGAATCCCCGTGTATGCGTTGGGACAGCCCAACCTTTTGATGTTCCCACCGAGTACACCGGGCCCGTTAAATCCCGCGAAAGACGCACCTTGGTAGACTGACTGTTTGTTTAGTTTTGCAGACTCCCATGATGCGCTTTATAGAAATTGTCGTACAAACAACGCGTCATATCGCAGACACAAACTCATCTCTGTTAACCCCAATGAGTTTTTGTGGTCACTAGCCTTGGCTGTCGGTTATTTTTGCTAGGAGATGGACGTAGCCCAGTGGTAAAGAGCTCACTTAAAGGCATACTGTCACTGATTTAAAGGCATACTGTCACTGATTTAAAGGCATACTGTCACTGATTTAAAGGCATACTGTCACTGATTTAAGGACCTTATTTCTCTAAAAATGGATAATAAATAAAAATTACATTAATTGTTGGAAATCAAATCTAGCTATCGCATCACCTTAACTGAACCATGATGGAGTGAAATCCATGTCAACCCTCCTGGCAATTTTAGTTTTTGAATTATGGACAATTGCCATGAATCAATTATTTTTACAAAATCTCATTAATAAATGGAGTATGGTGGTTATGAAGAAGATTTTTGTTCAGGTAATACTTTGTTAGACCATTAAATAGGCCAGTGGTCTGTGACAATATGCCTTCAATGCTCGATCTATTCCCGTTGGTGGGCCCATTGCGCTATTAATCGTTCCCGACACTGCACCACGACTGATATATCAAAGGCCGAGTGACCCCAATAGCCGATGTGTATTTTTTGTGCTGGGGTGTCGAAAAACATTCATTCATTCATTCACCAAAGGCCGTGATATGTGTTGTCCTGTCTGTACAATGGTACATACAAAAAAATCCTTGTTGATATAAGAAACATGTAGCGGGTTTCCTCTCTTAGACTATATGTCAAAAGTACCAAATGCTTGACATTCAATAGCCGACGCTTAGTACATCAATGTGCTCCAGTGGTGTCGTTAAACAAAATACGCCTTAATTCAGTTAACCCCATAGGTTGTTCACCGGCATTGGCTATTAGGTTATTTTACCAAGCTGTCTATCAACTGTCTAAATTAAAGTGACAGACCCTAATTTTTAAAAATTACGGCGTATTTATCATTATTAGAGACGTTTCTGATAACTGAAATTAGATATTACTTAAGACTCTATTAGTTAGATTATTAATTTCAGTAGATCCACCGTGTATCTGGTCATCACGGTATTCTCAATACCACGAAATATTTGTTTTACAATGTTGCTGCTTTGGAGCAAATACTTATTTCAGCTTTCTTCCCTTTCTCTCCTTGCTCCTATGGTATATTCTGTGTATAATTGTTATGTACGGTAATGATTCGGGGCCCCAACCCTGACATTATCTATTGTTTTTCTGGGGCAATAAACATTAAAATATATATATATTAAAAAAAAAAAAAAAAACACACCACCAAACCACGAAATGCATTGGCGTTTTGTTTGTTTGTTTCCTTTAAAGCAACATATGTACCTCTGAGAAGTAACGGCCAGAGAAACGAGCACTGGACTATTGTTAGGGGTATTGTCCTGTTTCATCCTCGCAGACTCTTGTTTCACTCTGTTGTAAGTTTATCTAGACGTGCTACGGGTTAGTAAATTAGCCAGACTTAGTGTCCATTTTCGCGGTATGAAACTAGGGTCTGCGACTTCAAGGTTTACTTTCCATTCAACTGATTGAGAGTGTTTTTCTCGTTACAACCAGTGGAACCACAACTGATCAATGACCGTGGCATGTGCTTTCCTGGGGGGTGGGGGTGGGTGGGGGGGGCGGGGGGGAAGGGGCTAAAAAGGAATTATAACTATAGACCTTTTTCAGATAAACAAAACAGGAGACTTCTAAACTTACCTTGGTTCCGTATTCATAAACGTAACGTACTTATGTTAAAGAATGATACTTATATACATATAATACTTAACATCGGTTGAATTAAGTACGATTATGCATAAGGAGCCTTTATCTCTCTCTCTCTCTCTCTCTCTCTCTCTCTCTCTCTCTCTCTCTCTCTCTCTCTCTCTCTCTCTCTCTCTCCCCTCTTTCGCCCCCTCCCTCCCTCCCTCCCTCCCTCCCCTCCCTCTCTCTCTCTCTCTCTCTCTCTCTCTCTCTCTCTCTCTCTCTCTCTCTCTCTCTCTCTCTCTCTCTCTCTCTCTCTCTCTCTCTCTCTCTCTCTCTCTCTCTCTCTCCCTCTTCCTCTTCCTCTTCCTCTGTGTGTGTGTTTCGTATATGTTTGTGTTGCTGTTATTGTTTGTTTTGTTTCGTTTTGCGTGGGTCTTTTCTTCTTTTTCTTCTTCTCTTTTCTTTTTCTTTGATGTTTTTAACAATTCATATTTATAATATACATTATTGATCCATTTCAGCAGTGGCGGGACGTAGAGTAGTGGTAAAGCGCTCGCTCAGTGCACAGTCGGTCTGGGATCGATCCCCGTCGGGGGGCCCATTGGGCTATTTCTCGATCCAGCCAGTGCACCACGACTGGCATATCAAATGCCGTGCTTTGTGTTACTCTGGCAGTGGGATGGTGCATATAAAAGATCCCTTGCTGCTAATCGAAAAGAGTAGCCCATGAACTGGCGACAGTGGGTTTCCTCTTTCAATATCAGTTTGGTCCTTAACCATATGTCTGACGTCATATAACCGTAAATAAAAGGTGTTGAGTGCGTCGTTAAATAAAACATTTCCTTCCATTTCAGCAGCGAGTTTGTTGTAGTCTCTTCAAATGAACTCACTGGTGCTCACACACCTAATAATAATTAAAGTCGTGACGTCACGCACTAACGTCACTGGCTTCATTTGCATAAACGCACACCAATTCGGTGCAAGCTTGCAAGCATCAGACGAAGTGAAATTAAATTGAATTAAACAGTATTGTGCCAGCCTTTCGTGACTTCAAACGAACGATATTTGCAAAGCTGTGGTAACGCCTTAGACATCCGTTACCAAAATAAAAGACGAGAGAACAATGGTCTCAAATTAGATTCGGTGATTCGGGTGCAAGTCATGACCGCTTCACTTTGCGTATTAATCCGCGTTTCTCTGCATACAGTTTATCTTCGGATTTTAAATAATAATCATAAACGTTTTGGTATTAACATGTTTCATGTTTTAATAGGTACTGACATGAAACATAAAATGTATTCATTCATTCATTTTTTCATTCATTCATTCAACTGTCAGTCCGTCCGTCAGTTCTTCTATCAATCCGTTGCATTCATCCGTCATTCGTTTCATATATCTGCCCCCTCTGTTGCTCCCTCCTTCAATCGCAAGGGGATTCAGGGGTTTGTGAAGGGGGAGGGGGACATGGTAAGTGTTTGAACAGCCTTTTATTTAATTACGTTTTGGCGACGAAAATAGGCGGGCACCCCTAGACGACATCTTGGATCCGCACCTGCTCGCCTATTAACACGAAATGAGCACCGGTCGTTCAGTTATGTTGTCAGGACGTTTAAAGCGAGTTGGATACATTTTTAAACAACGAGTTGTAAGATAAATGGTATCTAATGGATACAAATGTTGTGTTCTATTTCTTACATATCCTGAAGAAAAAAAGTTTTAAATAGAGAATAATACACGAGTAGCTGATACCATTTATCTTCCAACGAGTTGTTTTAAAATGTATCTAAAGACCGAAAGTGAGTTGGACACGTTTTTAAACAACGAGTTGTAAGATAAATGACATCTAACGGACACGAATGTATTATTTTATTTCTTACATATCCTCAAAAATCTGGTTTTAAACAAATTTTACCATCTTTTTTCGACTAAATGTTATTTACAGCACTTGCGTTTGTAGCTAGATTACGTGTCAAAAACAAATGATTGTCAGGTTAACTATACGTTACAGTGTATTCGATTTCGATCGTGCTGTTTATTCATTGGATGTATGGCATTGGTGATCTGGTCATGATCTAGGAGCAGCCAGTCTTATGTCTTGAAATTGTTAACACACTTACATTTGTAAACAAGTATGTGCTATCAAAAATAACGAATTTTTTATTATTATTATTTGCAAAATTAGATTTTTATCGGAAATATCTAATACATATACACGTAGACATATGCGATTATAAATGTTGTTATTTCGTTATAGGACACAAGCAACAACTACGGACATGCGCATTGCAAATGGACGCCTTTTTGCAGACGTTGTGGACTGGAAGTTAGTATCATTATGTCACAGTCATAAGTTACCCTTCTTGTTCCGTGACACAGTCGTAAATATTACTTTGCAGAATTCCAGCCCATTTCTTTCTTTACCTGGACAATTTTTTTTTTTTTTGGATGTGTAATATACAAGATATAATGCAATGTAAATATGTTAATAGTATTCATTATGGTGTTACATACAAACATTGACATACATTATTTTGCAATATATTGAAATACGGTCATTATTAGCATATTAAGTTATATAACAGCAAATAAAATGAATAAAATATATATTTCGTAAATAAAAAAAACATTGAAAAGAAATCTGGGCCCTTTTACAAAATTTATAGAAAGAAAGAAATGTGTAAGGATAACACAGGTTATAACATAGGAAACCCGCTGTTATCGCTCCATAGGCTACTCTTTTCGATTAGCATCAAGGTATATTTTATAGGCACCATCTCCATGGGTAGTGTGTTCCATACCAATGTATTTATTACACTAGCTATGAAGTTCTGACTGGAACAGTTAAAGTTTGTTTTGTTTAACGACACCAGTAGAGCACATTGATTTAATAATCATCGGCTATTGGATGTCAAACATTTGTTAATTTTGATATATAGTCGTAGAGAGGAATCTCGCTACATTTTCTTTTATATGGACCATCTCACAGACAGGATAGCACATACCACGGCATTTGATATACCAGCCGTGGTGCACTGGCTGGAACTAGAAATAGCCCAAATTGGCCCACCGCTTGTATTTTTGCACAGTTCTCTACACTGTTTTTATTTAAATCTTGAATTTTTATATTGATGTTGATCATCACCTTATTTGTTTGCATTACCACAGTTTGACACCCAATAGCCGATGTATTTTTTGTGCTGGGGTGTCGTTAAACATTCATTCATTCATTTATTCGATCCCAGACCGACTGCGCATCACGCGAGTGCTTTGCCACTAGGCTACACCTCGCCCTGGCTGCAACAAGGCATAATCCAATGGGTCCACAGAGGAGCGTCGAACCTAGACCGATGTTTGTCCTGTTCACTTTGGGGGGGGGGGGGGGGGGGGGGGGGGGGGGGGGGGGGGGGGGGGGGGGGGGGGGGGGTAATGTAAAAAGTCATTATTCCAAATCGTCAGGTATGGCTTAAATGGAAGAATCGGGTTTCTTTTCTTGTTTTCACCCAGGGCGTGATTTGGCTCAGTCGGTTGAGCTCTTACATGAGGTGCTTGGGTCGCAGGATCGAACCACCTAGGTGGATCCATTCAACTGATTGGGTTTTTTTTCTAGTTCCAACCATTGCACCACAGCAGGTCAAAGGTCGTGGTATCTGCGTTCATGACTGTGGAAAAGTGCATATAAAATATCCCTTGCTGCTAATGGAAAAATGTAGCGGGTTTCCAAATGTTTGCCAATAGCCGATGATTAATTAATTAATTAATGTGCTCTAGTGGTGTCGTTAAACAAAACGAAAGCCTAATTCATAAGCCTAATGCAAACAAACTTGCATCAGTACATCATATTTTGTTTAAATTATAATGCATTGCTATATTTAACAGTATCTACTACTCATACATTTTATTTCTCGTAAACTTCAAGACCCTTTGTAAAGCTTCATAGAAATTAACTGACTAAGCAGTAAGGTGGAGAATGAGGTTTAACCTTTTCTTCTTTTTTTAATATATGCATTGTCTAAATCTCACCTTGGCTTATTACTAGCTAGCTGTTTATTTAGAATTCTACTAACTTGCCAACATAGACAGACAGATAGTCAAATATTTTATTAAACCCAATATATACACATAGCAATACACGAAAACTATTCTTAATAAACAATATAAAGGTCACTCATCATGGAGTTATGAGACTAAAACACATTTAAATAGTAAAACATACTGACATTTTATATGTAATGAACTACAAAGTATCGATATTAGAATAAGTAGAAATATATTAGATGTATCAATGATATAAAAATACATTTACGTCTTTTTAAAATACAGTAACATGTTTTGACGCATAAAACAGATAAACGAAAATCGCTGAAGATCACGTAACATTTGTCTTCTTCAGACGACAAAAAGCAAATCATTAATTAAACTACTAGCTTCTAAAACACAGCAGGTATCTAAGATATTCGTATAATGGTACTAGATGAAATAAAATTGCATACATTTTTTAGCCCAGATGAAACTAATTTTTTTTACAACCAACACACTCACATTTATAACCAATCACAGGACTTGTGGTGTTCACTTCTCTATCAAAAGTTGGGTGCACCTCGAACTTTGACCCAGCCGGAAGTTATTTGGTTTAGTACTACCTATATGAAGAACACTTTTCAGCCCAGTTAAATACCTTCTTATTTAGGCTCTCGTTATTCATTGTAGTTATTCTACACCACTGTTCTAACACAGTCTTCCTCTGTGACAGCAAAACAGGTATCCAACCCATATCCCCCAGTATTGCATCAGTACCAACATATCCCACCCACTTCTGTCATTGGCGAAATCAGTGTTTGTACCTTGGATGGTTATGATAAAACTTGCATGAATTGCAGCACGTTAGAAGCTTAAGAATACCACGATTCGCATTTTAGAACATAAAAGAACAGAACAGAACAGAACAGAACAGCTCTTTATTTCATCCAAGACCACAAACTGATAGCATCAGAGGATTGTATACACATGACAAATAAATATAGATACACACATACGTCACGATTGGAAGGAAGGGAGGAAATGTTTTATTTAACGACGCACTCAACAAATTTCATTTACGGTTATATGGCGCCGGACATATGGTTAAGGACCACACAGATATTGAGACAGGAAACCCGCTGTCCCCACTTCATGGGCTACTCTTTTCGATTAGTAGCGAGGGATCTTTTATATGCACCATCCCACAGACAGAATAGCACATGCTACGGCCTTTGATATACCAGTCGTGGTGTCCTGACTGGAACGAGAAATAGCTGAATGGGCCCACCGACGGGGTCACGATTGAAGGAATCATATACGTATTATTGTTAAACAAAAACCAAAAACCCAACATAATTATAAAACCAGTAACATAAAAAATCACGCAAAATAAAATAGGTTTTTAGGAGGAAACGTTGCTATTTATAATGTTAATAAATTCACACACTTTTGTTTAAAGCATTCTGACACGTTTACCGTTGAAGAGTCTCATCAGCCCTTCCATGAGTTTATTACATATAAATAGATAATGAAACTCATCTCCGATATCTTCTATATTACTCGCTATTTACCCCCCTTCCTTATCATCTAGACAATACTAGTCTACTGCGAATCCCTGAATTACGTCACCACTGCACTCGCATGGGTTCAATAACATTCCACTTGAATAGCTACTGCTTTCGTTCTCTCGTTCTTGACGTCGAAGCCAACCCATGGCAGATTTATTGATAAAACAAGTTTCAAAAAATCAAGAGAGAAAAAAAACCGTTTGGCTAACGCCGATGATGAGACAAAGCCGGAAATGTAGACCAAGTTGATTGCGACAGGGTGAGTGTTTCTCTCGTTGCTTTTTCAGACAATGCAGTTAACACGGTATAAAGAACAGTCTCAGACGATTTTATTGCACCATAGTCTATGAGGGTTTTTTCCCGCATACCAATGTGATCATATGAACATATGTGTGTTTATAGTTCGCTCGGAAGTGTGTGGAATCTATAAATGATGTCAATACTCTTAGGTTTAATTCTCATTACTTTAAACTCGAAAGATGATGATGATGATGATGATGATGATGATGATGATGATGATGACGACGACGATGTCGTTAATGATGACAATAAAATTGTCAGCGCCAACAGAAGCAGCAGTAGCAGTTTTACAGTCAACATCATTAATCCCTTCCAACACCATCAACGTCATCACCACCACTGTCACTACCATCACAGTCATCACCACCACTGTCACAACCATCACTGTTATCACCACCGCTGTCGCTACCATCACCGTCATGACCACCACTGTCACTACTATCACTGCCATCACCACCACTGTCACTACTAGCACTGTCATCACCACCGTTGTCACTATTATCACCGTACTCACCACCACTGTCACTACCATCACAGTCATCACTACCACTGTCACTACCATCACTGTCATCACCACCACTGTCACTACCATCACCGTCATGACCACCACTGTCACTACCATCACTGTCATCACCACCACTGTCACTACCATCACCGTCATGACCACCACTGTCACTACTATTACTGTCATCACCACCACTGTCACTACAATCACCGTAATCACCACCACTGTCACTACCATCACCGTAATCACCACCACTGTCACTACTATCACTGTCATCACCACCACTGTCACTACCATCACCGTAATCACCACCACTGTCACTACCATCACCGTCATTACCACCACTTTTACTACTATCACTGTCATCACCACCACTGTCACTACCATCACCGTAATCACCACCACTGTCACTACCATCACCGTAATCACCACCACTGTCACTACCATCACTCATCACCATCACTGTCACTACCATCACCGTCATGACCACCACTGTCACTACCA